>NC_073240.2:49276212-49579242 GCF_029281585.2 Gorilla gorilla gorilla | reverse complement strand
CCACCTCCCGAGTTCAAGCGATTCTCCTGCCTCAGCCTCCTGAGTAGCTGGGATTACAGGCAAGCGCCACCACACCCAGCTAATTTTTATATTTTTAGTAGAGATGGGGTTTCGCCATGTTGGCCAGGCTGGTCTTGAACTCCTGACCTCTGGTGATCCGCCTGCCTCAGCCTCCCAAAGTGCTGGGATTACAGGCATGAGCCACTGCACCTGGCCTCAACTAGATTCTTTTATCTACAAAATGGCTATTAATTGCTATTGATCTGGTAGCCAGGGAAACAGTTGGAGAACTTCAGATACCCAGGTGGTGAACAGAAAAAGGGAAAACCAAATTGTGCTGTTTCATAGTTTTGCCTAAGACTGTGTTTAGCTCCACCTCACTGTACTGTTAAAGTGGAAAAATCATTAAGATGTTCTTCCAATAATACTGCCTCCCTTTTGAATGTAGTCTACTTAGTAAAATTTAACATTATAACAAATAAGATTCTAATATGTTCAAGTGAGTAAAACTATTTTTTAGATTGTTCAGGTTTTGGTTCGTTAATTAGATTTACTCAGTCCTTTGTGGAGAGCATGGTGTTGATGGCAAAACACATTAACTGTAATTTTTTTTTTTTTTAAATCCTGCCGTCTTTGTAGTGGCAATAGGAAAGATTCCAGAAGGTTGGATATTAAGAGCAAGATATCCTGACTTTACACAACATACTTAAATCTTTCATGTGATTTTTGTCATATAGTTAAGTTCAAAGAGTAACTTTCAAGTTTTACTTGAGAGTGTATTTTAATTGACTAAATTTCTAAACCTTTTATAATTACTACAACAATATCTAGATGGTTTTCAAACACAGCTGTGGTTGCTTTTCTGGCTAGCTCTTAATTCTAGTTTTGACTTATTTGAAAATTGTTCTTCTCCTATGATTTTTCTTCTGAAAACAGATCAAAGAAAAACTCATTCAACAGCTTGAAAAGGAGTGGCAGTCTAAGCTGGATCAAACTATAAAGGCAATGAAAAAGAAGACCTCAGATTGTGGCAGCCAAACTGACCAAGTAACCACCAGTGATGTTATTTCCAAGAAAGAGATGGCAATTATGATAGAAGAGCAGAAGTGCACAATCCAGCAAAACTTAGAACAAGAGAAGGACATAGCCATCAAGGGGGCTATGAAGAAACTCGAAATTGAATTGGAACTCAAACATTGTGAAAATATTACCAAACAGGTAAAAGGCAGATTTATTCTAGTAAATTTATTGGAACTGCCTGTCTCTTAATGAAAACCCATAAAATGCTATCATTGAACTCGTTCATAACTTTATACTTTTAAGATTTTGTGCATTTCTAGGATAGAAAACCTGTCATGTTCCTAAATTTTTCTTCATAATATTTCGTCATAAAGCTGCCACCCCTCGGTTTTTCTGTATATTCTTTCGGTTTACAAAATATTTGCTCCTTTGAGATTAGTCTAAGCATTAAGATGCCCGAGGTTAAAGAGGGTGCTTTTTACATCTGAATGAATCACAGTTTAATTGTGAATCTTTCATATCTAATTTTATAGAAAATATTCCACCAAGGTGGTTATAGATAAGTAAACCTAAGCACATAAGGTATTTAACAACATTGTGTTGTGACTTGATGCGGTTGGATCTGCAGGCGTGCCCTTAAATGGAACTTTATCTATCATTCCCATCAGCTGCCCAAAAGTGGTGCCAATACCTTTCCTTTGAGGCACTCACAAAACTAGCTTTTAACTGACACAGTTACTTGATTTGAAAGAAATGTCGTACTGAGAAAAGTACAGCCTATTGTGACAGAATAAAGATGAGTTATCTGTTATATCTCTCTTACCTATTACAGTGATTCTCAAAATTTTTGGTCCCAGGACTCCTTTACAATTTTAAAAATTGGGGACTGTAAAGAGCTTCTGTTTGTGTGGTTTATATTTACACTATTGGAAAATCTGAGAAATTTTTAAAAAACAAAAATACCCAAGCACACATTCCACTGACTGTCAGAACAATGACATGATCACAGCATGCAGCTTTTGGAGAACTGTGCTGTTTATGCATGAGAGAACAGCAATAAAACAGATAGTGTCTTAATATTATTTTGGAAAAAGTTTTGACCTCACAGACTACCTGACAGGGTTTCTAGCCTCAAGAGTTCCTTGGACTTTGATACATCCGTTATGTAGTTATTTTAATTTTATTACTTATTATAAACTCTTAAACAAGATAGCACTCAATGTAAAGTTTTTGAAAATACACTCTACTTTTGATAAATACTTGAAATTCTGCTTATTTGTTACATTGTTCTACGTGATTTTACAGGGCACCTTTAAAGTCTGGAAATACAGGCAAATATATGTAATGGTGCCAAGGATATCTTCAGTTAGTTTACCGAAATGTTTACTGAAGGGGGTTTCAAAAGAGTTAAGAAAACATTCCACAGACAAAAAGTTGAGTTTAAAGGTGTAGCTTTGGTATTTATGAAATTATTAATCTTAAATAGCATAATACAGCAGAAAGGAAATGTTTCATAATAACTTTTTAAGTAGATAAATTTCTACAGGAGCTTTATCTTTTCCCCATTTCTTACCTCCTTGGAGTTTGTACGTAGATAGAGTTTACACATTGACATATTCAGCACTTTAACGAGAAATACAGCCTCTTATATCAACCCTGCTTTTGTGTTGTATGTACGTATATATACATACGTCTGCATAGCTGTGTGTATTTTAAAATAAAGGAATAAGGTAAAATTATTTAACATAATCTTCTGGTAACTAGTGGCAGATTTACAACCAGATGACCCTCATAATTAATCAAGTCTTAATTTTTTCCCTTCAGAGGTATCACCCTCATTCTTTAGTATAAACTCATTCTCGACAGTAGGAAAGTTCGCAGGTGTAGGGCTCTAAACTAGATCAGTGTATGTGTTCATGCACATGTGTAGAGCATGAGGAGTCAGGAAGGTGGTGGGTGTAGTGATTAGACAGCAGTTGGCACCAAGCAGTCCTCCAGGAGGCCTTCTCCTTTTTCCCAGGATAAATAGGAGTTGTTAGAAATGGTAATTGGTACCTCGTATGACACTTTCTAAGATAGTACTGGTCATCAGACATTCACAGATTCCCACTTCCTCTGTGGCATTTGTATGGGATGCTATGGGAAGTTTACAACAAAAGGATTAGAATCCACTGTTTGGGATAGGTAGGGTACTTGCAGTCAGTTTGACTTTATTATGTAGTGATATATGGTATAAAATACTGAAATCATAATTGCTGTTTAAAAATGGGGTCTTTTTTAAGTTTTATACTCCCCTTTACCTCTTTCTTTTGCAATGTCCTACAGGTAGAAATAGCTGTGCAAAATGCTCATCAGCGATGGCTGGGAGAACTACCAGAGCTGGCAGAGTATCAAGCACTTGTGAGGGCAGAACAGAAAAAGTGGGAAGAACAGCATGAGGTCTCTGTGAACAAAAGGGTAAGAGCTCTTCTGCAAAGACACTTCAGGAGGCTGTCTTACCTGACCCCTTCTCTTATCTCAGTCCTTGGAATTTGTACCTACTCATAGAATTGTTGAAGGATAAACATGTTGATACATGTTAAGCAATAGCTCAAAGCCTAGCAAGTGTTCTTGTCATCGTCAAGTTGTTCTTAGAGAAAGAATGTATCTTCCTATGAGGATAACTTAGAAACTATTTCATAACTCCCATTCTATCTTGCCCTATCTTTAGATGAAATTGAGAACAGGTATATATTTGTTTATTATTAGCTATACAATATCCTTTCACATTCTTAGAGATTGTTTTCTCTGTTGTGTTAGTAGTCTTGTAACATTCTTCTTGTTAAATAGCCAGTTCTCCTTTCCAGAAATGTCATGTTTCTTGACTGGAAAATACAGATATTATAACCATGTGTACTCTTCCAACTTAATTACTGGTTTAAACCAATTCTAATTAAAATGCCAACAAACTGAATGTATTTGAAGTTGACAAAATAATTCTATAAAATGTTTTTGGAAAAATAAAAGGACTAGATGTTTTTTAATGTTCTGGAAAAATTATAGTCAAGCCCTAACACATAATGGAATATATTGGAAAGCAACAACTCAGACTGTATTGAGTCACAAAGATAGAGTTCGTTTTAATTCAGTGCAATACAGATTTCAGAGGTAGGCCCTACTATAAATAAAAGCTTAATAAATTGTTTTAAAACAAGGGAATGAGGAATTATTTCATAATAGTCTTATGATAGCCAGGTAACACTTTGGAAAAATTAAGTTTACCCAATGTGTATCACAATAAACTCTAGGTTAATGAAGGAGTTAAACATTTTTAAATAAAAGTGTAGAAAAATTAAAAGAAAATTGAAGATTTCAGATCTGTACCATAATAACAACTCAATTTCGAGGCAACATATCCAATAGCAAAGATAAAGTAATAGGTTGAAATATGTTTTGTTTTTGTAGTAAAAAAGTAAAGGGAATAATAAAAATAAGAAAAATGGATAAAACATGATAAATTATAATCTATACTTTTTAGTATGTCTGAAATATTTTAAAAGGAAATTTAAGAGGGAGAGAGAGAAGAAACAATATGATTGTGAGGATATGTGTCTCAGAGCTCAGAAGTCAAGTAGAATAGTAAAGTTGAGTACAATGTAGAAAATAAAACAGGCCAAGAGATCTTTTCATAAGAACATAGAAGGCTGTATGTTTGTGAAAGCAGACATATAGAAATGAGAGAAAAGTGTTTTTGTTGCTTCTCAAACTTCAGCAGGCCTGAGAATCACTTGCAGGGTTTGTTAAAGCATAGCTATCTGGGCTTTCCTCCTAGAGATAATGATATAGTAGGTCTGGAGGGTGTCCTGGGAATTTGCCTTTTTTTTTTTTTTTTTTTTGAGATGGAGTCTTGCTGTGTTTCCCAGGCTGGAGTGCAGTGGCACAGTCTCAGCTCACTGCAACCTCTACCTCCTGGGTTCAAGCGATTCTCCTGCCTCTGCCTCCCAAGTAGCTGGGATTATAGGTGCCCGCTACCTCGCCTGGCTAATTTTTGTATTTTTAGTAGAGATGAGGTTTCACCATGTTGGCCAGGCTGGTCTTGAACTCCTGATTTCAGATGATCTTGCCCACCTCGGCCTCCCAAAGTGCTGGGATTACAGGTGGGAGTCACCACACCTGGCTGGAATTTGCATTTCTAACAGGCTCCCAGCTGGTCTTTGGACTACACTTGGATGTAAGTAGCACTATTCCAGATAATTATATCAGCCACAAAAAATAATGTCAACATGTTGTGCATCCTTCCTCCAAACCAAAAGAGGTCCAGAAAGGGCCGGTTCCATAGCATTGGCTATAGAGTTATTTTAAGATTAGAGTGATTAGTTGAGATCTGTGACAGTGTGAAGACAGTTTCTAGAATTCAGAAGTAGTTAAGTTGGTTCAGTGGTTCCCAAACTTTGCTGCACATTGGAATAACTTGAGGATCTTTAAAAAATACTGTTGCCTGGCCCCTACCCTTAAACTTTGTTTTGTGTGGGCCCTGGCCTGGGCATCAGGATTTTTAAAAGCTGCTCAGGTGATTCTAATGTGCAGCAAAGTTTGGGAACCACTGAGTTGATGAATGCTGTCAAATTCTCTTTGTAAAACTTCACATGAGAAAATGCACATTTTGGTAAGGTTGGGCAGGTCATAAAAATTCTGTGGAATCCATCACCTCTATCCGAGTCACCTGGGAATGACTTCCAGGCATCCATTGCAACATGACCTGTTTTCTCTAAAAACACTATTTAAACATGTTTCAAATCACTACTGAATTATTCTGCTGGTAGCAAAGGAATTTTGCAGTGAATTCTTTTGTAAAGCTCACCTTAGATAGTGGGTTCCTTTAGCAGAAAATTTATTTAGTAGGTACTCTATCCCATCATCCCAGCCATATATATAGTATTGATTAATGGTAACCACCATTGTCTAGGCCAAGCCTTTGGAGATGCCCAATTCTGTCTTTTGACACTAGTGCGTCCTTGTGCCTTCTTTGAATTCAGTTAGGAATTCAGTCAGGAATATTAAGAGTGAAAGGGACTCAAGGCCATTATCTACTCTACTCCTTTATATAGGTGAAGATGTTAGTGCCAAAGAGATTAAGTGACTTTTGCAAGGCCATGCATCCAAAAGTAATAACTACATAACATTTATTGAGTCCTTATCATCTGCCAGGCTCTGGGCTAAGTACTTTAAATGGATTATGTCCTTATGTCATTTAATCCTAAAGGATGCTATCAAATTGGCATTGTAATTATCCCCATTTTATAGATGAGGAAATTGAGGCTCAAAGAAGTTGAGGAATGGGCCTTTAGTTCTTCAGCTGGTAAGTTAATTCCAGCAGTTTGTCTCCAGATTCTGTTCTGTTAAGCATCTGTGCTAGGCTTCCTCTGCAAATTGGTGTCAGGATTGGAGCTTAGGTTTTTTGATTTCGCTATTACTTTTTAGTTATGTACTATCTGTTTTTTTCTGTGATCCACTAGTTCTATTATTCTGTCATACAAACAAATTAGACTAATGAAAAATGACTTTTTCTGTTTGGTATTGTCCTTTAATGAACTGTTCTAGCCACTAAAAGTGCATTAAAATACAGTTACACTTATCAGCAAGTAATTATGCAGGTGTGTGCTATATTCCTAAGTAATAGTAAAAAATCCTTATGAGTCCGCTTTTGCTTTAGGTAAAAGATACTTAATTTGTTGGGGGCACAGATAAAATTTGAGATTGTATCTGTATTAAGAAAACTAATATGAAATTTTTTCTCACATTAGTTTTGGCTAATTATATAATTATATGTGTGAGTGTTTATGTGTCTATACATACATATAAATACATATTTATGTATATATTTTGACCAGTTTAAGTATAGTGTAAGTATAGTTTTTAGAATAATGTCTTATCTAAAATCATTTCCTTTTAATTTTGATTTTACATTTCCTAGCTTCAGAGGTTAACCCAAATAGTTACCTTAATTTTTTTGCGAAGGAGGAGAATCATAAAGACTTTCAAAATGCATGTTGTTATGTTCTTTAGATATCATTTGCTGTTTCTGAAGCTAAAGAGAAGTGGAAGAGTGAGCTTGAAAATATGAGGAAAAATATACTTCCTGGAAAGGAATTGGAAGAGAAGATTCATTCTCTTCAGAGGGAACTTGAGTTAAAGAACGAAGAAGTCCCTGTGGTCATCAGGGCTGAGTTAGCTAAGGCTCGGAGTGAATGGAACAAAGAAAAGCAAGAAGAAATCCACAGAATCCAAGACCAAAATGAGCAAGATTACCGGCAATTTTTAGATGATCACCGAAATAAAATTAATGAGGTGCTTGCGGCAGCTAAAGAAGACTTTATGAAACAAAAAACTGAACTACTTCTTCAGAAGGAGACAGAATTACAAACTTGTCTAGACCAGAGTCGTAGAGAATGGACTATGCAGGAAGCCAAGCGGATCCAACTGGAAATCTATCAGTATGAGGAAGACATCCTGACTGTACTTGGGGTTCTTTTAAGTGATACCCAAAAGGAGCACATCAGTGATTCTGAGGACAAGCAGCTTTTGGAAATCATGTCGACTTGTTCTTCAAAATGGATGTCTGTGCAATATTTTGAAAAACTAAAGGGCTGCATACAGAAAGCATTTCAAGATACACTTCCTCTGCTTATAGAAAACGCTGACCCAGAATGGAAAAAGGTATGTTCCTGAGAGTGAGAGAAGGTATTGAACACCAAGAATGATTATAGAAGTTGTATATAGTGTTTTTTCCTTTTTTCGTTTTAAATTTTAGTAGATGTAAGTCTTATGTTTTTGTCAGTGGTTTAAAAAACTTTCTGTAGCGAAATCCAAAGGTTTGCATGTTTCGTTGCCAAAAAACTTTACTACTTCATAGTGTCACAAATACAAGACAAGATTTTAGCCTCTAAATATCTTTTTCCTAAAGAATATTTAGGACAAATACCTAATGCATGTGGGGCCTAAAACCTAGATGACAGGTTGATAGGTGCAGCAAACCACCATGGCACATGTATACCTATGTAGTAAACCTTCACGTTCAGCACATGTATCCCAGAACTTAAAATAAAATAAAGAATATATACTGTTCTTTCTAAGGGCCTGAGATTTCAGAAACTGAAAATTTTTTTTTCAAAATTCTGTTTTCTGGGCCTGACCACTTCATGAAATATGCATAATAAGAGTTTCTTAAAAGCTTGTAAAGAGTTTGGAAGCCTATTTATTGCCCTCAGTAAATTTATGTCTCATTTAGGCCAAAAAATGCCAACCAAGTACAAAGGTATTAATATAGAAACAAGCAAATAAATATGACTCACTCGCATAAAACTCTGAAGCCCAGTTTCTGGATGTACTATATATGTGCATATAGAATTAATTATATTCTTTTAGTTATATAAGTACTCTCTGAGACCAGCTTTTAATTTGTATGAAAGTTTCAATAAAACCAAAGTCTTGCTACCTTATGATCAAAGCAATTAGGTATGCATGAAAGATCCAGAATGATATTCTGAGCATGGTGATTAGCCAATTTCAACATTTGGGATTAGAGGCAGGAAAAAAAAAAAGCCAGTATTATAAGGTTTGTCTAATAGAGTTGAGACTTAAGAGTGAAGTTCCATCAAAATATTGTGATTAAAGAGTTTCAAGGCCAGGATTGAGCATTTGGTATTAATACCTACTTGGGAGAGTTATAAACTAGAAAAAATAACCTTGAGTTTCAGTTCCATATTCGATGATAACTAGATTATTATATTGGGCAATCACATAGTTGCTCACTGGAAAAATAAAATACAAATCCCCGGCCTAATTCCTTGGGTTTGGGTAGGATATGCATGGCACAGCTTAGCCTTTCTGGGTCCTGCATTTGAAACAGTATAGAATTTTAGAGCCAGAAGGGACCTGAAAGATCAGCTCACTCCATCCTACTTCACCGCAGTTGATATTTTTATCCTTGACCTCACAAAGGTGTTGCTACTGAGTAGTTGCCTTCAATGTAAAAATTACTGGGCAAGATCACTTCCCATGAATACTGCTTCACACTTAATTGAGATTTTTTGGAGAAAATAATTAAAATAACTTGGAGAAAACATATAATTAAAAAATTATAGCAGATTTGGAGATGAGAAATGATGGGAAAATCATGTTTACATGCTTTCGTTTGTAAGCATGTTTCGATTTTTATAACAGTTATAAAATCTGTTATAAAAATCAAGAAACTATGACACCTTTCTCCTACCATTAATATATACATATAAAATCAACCCTGGAGTCTTTTTACAGGGCTTATAATTGTGCAAGCAGTATAAGATCATCTGTGTTACTTAATGAGGCTCATAAGTCTATGGAGACAGAATCACATAATCTGGCTAAGAATTTAGATGTTTATGGCTTTTGTTGAGTGGGTCAGATTCCATTCCTGAGAAAAGGATGGCTTTGAAATGCCTAATCTGGAATTTGTCATAGAAGTAATACTTGACCTTCTGCCGTTTTCGAGCTATCTTCACTCAGGACCTTGAGGTAAAGCTATGATTATAGAGCAGTGATTTTAAATTTGTTACACAGGTGCTGTAAATGTGAGGAACTATAATTTATAATTTATTAACTCTCTAGTTTTAAAAATTGTTCATGGAAATTAAAACAAAAGATGGTTTATTAATATATAAAAACAAGTCCTCATTAAAATAACTGAGACAATCAAAAGTTTTTTTAAATGGAGAGGATGCAATGAATGAAAAATATAGCTTTCAAGAAAATGAATGCCATATCAAAATATATTAATACAGTAGTTCATAACAGATAAAACAAATATCAAATGGAACAAAATTTTCAAGCAAACTTAAGGATGTGTGTTGTCTCTTTTACCATCAAAGTCAAGTTAAAACTGAGACAAAAAGGTTGTTGCTTTTCTCCCTTTTCTGTCATCTTGACTTTTCTTCCCCAGTTTTGAGTAAAAACTGGAAGCACTGACTGCATTTTGGTTCAGGTTTTCCTACTCCTTTTGACCTCAAACCCATAGCTTCTTGATTGCCTCTTCTCTATAATTGCTAACCTCTGCTTCTGTTGGACATTGTAAGTAGGTTTTCTGACAATCAATTAAATGGTTTCTCATAATCAAAATCAAGGCTTCTAGAATCAGGCATATATAGTATGTTTTAAATAATCAGTAAGACTACTTTCTCCGTACCACCTATTCTGTTCCTTTCCGATTTAGTAGTCATCTTAAATCTGAAAACATTACCATAAAAATCCATTGATTTGGCTGAGCATGGTGGCTCACACCTGTAATCCCAGTACTTTGGGAGGCCAAAGCAGGCGGATCACGAGGGTTGAGGCAGGAGAATCGCTTGAACTGGGAGGTGGAGGTTGCAGTGAGCTGAGATCGTGCCAATGCCCTTCAGCCTGGCCGATAGAGGAGGACTCCATCTCAAAACAAAAACCAAAAATGAAAAATCCATTGATTTAGTAGCTGTATTGCTGTGACAAGGACTGGAACATAAAAACGTTCAATAAATATTAGTGAAGAAATGGTCTTGTGCAAGATGTTTAATTTAGCTAAGCCTCAGTTTCTGTCCTTAACTTTGGCATTCAGCTGGCCTTCCTTACAAAATTACTGTGTATGTTAAAGTATTTAGAAGCATATGAAGTACTATATAAATTTAAAATGATTTTTAACTGTTATTTTCAATTCATAGGAGGCAGAGGGTTAGCATTATTCTTGCTAATTAACTTGTTCCTTGCTGTAGTAAAAATGTTCTAGATTTTCAAGAACAATTCTGATTTTATATTGTCTTTCATGTGGTTTAATCATGTAAACCGTTGAAAAATCTCAAATTCACATATATAATGTGCAAACCATATCTTCTGTCTGTCTCATAGCTGCCCACCAGTCGCCTGTCAGACAGTGTTCTAATTTGGAAAGTTTCATAGGAAGCTAGTTCCTAGTACAGTGACAGTACTTATATAACACCCTAAGAAAAATATTGGCGATAGATAGTTCAGGCAAGATTTTTTTCAGGTAGTGTTTTCTCTTTGTATTTTTAATATTAACATTTTAAATATAAAATTGTATAAAGATTTTTACTAAGCATTAACTTTGAAGATACTTTATTTCAGAGAAATATGGCTGAGCTCTCTAAGGATTCTGCTAGTCGGGGCACTGGCCAAGGAGACCCTGGACCTGCTGCTGGACACCATGCTCAGCCCTTGGCCTTACAAGCAACAGAAGCAGAAGCTGGTAATTGGATTTTGTTCCCACCAGTCTTTGTAGCATCCATAATCACCCTTCTGAAGGGTTGCTTTGAGGATAAAAGGAGATCATAGATGTGAACAAATGGGTAATAATCGTCTGACTTAATGTCCCCTCTTCCTAGATTTCATTTTGTATTTAGATAAGAGGGTTAATTTAGGCCCTCTTCTTCTATTTATGGTTTTCCCTTCATTCACAAGTGATTCTTGTTACAAGGAGAATCATGAGAGTGTTAATGGAGAAGTCATGTTTTTATTCCCTGAAATCAAGGGTTTCACATCAGAGAATTGCCAAGTAATAGAGACTTTTTCATTCAAATTACTGAAACTAATTTCAATCACTTTTTAATGGAAATCTTTCTGAAATATATTAGATGTTTTCTAATTGATTTGTGAGTTTTTCTGAGGGCATGGGCAGTGTTTTTAATCTCTTCCTTTCCAACATATGGCAGAGTGATGAATTAATAGTTTAACTTTTCCGTAATGACTTAGACTCTTCATCATGACAAAAGAATTCTTGTACTGTACTAGAGCCACTTGTATTCAGAGCTTACTGAGGAGTATAGGACTTATATTGCCTATTCATGGAGATTTCAGAGCTAGAAATTTGCAAATCCTTTATTAGCTCCCATCTCTTTTAGCTTCTTGACCCTTTGCAGCCTACTCCTTTCCTCCCCACACAAACACAACAGCCTCTCTCTGCTGCTTATTTGCTGTTTCCAATGTAACCTGGAAAAGAACAAATAATTGCCAAGGCCAGTCATACCTACTAAGTAAATAACCTCAGTTTCCACACATTTCTAATTCAGAAGGCAATGTTACCAGAATCTTAGAGAATCTCTGCCTATACCATCTCTGCCTTTCTCATTGTTCACAAACCCTTTTCCCCTACTTCTAGGTTCTAGGTGGCTGAGAATATTTTACTGCCAATTCAGTGGATGATAATATTACCTTAATTTGTATTTTGCATTGTACTTTTTATGCCCTGTTTGGAATAGCCTGAGAATTCTCTTAATCTGTGAAATGAATGGGTAGAAACAAGTTTTGGATGTTACTTAGCTTTAGGAAGTCCTATAAATATAAAAGCAATTAGTTTTGGCCAAAGAAAAATCAGACTATAAAAATATTTTTCTTTAGTCTTTTTTCCCTTAAAAACAAACACATTAATAAATTCATTAGAAAGGATTAAATAATACAAAACATGTATTAAGTGATAAAGTCCTTTAAAATCCTACCACCAGAGAGTACCACTGTTGGATGTTTGGTTATATTATCCTAATATCTCATTATTATTTAAAGTACTTAAAACATTAATTATGAAATACTTAGTTCATTCAAAGAATATATGTATGCATCTGTAAGTTATGAAGCCTAGCAACCAGGAACCCATTATTCAGCTTAAGGTACAGAACATCACCAGTGCTGTTGACCACAGTTCTATGCCTGCAACCTCTCCCCAGTCTGAGCTAACAAATATTCTGATTTTCAAAAATTACTGTCTTTTTTAATGTTTTAATTATGTGTATGTACCCTCAAAAAGTTGTTGCCTTTTTGTGTTTTAACATTATAAAAATAGTTTAATACTCTATATTCTTTGTAACTTGCTTTTTTCTCGTTTAACAGCATGCTACTAAGATTTGTCTGTGTTGATGCAATAGCTCTAGTTCATTCATTTTCATTGCTACATAGTATTTCAGTGTATGAATATACTATGAGTTATCTGTTCTCTTGTTAGTGGTATTTGCATGAGTTCCAATTTTACAACAGTATCCTAGATAAAAAATATAAATGCAATTTATGGTACCATTGTGATGTTTCATTAATCCTTTAATGTTCATTAACATAAATGGCACCACTTAAATCAAACTAAAATGTCAGGAGAGAGCTAAGAATAATTTTGCTGGATCAATGACTTTACAGTAACATTTTGGCCCCTGAGCCTGTGCTAACTTGTATTCCTGCTTTATTATATCACTTATATTAATAGTCTACTTTTTAATCATTTTTGTATATTTTAATTTTATAAATTTTATGTATTACTAATGACAATGTCTGTTATTTATTGTGTACTTGCTCTGTGCCAGCTACTGTGCCAAACAGTTCTTATATATTTACATCTTCTAAAAGTTTTAAATCATTTTTTAAACTTGGAAATAATTTCAAACATATAGAAAAATAGCAAAAAGAAAAATAGTTGCGAAGAACATTCACATACCCTTTAATGAGATACACCTATTATTAACATTTTACTCCATTTTGTGCTCTTATGTATATATGTGTATGTGAATATTTCATTTTTTTATGAACCATTGGAGGGTAAGTTATATATACATTGTGACTTTTATGGCTAAGTACTTCAGACTGTATTTTCCAGGAATAGGAATATTTTCTTGTTTAACCTTAGTACAGTAAATTTAACATTAAAGTATTGTATTAATCTACTGTTGTATTCTAATTTTGTCAATTGACCCAATAATGTCTTATAGCATTTTTTTTTCTCTTCCAGTACAGAGGTTTGTCTAGGGTCAGCTGTTACATTTAGTTGTAATGTATCTTTAGCCTCCTTTAATCTAGAACATTTCCACAGCCTCTCTTTGTCTTTCATGACATTGACATTTTTGAGAAATATTCTCTGCTTCCACCTTCACTTTTTTTTAACAGAACTTTTCTCATTTGGGGTTTGTCTGGTGTTTCTTCATGGTTGATTCAGGTTGTGTTTTCTCAGCTGGAGCACTGCAAGGGGTGATATGTTGTTACATCTAAAAATTGTGGTGTCCATATGTCTTATTGGTGAGGTTACTTTTCATTACCTAGTGAATATGTTGTCTAATTTCTTCACTATATAATTACTGTTTTTTTTTTCACGCTTGCTTATCAGTTGATAAGCAATCTGTGGGAGACACTTTTTAAGACCATGCAAATATCTTCCTCTCATAAAAACCTTCTCTTGTATTTGGCAACTGTTGATGATTCTTGCTTGATCCAGTCTTTACTATGGTGGTTGTGAAATTATAATTCTTCCAACTTCCTCCCTCTATTTATCCCAGTTGGCACTAAGCATGTTGAATCAAGAATCCTTTCCTCTCATTTGTGTATTTATTTTATCTCTCTGTCCATCGATCCATCTACCTACCTACTTACCAACCCACCTACCTACCTACCATTCATAAAATTATTGGTATGACTCATAAATTCCTATTTTTAATACTTTATAATTCATTACTATATTTCATTAGTGCTCAAATTGTCCCAGATTCAGCTAGTGGAGCTCCTTCAAACTGGCTCCTATGTCCTTGTGACATGCCTGTATTTTTGAGTACTTTCTTACTTTCTGGCATAGGAAGATATTTCAGTCTTATTTTGTATATACCCTCCCCAGTACTGGAGTCAGCCATTTCTTGAAGATCCTTGACTCCTTTTAGTAGGGAATGGTATTCAATACCAAGATCCAGAGCAATAGATTTCATGACTATTTTTAAAGTAGATGGTAGTATCCAGTAGTGCCTTAGACAAGTTAGTTAATATGCTCCAAGTCACACAGACAGTAAGCAGCAGAAACAATATGTAAACCCATGTCTCTCTATCTTAAGCATCACACTCTTTCAGTCGTGCTGTAGCCTTTAGTCATGAGTCATCTGCTTTTCTTTCTGTCTTTTTTTTTTTTTAATGATAGTTCTTGGTCTAAACTGATATAAAAGTTTTCTGTCATTTAATTTTTGCAGATAAGAAAAAGGTCCTTGAAATTAAGGATTTATGCTGTGGACACTGCTTCCAAGAACTTGAAAAGGCAAAGCAGGAATGTCAAGATCTGAAAGGAAAACTGGAGAAATGCTGTAGGCATCTTCAGCATTTAGAAAGGAAGCACAAAGCTGTAGTGGAAAAAATTGGAGGTTAGCATTTAAAGTAGCACTGCTACCAATATGAATTTCTTTGATCCTTGTTGAAATGTTCTAATGTGACATTTTAGTTAATGTGTGCACTGATCCTCTTTTGGGATTAATATAAACTAATTTGGATCTTATTTTTACTAATCAAATTATTATTACAAAACTCAAAAGAGGAAGATTTCAGCTCTGATTAAAAGGTCACATTCCTTTCTTCCTTTCTTGATTAAACAGATATTGAGGGCCCAGTACATGTCAAGCAGGCTTCTAAGCACTGGGGATGCAGCAGTGAATAAATCATACAAAATTCCAGTTCTGGTGGAGATGTGTTCCCTTCCTTCAAGAAGCTTTTGGTTAAGTGAGGAGATCTAAAAACAGATTAACAAATAATTAAACGTTGAATGCTGTTGGCAGTGTTTTCCTCAGAAAGAAGATTGTTAATTCTACCTCTTATTAAAGTTAAGAAAGGTTTGACTAAGCCTTGAAAAATAGAGGTGTTTGCCAAGGAGAACAACGTTTGAGATAGAGGGAAAAGGCATAAACAAGGGCATGAGGGTCTGGACTGGCCTCCTTCTAGTCCATTCATCACAATGCTGTGAGGCATTTGGAAAGGGATATTTTCTACCATTTCCCAGTGCCCCTCTGAAGAAGGGAAGTTTTGGGGCTTAGATCGCTGCTCCCTCTTCTTACCTTTCAATATCGCTTATAGCCTATACGCTATACTCTACATTTGAAATGCTTCCGATTCCTGAGCTGGTCCTATTTCTTTTACTGCTGGACCTTCATTGCATATGATGTTTGTATTCTGTCCTGTACTTTTTCCCAACATTCTTTTTAGTCTTACTCTCGTCCTTTAGGATTCAACTCAGAAGATGCTTTATCTGCAAAGCCCTCCTTGATTTTCCCTAGTCAGGGTGAAGTGGTCTGCTCTTGTGTGGCCCTGTAGCATTGGCTCTTCCTCTATTATCACCATTACCATTCTGTATTGTAATTGTTTGGTCACTTGTCAGATACCTTCTCCAAATTCTCCAAGAATTTTCTGAGGAGAAGGAATATGCCATATCTTGTTCATCCTAATAGCCATGGTGCCCACCACATACCAGATAATAAATGTTTAAATGGACAAAAAACAAAATGCCAGGGTCCTAAATAATGGTGTCATTCAGAAAAGACCAGGTTAGTGAGTTTATTTTGTACATCCACTTCTTTCTCTTGCCTGGACACTGGCAATAATTCCCTGACTCTTTATGCTTCTAGTCTAGCCCCTCTAATCCATTCTCCATAGGGTAGCTGGAGCAACCTTTTTAAAAAGTGAATTGAAACATGACACTCTTGTTTAAAGCTCTTCAGTGGCTTGCCATGGCCTTCAGTATAAAACCAAAAACACTTAGTTTAACGGGGTTTGAAAAGTTCTTGATCCAGCACCTGCCAGCCCCTCCAACCTTGTCTTCCCCCAGCTCTCTTAATTTCTCTCAGTAGAGCCATAGCATGGATTTCATTGTTTTCTCTCTTCGCCAAAACATCCTGATCTCGTTTGGCTGGCTAACTCCTTCTCATCTTTTCCCCAATACATTACTTCCTCAGGGAGGCTTTCCTAACCACTGCAGACCTGTTTAGTCCTCCTGTTATACACTCCCCATAGTTCCTATGCTTTTTATAACATTCACCATCCTTGTAATCATTTGCTGTCTGTACTTCCCTTTGGAGTGTAGTCTTTATAGCAATAAGGATCAAGTCCTGTTCCAGCACTTAGCACAACACCTGGCACCATAGCACAACTCGGGAAATACTGCTAAGAGAAGCCACCTGTAACTACCACCGACCACTTATTACTAAGGCACTTATTACTCTTAGTACTTATTACTAAGAGATAGATAATAATTACTTTAAGACCGGAAAGGGTTTTAAGAATTTTGAGATTAAAAATTTAACAACTGCAATTCATTTTGCGATTACTTAGCTCTTTAGTAGAGGCCAGGAGGGTAAATGAGTTATTTGTCCAACTGTAGGTATATTTAAAACATAGATATGTTAAAATATGATGAAAACCAAGACAATTTGTTTTATAGAATATGGTGATAAGGGCAGTTGGATATGACTATTATTTATAAATAATAATATTTAGCACCATACTATTCTACACAGTGTTTTTTGAAGCTGATATCTTCTAAAACTCGTAGACTTGCAAATAATCGAAGAAAGTTGATATGTCACTCAAAACAATGAGTTGATACAAAGGGTCTGGGTCAGAATTTAAGTCAATAGTTTAATTGAAATTTTTTCTTAATATAACTTTAGTTGGTTATTATATCTTTGCTATTGAGATTGCTTCTTTGTTTCTTAAATTCTATTTTTCCACTCTCTTGGTAGCGTTTATTGAAAAATAGATGGGGTGGGAGTGAGTTGTTTAAAACAAAAAGTTATATCCATCGCCAGGAGGAATAGAGTAATTTTGTTCCTCAACTTACGGTGTGTTGAGAGGGTGGCATCATAGGAAACACGAGATGCCATGTTCACATTTATATTGGTATTTCCAGGCCTTGTGTAGGTGTTGTGCATTTGTTGTTTTATTTCTATTATAATCTGTAAGTTAACATTTGAAGAAAAGTTCAGAAAGGTTAATTTTTCCTAGGCTTATCAACCTTGTAAGCAGCAGAGTTAGAATGTAAACTGATGTCTCTGACTCTGAAATTCATGTGTTTTCCTTCATACCACATGGACTCTTACCAGTTTCCTCATCCTCTTTTTAAAAGTTCAAAGAATTGTAATCTCCCCCACCCTTAAGAAGGTTCTTTGTAATTCTCCCCACCCTTGAGAATGTACTTTGTGAGATCCACCCCCTGCCCCCAAAACATTGCTCTTAACTCCATCGCCTATCCCAAAACCTGTAAGAACTAATGATAATCCCATCACACTTTGCTGACTCTCTTTTCGGACTCAGCCCGCCTGCACGCAGGTGAAATAAGCAGCCTTGTTGCTCACACACACACACACACACACACACACACACACACACACACACACACAGTTCAAAGAATTGAAAATCTTACATTATTTCTGAAAAAGACACCTACTTAAGGTTAATTTTCTTTTTGTTTTATATCGAGGTGCATGTTCAGTGATCGTTTATATGAGCATAAACTGTCTACCAGGATCCATAGGGAACATGGAATTAGAAAACCTAGTAGGTTTCTACAGAGCTTCAGCACAGTTGGAAAACAAAACACAGGCATCTGAAACAGTTGAAACCCAATTCCAGGACAGTGTGTAACCCAAAGCAAGAAGAAGATGGGATACAGATTTTAAGTGCTGAGAAAACAGAGCAAGGGAATGGTCTGAGTAGGGTTTCTAAGGGAATGAACATTACAGAAAAGTGACTGGAAATTGCACAGTCTCTTCTATAAACATTTGTATTGGGAACTTAAGGGAAAAGAAGGCTTAAAAAATTTTCAACTGTCTAATATACTATAAACTTTCTGTTACAGAAGAGAATAATAAAGTTGTTGAAGAATTAATAGAAGAAAACAACGACATGAAGAATAAATTGGAAGAATTGCGAACACTTTGTAAAACACCACCAAGGTATACTTTTACTATTTTAAAGTGCTATTTTAAAGAAATCTAAGTACAAGTATCTTTAAATTTTTTTAAGTATCAGTTTTTTTGTTATACAGCAAAAAGTATAAAAAAGAAGAAAATCCCCCAAAACCTTATTTCCTGAAGATACCCTCTAGTGACCTCTTGTTTTATATCATTTAAGCCTCTTTCTACACATACTCCACATGCACAATGTGTTTTTAAAATTGAGGCTATAGTATAAGGTATTTTATAACTTTTTATTAATATTACTAGATAAGCATTTCTCCATGTTATTAGATATTCTCCTACATATGTTTTTCAATACCTGCATAAATTTTCATGTGGATTTACTGTTATTTATTGAAGCAACCATAACATTTATGTTGTTTCCATTTTTCCCCTATTTTAAATAACTGTATAGTGGAGATTGTTCTAGATGAGATTTTTAGCACTTCTCAGTTAACTTTATTAGAGTATATGGATACATATATATTTTTCAAATGAAATTTTTCAGTTACCATTTCAGTTTTTGTAATCTTTGGTTTGTTTTTTAGGTCATTGTCAGCAGGGGCCATTGAAAATGCTTGCCTGCCATGCAGTGGGGGAGCCTTGGAAGAACTTCGTGGGCAGTACATTAAAGCTGTAAAAAAAATTAAACGTAAGTTTAATTCTGAAGATTTTAAGGATGGCTTGGGCCTTTTTTATTATCACTGTTAAAGTAAACTCAGAGTTTACCAGCAGTAGTACTTTTAGGGAATTTTCCAAATTACCTTTTTCTTCAATCTTAAAAGAGATTATGGATACCTTTTCAAAATTATGTAGTCATTGATCATTTTTCCCAGATAATATCTTTTGGAAGTGATGTGAGAATCGTCTTATGTTTATATTGTTGATTTTCTTGTTTCTTTTTGGACACTAGTATTAAACTGAAAAGTTAATAATCTTACAACTTAACTAATTTGTAGTAAAGAAAATGTCACATGGGTTTTAAATGAGCAATTAACTATTACTTCCTACCATAAACTTTTTTTTTGAGATGGAATCTCACTCTGTCAACCAGGCTGGAATGCAGTGGTGGAGTCTTGGCTCACTGCAACCTCCGCCTCCTGGATTCAAGCAATTCTCCGGCCTCAGCTTCCTGAGTAGCTGGGATTACAGACATGCATCACCACACCCAGCTAATTTTTGTATTTTTAGTAGCGGCAGGGTTTCACCGTGTTGGCCAGGCTGATCTCGAACTCCTGACCTCAGGTGATCCACCCGCTTCGGCCTCGCAAGGTGCTGGGATTACGGGCGTGAGCCACTGTGCCCGGCCTCCTACCATAAATTTTAAGGACTGTGGAAGTGGATCTAGTTAGCAATTGTTCTGTTGTTTCTGGTTATTATTTCTCATAGCTATAAATTTATCAAGTCCTTGTCAGTACCAGGTTGTGCCAGCATATCCTGTAGAGCATTCTCCTGATGTGTGTTTTCCCTGTTTTGAATACTTCTTGGTTTCTAATTATAATATGCATAGAATGGATATATGTCCCAAAACAATAAGTAGTGTTTATGTAGGAAAAATGTATATTAACTTCCTAAAATTACATTTCTTTTTAACAAAAAGAGCAGGAAAAGTCTGAAGTTTCAAATATAATTGGTAGATTCAGAATCACGTGTAGATGTTCTACAAAGCTCATTCGGTATTTATAAGGGAATTTGCTTCTCCGTTGTTACTGGTGCTAATAAAGGGCATATTGCTACAAGCAACGCAACTTTTTGTTAATAATGTATTAATTGGGAAGTGGAATTTTAAGCATGTTTTCATCCTAATGTGATAACTTGTATGTATGTGTGTATATTATGTTTTAGTTATTTTTTAGAAAGTTGGTTGGAGGTTTTGTTTTGACATGTACTGCATTTCATTTTCCATTTCAAATAATGAAAAACAGTCTCCCAGTTAGTATTTTTGCATAGAACCGCTAATTTTCAGATGCTTACTGACATTAAGAGGAAGATTCCTGTATGAATTGGTATCCTTAATATAACAGAGATGGTGAAATTCTAGATGTAGGATGTAGTCTTGGATTTATTAAAAAAAAAAATAAAAGTTAGCCTTAGCTAATAGTAGTCCTAATCAAAGATATATTGAGTTAAAAAAAAAAAACTTGAAAGCTGTGGGCTATGTTTATATGTAAATTTCAGAGGCCAACTATAAGTCCCATCACCCTCCTTGTAGTCTCATTTTGTACATATCTCTTATGAATTATAATATTATATTTAGTTAGATCCTCAGAAAGTGCTGCTGAAAGAATTTTCAATAAATAATGGAACGTAAATTTTCAGAGCACGAGAGAATGAGTCTCTCCAGCTCATACTACCTCCTTTTCTTCTGTCTTTGTGTTTGCTTTTTCCTTTCTTTCTGCTTAACCTTTTCTCTATATTTTTTCTCTTTTCCTAACTGGACATAATGTACAACTGAAATACTAAGTTTCTGTACCTCATATTTACAGTATTTTCTTCACTAAGTGTTTTAGAATATGACAAAATTTAGCTGGGGAGTATGCCATGTTTCCTTACTATATGTAGCTGTCATCATTCCGAAAGAACTTATAGAGTACTTCTCATTTGAGTCTACCAAAATGATGATCTAAAATATTCCATTTTAATGACTGTGGAAAGTATAATGTTTAAACTATACTTAAAATCACTTCATCTAACAGAAAATTGATCTGAAGTCTGCCCCTCCTGTTTCTGAAAAAGTGCTAATAAACATACATTCTGTGGGCATTTTCTCACTTCCCTATAGGTGACATGCTTCGTTATATTCAGGAGAGTAAGGAACGAGCTGCAGAAATGGTAAAAGCAGAGGTACTGCGAGAACGTCAAGAAACCGCCCGAAAGATGCGCAAATATTATTTGATTTGCCTCCAACAGATTTTGCAGGATGATGGAAAAGAAGGGTGAGTTCAGTCTGAACAATGTGTCCTGAGATTACCAGGACAACATGTTATCATTTTTAAAGCATTTTCCTTAACCACTAAATTAACTATTTCTACATGATCAGCCATAGGGGGTTAAGAAAGGTTTATGGCTGTGCTACCCTAAATGTTGGAAGAGCCAATAAGAAAACAGAAACCATGGGGCTAAGGCAACTCATTTTTTCCTTTAAACTATATTTTTAATATTCTGGAATTCCCCACAGGGCTGAGAAAAAGATTATGAATGCTGCTAGCAAACTTGCTACAATGGCAAAATTACTGGAAACACCTATTTCTAGTAAGTCCCAGAGCAAAACTACACAGTCAGGTATGTCAAAGTGAGTCACCAAATGGTTTTTCTATCTCTTCTTCTTTAGCTATTTAATATTTTCAGTATGAAGAAGGCAGGGAAGGTAAGGAGTGAGAGTTAATTTGTGAAGTTGTGTATGTTTTACTTAAACTAGAAGTTTACACAAAAAGAGTACACAGTTTCCAATTTAAGTAGGCAGACTGAGCAGGCCCATCAGCTTCCTATTGCTGCTTCCATCCCTCGAAATGATAGAAAAGATTTTAAACAACAAATAAAAAATGAGAAAAAGAAGAAATTATAAGTGGGTTTTAAAAAGTTGCAGTGGGCCAGGCATGATGGCTCACACCTGTAATCCCAGCACTTTGGGAGGCTGAGGTGGGAAGATCCCTTGATCCCAGGAATTTGAGGTTGCAGTAAGCTATGATTGTGCCACTGTACTCCAGCCTGGGTGAGAGAATGAGGCCCTGTCTCAAAAAAAAAAAAAAAAGTTGCAGTGGATAGACCAGAAGCTACAAGAAATCCCTGAGAGAAAGAAGACAGTATAGGATGGAAGATGGAAACCTCAGTTCAAAACCACCAGGAGATGACAATTGCAATTAGGAGCAATATCAAAACTGTTCCACATATGAGGGTGATATGTTCCAGGAGAAATAGAGGGCCTAGGGGATATGAATGGGGTAATTAGTTGGTGTTCTAAACCAACAGCAACCAGGTGGGGTTAATCCGCTCTTTATTTCTTCTTCTCCCCTCTCTTCCCCAACCTCAATATTGAGCTGGGCAACAACAACAGGAACAAAGAATCTGGGAGCAGGGCAGTGCTCCAGGTGGCTAGCCATATCAAGCAGGAACTGGGAGCCGACATGCCTTGGGAGGCTGAGATGGGAGGATCACTTGAGTCTGGGAGGTCAAGGCTGCAGTGAGCTGTGATCGCACCACTGCTCTCCAGCCTGGGAAACAGAGCAGACCCTGTCTCAAAAAAAAAAAAAAAAAAAAAAAAAAAAAGAGTAACCAACAAAGACATAGAACGTATAACTTTAAAACTGGTAAAGGAAAAACTTGGAAAAAAACATTTTCAATCTAACAAAATCAGGAAAGAGGAAAAAAACCTAGAAAGCATGGGTAAGTAGGACATAATAGTAGTTTGAAACATCAACAATCACACTAAATATAAGTAGGTTAAACTCATATAAGTTATTAAAAGACCACAACTTTCAAATAGGGTTTTTAAAAATGTGGAAATTTGCTATTTTTACAAGAAGAACATCTAAAATTAAAAATCGGGATGGAGAATGATATACCAAGCAAATGCAGTGTTGATATTAGATAAATTATAGAGGTAAATAAAAGATTAGATAAATTAGAGTTAGCATTAAAAGGGACAAAGCTGATAGTTCATAATGATAATGGAATAGTCTCCCAAGAAACTATAATTGTTTTCTTTCTGTAGATCATACAGCTTTATATAAAGCAAGAGCTGATAGAAATACATGAAAAAGACTGGTAAATTCCCAATCACACTGGGAGATTTTTAACATATCTGTGGGGAAATGGGTTCTTGAACCTCTGGAAAACTTGAAGCTGAGATTGTTCAGGGGTCCATGAGTCTGATATTGGTAAACATTCCTCATGTACAAGCCAAAGATTATTTGTATAAATTTTGGAACGGTGATGTGAACCTTAGGTATGAAAAGGCAGTAACATATAACAAGAAAATAATTTTCTAGATCTGGGGCAACAGTGTGCAAATAATGTCCCCGGTAGAGAAGCAAATCCTTTTCATGGACTCTAGGGCTTGCTACTCTGAGATACAATGCCTCTAATTTCATGCTATGTGGCTGCTTTGTCTTTGATCAGATTTAGTGTCTTAGGTAATTAAATCAGAAAGTCTATTTAGCTATTCTAGAAGTGTATGTGTAGGTATTGGGTGGGTGGGGTTCTTTGAGCGAACTTGTCAGAAACTCCATTCTTAACATCAGAATCAGGGCAGGACTGAAAACACTGTGGCTGGATCTTGAAATTGCTATAACATCTATTGCAGAAAATGATAGGTCAGATGGATAGCAATAATAATTATATGTCAGATCTTAGTAACAAAATTACCAAGCTTTATCTAGTGGATATATGTAAAAGAATATTTTTAAATGTCCAGCATTGATGTATTTTCTTTAAGAATTATTGCAGTATATAAGCATTCTTTGGGAATACAGTATAAAAACATAAATTTTTTCTTATTTTTAATTTTTTTATTTTTTTGTTCAAGGATGAATCTTCCCTTTAAATATTAATTTTCTCTTAATTTCGTGTTTCCTTGCACATAATAGCACTGCCCCTAACTTCAGAGATGCTGATTGCAGTTAAAAAATCAAAAAGAAATGATGTGAATCAGAAAATACCATGTTGTATTGAAAGCAAATCAAATAGTGTAAACACCATCACCAGAAGTCTGTGTGAACAAGCTCCCAAGAGGAGGGCAGCTTGTAACTTACAAAGGCTGTTAGAGAACTCAGAGCATCAGAGCATAAAGCATGTGGGATCCAAAGAGACACATTTGGAATTCCAGTTTGGGGATGGTAGTTGCAAGCACCTAAACAGTTTGCCAAGGAATGTTTCTCCTGAGTTTGTTCCTTGCGAAGGTGAAGGAGGCTTTGGTTTGCACAAGAAGAAAGACCTACTCAGTGATAATGGTTCTGAATCACTTCCGCATTCAGCTGCATACCCCTTTCTTGGAACCTTAGGAAATAAACCCTCACCTAGATGTACCCCTGGTCCTTCTGAATCAGGATGCATGCATATAACCTTTCGCGATTCTAATGAAAGACTTGGTTTAAAAGTATATAAATGCAATCCACTAATGGAAAGTGAAAATGCTGCATCTGAGAAAAGTCAAGGTTTGGATGTTCAGGAACCTCCAGTAAAAGATGGAGGGGACCTTAGTGACTGCTTGGGCTGGCCTTCCAGCAGTGCAACCTTATCCTTTGACAGTCGTGAAGCATCATTTGTACATGGTAGGCCACAAGGAACTTTGGAAATACCAAGTGAATCTGTTAAATCCAAACAGTTTTCACCATCCGGTTATCTTTCAGACACAGAGGAAAGTAATATGATTTGTCAAACAATGAAATGTCAGCGTGATCAAACTCCATACCTGTCAGAAGAAACCACGTATTTGGAGCCAGGAAAGATCAGTGTGAATTGTGGACACCCATCTCGTCATAAGGCTGATACATTAAAGTCAGATTTCAAAAAACTGAGCAGTACATTACCATCTTCAGTGTGTCAGCAGCCTTCAAGAAAATTAATTGTTCCGCTATCTAGCCAACAAGATAGTGGCTTTGATAGCCCATTTGTTAATCTAGACTAATTATGGTACAGTATTTAAGAAGAATCATTAATATATTAACAAAAATGGAAGGGAAGACCTCATACTGAAAAAGATTGTGAGCCCTGCCTCTTTTGAGATGTTTTAATAACATCTGTTATATAAGTAAAGCATTCTTCTAAAATTGCTTGAGATATTTATGTTGCCTTAATATTCCAAAGGCCTGATGGTGTATGTATAATCTGCTTTTGTGTGGTGCTTATTTTTGGTTTCTAAACCATCTATTTTTATACTTATAAATTGACTCACTCTGCGGTGTTAACTTATTTAAATAAACTTGCATATGGTCTGTAGAATTGTTATGAATTATTTTGTGGTTCAGAATACAGAAATGTCATATTGGCATCATGTTTGAAATTCACCCAGAAAAAAACATAAATTTTGATTATTTGTATGTATTAGTCAGATTTAGTTTTTGAAATTAGTCATGTTTAATGAGGCTATAAACTTAATCTACATAGACTTTTCCTAGAAATATCTACTCAAAATTTTGATCTTTTTTTCAGTTAGAGGTTTTCCAGGGTTTACTACAAAATACATAGCTATGTCCTGGTTTTATTATTTAAATATTAGTCTGACTTTTTTAGTTCTTGCATTATTTCAGATCATCTGTGACATCCAAAAACTTTGTCTCTTTTATGGCTTCACATTTGTTTTTTCATCTGTATGACCTTTTGAAAAATTGAGATAAGTTTTGTCATGTAGCAAAAAATGTAAAACGATTAGATTTTTACATTCATTCATAGTGCAGAACTGGCTAATTAATGCTCTAGGTTAAAGGTTATAATTCTAAACTGAAGAATACATGCAGAAATGAATGACTACCTAAATATCATTGTTTTTAGGTGAATTCTTTTTCAGATCCCTAGCGATGGGTATGAACATTTAGCTGTATGCAAGTGCTTCCGAAAACAGTTAAGTATAGCTTTCTCTCACATCTCCCACACCTACTATATTATGGATTGTATTTGGGGGTTAATCTAGTGTATTTTTCCACCCAGAGCCAGATAACTTAGGTGGTGATGGGGAGACGGCAAGATGCATCCTCCTCCTCCTGATAACCATCTCTAAAAGCAAGAACCGAGAAGGAAAACTTTTTGGGCTTGGAAAGCTCTGTCACCTTAACTCTTGACCAGGGATAAATAAGTCTAAAAATTGGCCCTGGACTTCAGTGCTTGAATTCACATACAGCTATAGTAAGGAACAAACCATCTTGTCAAAGTCTCACTTGTATTCCTGAAGATACAATGCTCCTTCTCCAACAGTTAGGCTGTCATCTCTCACTCTAGAAAAAAACTCTATAACAGCCAAGTTTATGCTCCCTATGGATCTGGTTGGTGCTTGATGGTTTTAAGCCCTTGTTTTTAGTAAACTTAGAATCTAGGCTCGTTGCTCACCTACCTTTTCCACTTGGTTCAAAATCGATGTCAGTTATTTAAACTCTCAGCATTAAGGTTGAAATTGGAAGTCCTCTTGCTTTCTGCTCCTTTTAGAGTATCCTTAATCTTTTTTGATACTCATAATCTCAATAGGATTAAGTTACTTTATGTCATACATCCTATATCCAATTGGTTGGAGATAGGGTGTGGTATAGGGTGTATGACAAGGTAACCTAATTCTATTATGATAAATATGAAGGTATCCACTTATTAGTGTGCAAATGAAGGGACTACACAGCCAAACTATGACTAGTGATGTACATTGGTTTGAAAGGTCATGGCAGAACAAAAGGGAGGCAGGAGCCCTGTAGGTGTCATGATCACATAAATCTCACTTTGTCGTGATATTTAGCCCTTTTTTTAATGTTGCTGGATTTTTATTTTATTTTATACTTTGTTAAAGATTTTCATGTGTATGTTCTTGAGAGATATTGGTCTCTTGTTTTCCCATGCTCTCTGTCTTGCTTTGGTAAAAGGGTAATACCAGTCCCATAGGATGAGTTGGAAAGTGTTCCCTTGCCTCTGTTTTCTGAAAGAATTGGTGTAGCATTGGTATTACTTCTTCTTTATATATTGGATGGAGTTTACTAGGTGAAGGCATCTAGCCTGGGCTAGTGTGGTGCAGAAGTGTGGATTTTAAGTAATGTATTTTCTTGTTATAGAGCTATTCATAATTTCCATTTTTTCTTTAGTCAGTTTTGGTAGTTTTTGGTTTTTGAGGAATTTGGCTATTTTATCTAAATTGTCTAATTTGTTGACACAGTTAGCCATAGTATTCTCATAATCCTTTAATTTCAGTAGGCTTGATAATGATGTCCCCCTTTCATTCCTGATTTTGGTATTCTGTGTCATCTCATTTTTTTCTTAGTCTATCTAAAAGTTTATCAGATTAGTTGATTTGTTTTCCCCCAAAGAACTTTTGGGTTCTTCTCTTTTCTCTTGTTTTTCTATTTCCAATTTCATTGATTTTTCCCTCTTCCTTCTGTTTGTTTTATGTCTAATTAACTGTTCTTTGTTCTTTTTTTTTAAATTTATTTATTTTTGAGATGGAGACTTGCTCTGTCGCCAGGCTGGAGTGAAGTGGCACGATCTTGGCTCATTGCAACCTCCGTCTCCCGGGTTCAAGCAATTCTCCTGCCTCAGCCTCCCGAGTAGCTGGGACTACAGGCGTGTGCCGCCATGCCCAGCTAATTTTTGTATTTTTAGTAGAGACATGGTTTCACCATATTGGCAAGGCTGTTCTTGAACTCCTGACCTCAAGTGATCCGCCCACCTCAGCCTCCCAAAGTGCTGTGATTACAGGCATGAGCCACCATGCCTGGCCCTTCGTCAATTCTTAAAGTGAAAGTTTAGATTATTGATATGAAACTATTCTCTATTGATATAGATGTATAGAGCTCTGAATTTCTCTCTAAGCACTGTTTAAGTTGCACCTCATATGTTTTGATATGTTGTATTGTTGTTTTCATTTAGTTCAAAATATTTTCAAACTTCCGTTGCGATTTTTCTGACTCACAGATTATTTAGAAGTATGTTACTTCATTTCTAAGAATCACAGATTTTCAAAGTTTCTTTCTTATTTATTTTTAATTTACTTGTTTTCAGATAACATACTTTGAATGATTTCCATCCTTTTAAATTTCTTGAGACTTGTTTTATGGCCTGGCATATGGCCTATCCTGGAATGTTTCACATGCACCTGAAAAGAATGTATATTCTGCTCTTTTTGGATGGAGTGTTCAAAAATGTCAGTTCAAGTTGGTTGATAGCATTGTTCAAGTCTGCTATAGCCTTGCTGATTTTATTCCTATTTGTTCAACTGGTTATTAAGAGTGAGATAGTGTAATCTCTGGCTGTAATTGTTAAACTTTTTTCTTTCAATTCTGTCAGTTCTTGCTTCATGTAATTTGAAGCTTTGTTGTTAGGTATATATACGTTTATATCTGTTATGCCTTTCAGATGAATTGGCCCTTTATTATTTTAAAATATCCCTCTTTGTATCTACTATATTTCTTGTTTTAAAAGTCCATTGTGTCTATAATTACTACAACCACTGCAGCTCTCTTATGGTTACTGTTTGCATGGCATGTCTGTTTTTTTCCTTTTAACCTATTTGTATCTTTTAATTTGAAGTGAGTCTCTGTAAGACAGTATAGTGCTGGATGTTGCTTTTTTTTTTTATCAGAGAAGCTTTGATTGGAGTTTTTAGGTGCATTAAAATTTACTACAATTTTGTTAGGTTTGCATTTTCCATTTTGCTATTTGGTTACTATGTATCTTTCGTTATTGAATTGGTCTTTTATTGCCTTCTTCTGCATTGAACAAATATTTATGAGGGTACCATTTTAGTTTTTTTAACCTTTTTTTTTTTTAGCTGTTTTTCTAAGTGGTGTCTCTACTTATCATAGGTATCTTAACTTACTACGGCCTACTTCACATGAATATTGACTAACTTCTGGTACAATATAGCAACTTTGCCCCAGTTTAGCTTCATTTCCTTGCCCCTCCTTTGTGCTATTATGTCTTATATATGTATGTGTATATATATATATGTATATATTACAGTGTTATAATTATTGCTTTATGCAATAAAGCAATATGTCTTCTAAAGAATTTAATAGAAGAAATGTATATTTATAGTTCTTTATATTTACCGACGTAGTAATCATTTCTGCTGCTCTTTCTTTGTTCCCATGGATTCTAGTTGCCAGGTCTGTTGTCATTTCCTTTCATCTGTATTCCACTTCCTTTAGTATTCCAAGTAAGGCAAGTATGCCAGCAACAAATTCTCTCAGTCTTTGTTGATTTTGGAATATATTTCAAATTTATATATGAAGGACAGTATGTGATATATTTAGAGTTCCTGGTTGACTTTTTTCCTCCAGCATTTTGAATATGTCATTCCACTGCCTTATGGTCACCACTATTCATGATGAAAGGTCAACTGTTAATCCTGTTGTTCTTTATATATGATGAATTGTTTTTCTTATACTGTTTTTAAGATTTTCTCTTTGACTTTCAACAGTCTCAGCATGGTGTGTCTAGGTCTGAATTTGTGTTTATCCTACTTAGAGTCTGTTGAGCTTCTAGGATTTCTAGATTTATCCTTTTAATAAAATTTAGGCAGTTTTTTGGCCACTATTTCTTCAATTATTTTTTTCTGTCCTTGTTTCCTCTTTCTGGGGCTTTCATATACATTAATGTGCTTACCATTGTGTCACAGGTCTTTGAGGCACTGTGCATTCTTCTTTAATCATTATTGTTTTTCATATTGGATAATTTTATTAATCTATGTGCAAGTTTCCTGATCCTTCTGCCATCTCAATTCTGCTGTTTAGCCTATCTAGGAATTTTCATTTCAGCTATTAAACTTTCTAACTCTAGAATTTTCATTTGGCTCTTTTTAAATTGATGCGTAATAGTTGTACATATTTTGGGGATAGACATAGTTTGATACATGCATGCAATGTGTAATGATCGACCAGGGCAACTGGGACATCCATCACCCCAAACAGTCACCCCTTCTTTATATTGGGAACCTGCCAATTCCTCCAGCAATTTTGAACTTTACAACAAATTATTGTGAACTATAGTTACCCTGCTATACTAGAGTGGTTGGTTAATGGATACAAAAACATCATTTTATATATATATAAATATATTTTATATATATATAAATATATTATATATAAAAATATATTTATATATATAATATATATATAATATTTATTTATATATTATATATATAAATATATTTTAAGACAGTATATCACTCTGTCTCCCAGGCTGGAGTGCAGTGGTGCAGTCATGGCAGCCTTGAACTCCTGGGCTCAAGTGATCCTCCCTGCTCAGCCTCCCAAGTAGCTAGGACTACAGGTGTATGCCACCATACCTGGCTAATTTTTAAAAAAAAATTATAGGTAAGGGATCTCACCATGTTGCCCAGGCTGATCTCGAACCCCTGGCCTCCCAAAGTGCTGAAATTTTAAGCATGAGCCACCAGACCTGGCCACATTTGGCTCTTTAACAGTTACTTGTTTAAAAATAGCTACAAAGCAGCTATTACAAATATGTTTTAAAAATAAGGTAAAATGTTTAAAGAATTAAAAACATGACTTTTTTTTTAACCAGAGATTCATCATTGATCATGTATTCTTTTTTTTTCCCTTTACTCTAAAAAAAAAAAAAAAAAAAAAAAATACGTGTGCAGAACGTGCAGATTTGTTACCTAGGTATATGTGTGCCATGGTGGTTTGCTGCACCTATTGACCCATCCTCTTAAGTTCCCTCCCCTCACCCCAAACCCCCAACAGGCCCTGGTGTGTGTTGTTCCCCTCTCTGTGTCCATGTGTTCCCAATGTTCAGCTCCCAATGTTCCCACTCACTTACGAGTGAGAACATGCAGTGTTTTGTTTCCTGTTCCTGTGATAGTTTGCTGAGGATGATGGCTTCTAGCTTCATCCACATCCCTTGCAAAGGACATGATCTCATTCTTTTTTATGGCTGCATAGTATTCCATGGTGTGTATGTACCACATTTTCTTTATCTAGTCTATCATTAATGGGCATTTGAGTTGGTTCCATGTCTTTGCTATTGTAAATAGTGCTGCAGGAAACATACGTGTGCATGTGTATTTATAGCAGATTGATTCATAATCCTTTGACTATATACCCAGTAATGGGATTGCCTGGTCAGATGGTATTTCTGTTTCTAGATCCTTGAGGAATCGCCATACTGTCTTCCACAATGGTTGAACTAATTTACATTCCCACCAACAGTGGAAAAGCATTCCTATTTCTCCTCAACCTCGCCAGCAACTATTGTTTCCTGACTTTTTAATAATCACGTGAGATGATTGGTGTGAGATGGTATCTCATTGTGGTTTTGATTTGCATTTCTCTAATGACCAGTGATGTTGAGCTTTTTTCATATGCTTGTTGGTCACATAAATGTCTCCTTTTTAGAAGTGTCTGTTCATGTCCTTTGCCCACTTTTTGTTGGGGTTATTTGTTTGTTGTAAGTATGTTTAAGTTCCTTGTAAATCTGGATATTAGACTTTTGTCAGATGGGTAGATTGCAAAAGTTTTCTCCCATTCTGTAGGTTGCCTGTTCACTCTGATGATAGTTTATTTTGCTGTGCAGAAGCTCTTTAGCTTAATTAGATCCCATTTGTCAATTCTGGTTTTTGTTGCAATTGCTTTTGGCGTTTTTGTCATGAAGTCTTTGCCTATGCCAATGTCCTAAATGGTATTGCCTAGGTTTTCTTCTAGGGTTTTTATGGTTTTGGGTTTTACATTTAAGTCTTTAATCCATCTTGAGTTAATTTTTGTATAAGGTGTAAGGAAGGGGTCCAGTTTCAGTTTTCTGCATATGGCTAGCCAGTTCTCCAAGCACCATTTACTGAATTGGAGATCCTTTCCCCATTGCTCGTTTTTGTCAGGAAAAACATGACTATTTTAAAATAGCAACTATAATACAATATTCCCTGTTGAGTCATTGTCATCATATTTTCATCTTATTTTTTTCTTTTCCATATATTTTTCTGGTAAATATTTTTTGTCTGGTAAGAACACAGGAAGGTAAGATATATTCAACAAATTTTTAAGTGCACAATACAGTGTTGTTAACTATACATACAGTGTTTTACATCAGATCTCTAGAACTTTTTCATCTTGAGTAACTAAAACATTATACCTGTTGAACAGTAACTCCCCATTTCCCCTGACAGCCCCCCTTCTATTCTGTTTCTGTGAGTTTGACTGTTTTAGAAATCTCATGTAAGTGAAATCATGCAGTATTTGTCCTTTTGTGTCTTTTAGTCTTTATTCAACATCCAAACACATGCATAGTTTTTCTTGACAGCTTTTTTCTTTGATATAAATCAGACTTTCTCTTTCTTTACATACCCTATAAATTTGTTGAAAACTGGAAATTTTATGTAACATATTGTGGCAACTCTGGATTTGGTATTTGTTCCCTTGGGGGTTGTTATTGCTGGTTTATTATTATTGTTGTGTTGTTTCATTATTTGCTTAGACTTTATCTGCAAAATCGTCTATGGTGTGTGCCTGCTGATTTCTCCACTGTTGTTTTAATTTGCATTTCTAGTTTTTAGCTGGTCATTTTAGGGGATTTCTATGCATCTGTATTGCTTAATGATTATTCAATTATTGGTTAAAGGTTGTATTGAAAAACATCGAGTCAGTAGGTCTTTATCCTATGCTGATGTGTCTGTGCATTCAATGTTCAGGCAATTTTCCAGTCTTCCTCCACTTTGCTTCCCTCTGAGCGCTTCCAGGTCTTCCTGCTCATGTGCACGTCCTCATTAGTTCAGGGATATGTGGTGGGCATGGGCTTTCTTAGGTTTTCCCTACATATGCACACAGCCTCCCACTCCAGCAGAGATGTGCAGAGAGCTTATTTAGCCCCTCATTTCTAGACTTTCTTCCTGTTAATTTAAAAATTAGTCTGCCCATCTCTTGCCCCAAATGGGACTGCAATCTCAGACTAGCGGAGCTATGCATCTTCCCTGTTTCTGTCCCTCTAACTTTACTGTTTTTAACTAACCCTACTACTGGGCATGGGCTCCTTTCCTTCTACTCCAAATCAAGTGAGCCCACTGTCGCGGAGAGGCTGCTAATGTTCACTGTCATTCCTACACTGTTAGCACTACCTCACTGATCAAGTTGGGGAGGGGAATGGGGGCAGCCCCTGGTAAGAACGCCTCAGAGTCTCACTGATCTTCCAAAGTTCAGCAGCTTCTCAATTTTGGTTGTTTCCCTTTGGTTGATTTTCAGAGCCCTGAAATGGTTGTTTTTGTTCTTTTTTCAGTTTTGTAGTAATTTTTTTTTGGGGGGGCCGGTGGGGAGCTTCTTCACTCCAGCATCACCAGAAATTTCCTTATTTTTATTTATTTGTTACGTACTGGAGTAATCTTTTTTCTGTGTATTTATTAATTTTTTCTTTATTTTCCCCAACTTTTTATATTGAAAATCTTCATAATCTGTAGAAAATAAACACCTATATACCCTGCATTTAGATTTATCAATTGTTTACTTTCTACATTTGTTTTATATTTGTCTGTAAATATACATACATATGCATGTACATAGTATGTATATGTATATAAAAACATTTTTCCTTAACCATGAAGATTATTTGCAGACACCCTGAGTATTCCTTCCTAAATACTTCAGCATACATTTTCTAAGAACAAAAACATTTTATTTCTTAAATACAATTGTCATATTTAGGACATTGAATATTGATAAATATTTATATACATATACACTTAAAAATTTTTTTTTATTTAGGAGATGGGATCTTGCTCTGTCACCCAGGCTGGAGAGCAGTTGCTCAAATCACTGCAACTGAACCGAGACTTCAACTGTTGGGTTCAAATGATCCTCCCCACTCAGCCTCTTGAATAGCTGGGACAACAGGTACACAGCGCTGCACTTGGCTAATTTTTAAATATTTTTGTAGACACAGTGTCTCACTATGTTGCCTGGGCTGGTCTCAAACTCCTGGACTCAAGCAATCCTCCCACCTTAGCCTTCGAAAGTGTTGAAATTACAGGCGTGAGCCACTGTGCCCAGCCAACATACATACATTCTATATTCAAATTGCCCTAATTGTGACAATAATGTGTTATAACTTTTTTTTAGATCTTTACTGTTCACCTTCAAGCTGAGGACTTACCACTTTTCTTCGATTATGAAAAATGCTCAGCCAATAGCTATTCATTAAACAAATATTTATGAGGTATCAACAACTGATTGTTAATGTTCTAGGGTGATACAATGCTTATCAAAACATGAGTTTCTACCTTAGTGGTTCACACTCTAGTCAGGGGAGACAGTAAATACACATAACTTATGTAGTATGTTAGAAGTTGGTAAGTGCTATGGAGAAAATAAGGGCAGGTAAGTGTAAAAAGAGGAGTAAAGAGGGAGTGATTACAAATTTAAATAGAATAGTGAGGGTCGGTCACGCTGAGATGGTAACATTTGGGTAAAGATTAGAAGGAAGCCACTCTAACTCCACCATTCCTTCTGTTTCCTACTTCTGGAACTTCTCTTAGACATAGCCCCATCCTCGTTTCTCTTCATTGTTCTTTTGTATACTTTTATTTTTCTGTGCTACTTTGTGGAGGTCTTTTTTCACTGGAAGTACTGTCTTCCAGTTTGCTAACTCTGTCTTTGTTTATTTAATTTATTGAGTTTTGAAATTTCACTTCCGGGATTTCTAGTTGGTGTTTTTACACCTAGACTTTTTGTAAAATTTCTACCTGTTCGGTAATCTTGTTTTCTAATAGATTCTATTTATTTATATTTTTAAAGACTAAGAAATTCTTAAAGTTACTTCTAGAGTAATTTATCACGTCACTTGGGAGTGAGTTCATATCGAAATTGTTGCTTTTTGTTTGTTTGTTTTTGCCTTACACAGAATTAGTTTCCCCCACGTGTGTGGAATTTTGGCTTGCAGTCTAACTTGCAGTCTAACAGTGAAGAAGATTTTTTTTCTCCTTCTGAGTTCTCTCCCACCACTCTGTCTAGTTCTTTTGGTTGCCTCCATATGGGCTCCATATAGTACCCAGTCCAAGATTGGGTCTTACATAGGTGATTTCTGATCTAGTGGGGCTATTCTAAAGCTAGTCACTGAGCCAGCAGGCAGCTTGGCCCAGTTCCTGGCTGCAAAGCTCTGCCTTTAACCTCTAGGCTCTCTAGATACATAGTTTTAATATAACTTGTGGCCTCAGGTGGAGAGTGTAGCTTTTTCAGCCTCCCTGAGGTAAGGAACCCCTACCTGGACTACTACTTTAGACAGCAAGCTTGTCCTTTGTTCCTTTCCTCAGTTGGATGGTTTTAGTCCTTATTATTCTGCAGAAAAACTCCTGGCCACCTTTACTACTTTTGGGTTTTTTTTTTTAAGCCGAGTCTCACTGTGTCGCCCAGGCTGGAGTGCAGTGACACAGTCTTGGCTCACTGCAACCTCCGCCTCCAGGTTCAAGCGATTCTCCTGCCTCAGCCTCCTGAGTAGCTGGGACTACAGGCACGCACCACCACTCCCGGCTAATTTTTGTATTTTTAGTAGAGATGGGGTTTCACCATATTGGCCAGGCTGGTCTTGAACTCCTGACCTCAAGTGATCCACCCACCTCAGCCTCCCAAAGTGCTAGGATTACAGGCATGAGCCACCGTGCCAGGCCTACTTTTACTACATTTAGATACAGAACAGGTAGTACCTTACTTTTCAAGTCCTCAGGGACATTTTGTGTTTTAAATGTCTTTTTTCTCTATATACTTTTTCCGTCATTGTTATATGTTGGTAGATGTTGGGTCATTCCAAAGTGTAAACTTAGAATGCCATGAAGGACCTAAAGTCTGCTTTGCCATTAGCTCTGTGTCTTAGCTGTTTCTGTAGCCTGTCTGGGCCTCAGTGTTTGCTATTATTAAGGTTTAGGCATATGATTTCCTAAAGATTCAGGTAAACCAGATTTAAAAGTATGTGAAGGCCGGGTGCGGTGGCTCACGCCTGTAATCCCAGCACTTTGGGAGACTGAGGCGGGCGCATCACCTGAGGTCAGGAGTTCAAGACCAGCCTAGTCAACATGGTGAAACCCCGTCTCTACTAAAAATACAAAAATTAGACAGGTGTGGTGGTGGGCGCCTATAATCCCAGCTACTCGGGAGGCTGAGGCAGGAGAATTGCTTGAACCCGGGGGGCAGAGGTTGCAGTGAGCCGAGATTGTGCCATTGCACTCCAGCCTGGATAAGAAAGCGAAACTCCCTCTAAAAAAAAAAGAGTACATGAAGAATAGTGAGATAGGTAAATTGAGGCTAGATCATGATCATGGATGGTCTTGGATGTCAAAGCCAAAGAATTCGAAATTTGGTTCATAGGAAAGGGAGAGTTGTTGAAGTTTTGGTAGCATGATTTAGAGAGATTAGGGAAGCCATATAATAGGAGGACTTGGAGGAACAGAGGAAACAGCCAAGGAACCAGGAGGACAATGTCCAAGGACAGTCAGGCAAGGAACAAGGCCAGAGCCAGGGTAGATGTGGTGGAAATGAAGAGGTGACAAGATTGAGAATATGACACACCCATGCTTCCAGGACCTACTGAGAAGTACCAGAAGGGATTTATAGCGTGGGTGTTTGTGAAGATGACTCTGCTATCAACAGTACTGGAGAATCAAGACAGGGTGGATTGAAGGGACCACGCCCTCCCTTGAGTACTGAAGTGCTCAGTCCTTTGGTGGGCACAGTCATGAGAACAACTAATTTACAGATACTAACTTGATGATGAGCATTGTGCCAAGCACTTCACTAACTCCTTTAATCCTCACAACAGCTTTTTGAGTGAGGCTCTGTATAAGCACTTTATGGTTGACTAAAATCAAGGCTTAGAGAAGATAAGTAATTTGTTCATGGTTAACACAAGCTTGCACCAGGCAAAGCCAAAAATTATACACAAGTCTTTTTTTTTTTTTTTTTTGTCTATGAAGTATGTATTATTTTGGCAAGTGATTTTTTCCTTCCTAAGAATAAGATGAACATGTCCAAATGTTACCTGTGCCAATTTCACAGATACAGAAGTATCTAGTCTTCATTTCCTCAATGCCCCAATTAGATGGTTCTAGTAAACGAATCAATATAGTTAAAAAAAAAAAAAATACAGGTTCAACAAAAGAGCACCATCCTATTAGGGAACTGAGTAACATGTGAAAATGAAGTTGTCATTATAATCAAAATGTTGCCCAAATTCTAACAAACCCAAGCTGTTATACTAGTACATGGACGCAGTCCATAGTGTTAACTTAAAGAACTCTGGGACAAGAATATGATTTGAAAAATAAACTCCAAAATTATACCTGTAATAAATGGTGAGACAGACCAATTTTAAAGCACAAGTGACACGTTACACTGTATTGCTTCTTGAACTTTCCAAATAATGCTTGTCCATGTCAGGTTTGGGCCATTCTCCTGCTAAGACAGAGAGCATTGTATTTATTCAAAAGCCCAGATTTCAATATCTTGGATAAAGAAATCTTCCTTCTTAGAAAGTGTACGATTCCCAAACGTTTTACAAGAATGGCTTCTTGCATGGTAGAGATCTCCATCAAGCCAAAGGGCAAATTCTCCTCCTCCACCACCAAAAGCTAGTGAATCCATGTCTCCTTTGATAAAAAACATACTATCTCCTGTCCACTTAAAGACCTCAAACTCTGGACAGAATGTAAAAACAAAGGTTTCTCCAGTACCATAAAAGCCATCACTCACTTTAAATGGCTTAGATGCTAACGCACCAAAAACCTGTCCATCACTGTCTTTAATCACCATCAGCACTGGGGTGTCTAAACCTGTCATTGTTCGATAAAGAGTTTTCAAGCTTGTGCCATGTTTTCCAGTACCATAAACAAGAGTCCATGGATAGCCAGTTGTTCTTGGTGGAAGATGCTTGGTAAGCTTTTCAATTTGATCTGGCAGTAAACTTTTCATTTGAGAATAGGTTTAGGTTTACCAAAAAGTTGCAAAGATATACAGAGTCTCCATACCTCTCACCCAGATTCCTCTGTTGTTAATGTCTTACATCACTATGGTAACTTTTTCACAACTAAGGAACCAACATTACATTTAAATATAGATGTATTTTTTTTTTCTTGTGACGCTAGAGGCCACGGCTTTAATCCCTATACTGTCTTTATTTGGTTTGGCTTACAGGTGAGCTGGAATTTATTTTAAAGGGGAAAGTCCTTTTCTTTTTCCGCTCCTTCCACTTCCCCTCCATGCTTCCAAGCAGGAAAATGAGTTCAGCAGGCTCCTCCACATGTGAAATCAGTTTAACTTGCTTTCTCAGCAGGATGTAGACGAGCAATAGATCTTGCTCTTTAGCAGGGGTTTATAGAATACGACATTATATGACGATTATGCTGCAGCTAGAAATTTACCAACACAACAGGAAAGCCTGTAATATTATAGAACCATCTTTTGTAATTTTAAAATTCAACGAGTAATGGTTCATCTTAAAAGAAAAAAGATATTTAGAAATTTTCTAGTAGTAGATATGCCATTTTTAAATCTCTTGATATAATTGTAACAACTTTTCCCCTTAAGGACCAGACCAGGAAATTAATTAGAAATCAAAATAGTAAAACATCATTAAATAGAAACTTTGTTATTTTCAAAAGTAAGATAAATGAATTGGCTTCTTCCACAAAGGTCAGCAATAATCTGGAAACTTTGAGAACATGTTAAATCTTGTGCTCTTAAAAATGTTGTCTGATGAGTAAATAAAGTAGAATCAAGAAAACTTTTAAAACTTATTTTTGGTTTTGGTTCAGGCATAGCCCTTGTCTGAAATATTTCCTCATTTCATTTCACAATTTTATCAATCATGTTGTATATAGAATGTACTGGATGAAATTCTGCTTCTTATGTTTTCTTGACCCTGTGCTCTTACACAAACTGTTTCCCTAGGAACGGTTAATAAAAATTGAAACACCATATTTCACCCTATTCAATAAAAGTTGAAATATCCTATCTGTGTAAGAGCACAGGGTGAACTCAATACATGTATTATCACAGTGACCCTGTAGATGTCAATGATTTCATCGGCTACCAATTAGTTTTCCTGGAAAAGTTTTTGAAAATGTGGTCCAGTGTCGCAATCTACTCTGCAAGGTCTTCAAGATTATTCATTAAACATGACAATGGATCAGTTATTATATTAAGCCCTGTACCTACACTTTTGTCTTAATCCTTCCAACAATTTTTCAAACTAGGTCTTATTATCCTCATTCTATAGATGAGAAAGAAGGGAAGGAACTTATGCAAAGAGTCTCATGTGGCTGAACAGGAGTCCAAGGAAGCCATGGAGTTACTGCAAGGTGAATATGAACTCATTTGCTGGCCAAGCATTGTCTACAGATGAAAACAACAATATATCTCCAGCATCAATATGGCATCGTTTTCAAACATATGTAGATGCCGTTGCTATCATTAATAAGAGGACTTTATACTAAAAACATTTCGGAGTTGCTGCACTGTTCTGAAAAATATCCTGTTAAAATTGGATCAGACCTGTACTGAATAGTTCAGATCTAGTTAGTACAAAGCAGTTCTCAGGTTAGAAGAGGTAGTGACTAGGATCAAACTTTGGCATCAAATATGTTGCATATCTTTATTCTGTCACCTACTGGTGAGCCTAGATTCCACATCTGGAAAATGGGAACATATAGTGGACACTATTGGTTATCTACCCAACGTTATTACCTACTTCTTCCTTGTTGGCAGACCAAGGGGGGCATAGCTGTCACTTCCCCTCATGACTCAGTTTCAACTCTGTTGCTGACTCCTGTTTGGCCTGAGTAATCCCAGTGGCCTCAATTCCTGTTACCGTGACTTGTTTAGGGATGGGCATATGACTCAGTTCTGGACAATGCCATATAAGGGAGAGGCTGCAGGGCTTGTAGAAAATGTTTCTTTCTAAAAAGTATTTTCTTCCACACTGGAAAGAGCTGACTTTAAATGACAAATGTGCAACTTCTAGATCAGTGGTAAGAGCCATTTTTTAGATGTTACTGTGTCTGGTTGTAACACCTGGATTTGCAGCAACCATCTTGCAACACTGTCTTCCAAATGAATAGCTGTTATTAATGTTATTCACAGAAACATAAAAGGCCTCAGGCATCTGGGAAGGACTGTCCTCACACATCATTCATAAGTAAACTCTTTGCTGGCCTCCTATAAACAAGGACATGTCAATTGTTACTTTAGGTCTACCGTCTTAAGTCTAGCTCCTAAAACTAAAGCCGTTTGATTCCACACTGATTATGTTGCTTACAAGCTTATCTTCCAGATGCAGAGCAAGGACAAGACAACATCAGTCATCTCCTTCACCTATCAGAGACAACTGCATAATTGATTCATTCTTTTCTCCTTTTTTTCTCTTCAAACATTCATCTTATCTCTGTAAAATGTAGATTTACTGGGCACTAACTAAAGTCTCAAGAGAATATAACCATTCGCCTTACCTTCCCCCCTTCCTGCATGCCTATCTCCCTTTAAAGAAATATATAAATTCTAAACCTCCTAAAAACCTCTTCAGGAAAACAGCCACAGATGTGCCTGTGGCTCATGTTTTCCCAAATGTGCCCTAAAACTGGTGTAATAAACCTCCATCGACTGAGACTTTTGCCTCAGTCTCTCATTTCGATTATCAGTTCAAATGAGAATTTTTGCAAAGGAACTTACACTAACTGGAAAATAGTATGGACTCAATAATCAATGTTAGCTCTGAGTGACAATGATAAGGTGGTGCTTTTAGTTTCTTCAAGCCCCTAAATCTGGTGTGAAATCTCCCCCACTAAACACTGTCATTTCTTCTATGTTGTTTAGTACTCAATAAAAATTGCACATGGATATATCAATCTAGGTCAATATAGGACAACACAAATTTGTGTTCCCAGAATGCTGGGAGGTTGAGAAACACCTAAAACCAAGTTTTAAGAAAGGCACATTCTTTTCTTCCCTTCAGATAAAAATATATTTGGCCCATTCCTCCAAAAACTAAGCAATATTCCCATCTGGAGAGAGAAAGAAGATCTCACCTATTGAAAGCAAATTATCTTCCTCAAGTCACTTCCTGAATATACTGTAGGAAGTTTACTTTCAAAGTTCTCTTCCCTGGAGCAAATCAGATTATTTACATGTATTTGCCTGCTCTGAAGAAAAAACACTTGAACACCAGAAGAAAGAAAATCTGTACTTGCTCAAAGTCAAAATACCAAAGAATAAAGAAAGAGGTCTCCTTAGGAGAAATGAAAAGTTTTGTTCTTCTTGGAAGAAGTCTTCAAAGATTTTAGAGCAAAATATATACAGGTATGAGTATTGGTATGGACACTAGAAGATTAAAAAAAGACCTCAAAAAATAAACATGTTTTGGCTTTAGTCCCTCAGAGTAATTAACATGTTGCTGTAGCTGACAAAATTTGTGGCCAGATAGAAACCTGCTAGTTGAAAAATTTGGAATCCTGTAGCCTCCCATCTCTGCCTAAGATCAAGGCCAAACATCTGCTCTCCTCCCACTTCCTGAGCCCTCAGCCTGTTTAGAGGAGTCGGGTCAGTTGTCTTGCAGAGAGGGTGCAAAGGTAAGTGGCAGAGGGGCCAAAGCCCAGTGCCAGGCTCAGCTTTCATAATGTGCCCTGTGATGGATGCTCAGAGTTCAGAACACCCAGCTGGCCAGAGAGAGGCTTTTGGAAACAACAGAGGATTGACGTTCTTCAGTACTCATTTTCCAGCAAAGACAAATATCTGATTATATAATAGAGAAGTTATGTCTTCTGGCACCCAAAGAACTGACCTACAATGACAAATGTGCAACTTATTAAGCAAATTCCATTGAGCCTGCAACACATACTAGTTGTTTTCTCAAGACACGTAGTTGCTTTACCACCAAGAACCCTTTCCTCAATGGTTCCAGCTGGCAAAACTCACTGTCATTTCGATCTATTGCTTTGTAATCACACAAACCTTCTCCGTGGGTTTTTCAAAATTAAACTAAGTTGATCTGCTCTGATTTCCCTTTGCTGCCACGATTCTAGAGACCATAGATAATTGTTTAAGCCCAAATCCATAAGGCGAGTTTCTGTTGGAGAAAAACCAGGGAAAGAGTCCTTCCGTGATGTATCTTGTATATGCTGGCTCCTCTGGGGTGGGTGCAACCTTGTTTGCTTAATCAGGATGCACACCCTAAGCAGAGATGCCTGGTTTTGATTTAAATGGGTACAAAATATGTTCCCTTTGTTCTGGAGCTCTTACTAAAGCTAGTACAGAAACCTCGGCTCTATATGTTATTGGGGTTTCTCATTTTCCCACAAAGCACATGGGATGGGTGGTCATGGCAATGGTGAGCAGGATCATTGCGGCGCATTAAGTTAACTGGCACAAATCATTTGTTTGCTGAGGAGGAACAGAATCATATGTGGCAATACCTTCCCAGGGAGTGTTGCCTCACTGTCATCACAGACTGAGCTTTGGAGAGACGTAGGAAAGGATAGCAGTGGCTGACTCCTCTATGTGTTTTACTTACATATAGGTGCAGCAGAGAGAATAATCAATATCTATGGTGACAATTCATAAGCAAGTCCACATTTAAAACATTAATATATAAAAAGCCCCTTTCCCAGCTCTGGTCCCAGTTGCCTAATTCTCCACCCTTGAAGCAGAGTTTGTTACTCAAAACCTATTTACATGAGTATAAATAAATATCCTTATTTTATATGAGTGGTAGCATAATATACCTACTGTTCTGTACCTCGCTTATATCAAAAATTTTAAAGCAAGCATATGAATAACATTGTTATGCTTTTTAGTACTAAAAATTGAAGACCTGAAAATAGTGAAAACTGGAACAAAAGAAGATTAGCCACTTAGATATATGGGGTGGTACTCCACAGATTATTTATAACTGAAGTGTGAGGCAACCTACTAGTGGAAAGAGCCTTCCCTTTCCCAAGGAGGGGATGATGACAAAGGAAGACAAAGCTAAACACAGGTGTACCCTGCTAGTCTCCCTCTCCTTCCTATGACCTCACTTCTTCCCTTCCTCCAGATCTTCTCTCTGTACCTTTCCTAAACCACCTGTCCTGCTTCCCCACCAATCTTGTTCCTCTTCTTCTCCTTCCTTCTGTCAATCAATCCTTCAGTTCTTTGCATCTACCTTTTTCACCTCCATCCCTTCTACCAGGTCATTCTTCTGGATTCCCTGACTTTGGCCCTTCCTTGCCTTCCAGGTCCTCTTTAATGGGAGTGGAGGAGCTGCCTGTGTCATTGGGGGTCAGAGAAGGACACGGGTCACAGAAAAACTGAGTCTGGAAAGGATGACACTGAGCTAGTGGGGGTGTGTAGGAGGCACAGGGACTGGAATGAGAACTGTTCCACTGCCTTCCCTGCCTGCCCACGTGTAAGAAGTAGTGTTATCAGTCAGGGTTCAAACAGAAGCAGAACCAGTAGGAGATAAAGATGACTAATATGGATAGATAGATATTAAGGAAGTTACGTATACAATTGTGGGGGCTGGGTAAGTGAGTCCAAAGTCTACAGAATAGGCAGTCAAGAAGGGAAGAGCACAAGCAAGCTGGGACCCCACGTGCACAGGTCAAAGCTACTGTTCACAGGCAGGGTCTCTGTTTCGTGTAGGGCCTTCCAACCAGTTAAGTCAGGCCCACACAGGATAATTTCCCTAATTAAGGATCACCTGATTAGGAACTTATTTATACCCACAAGTTCCTTCATCGCAGCACCTACATTCATGTTCGATTGCATAACTGGCAGAAGCATGTGAATGCAATAAAATGGCTGCTATTTCCCTTCCATCCCCCAACTCTTGCAAGAGAATATCTCCTGTAGTGCAACCTGGGCAGAACCTATTAGCAAGGGAATTCTGGGGAATACAGTTTAACCCAAACAGGTTGAGCCACTACAAAATAATCAGAAACAGTTACCGTAATGGGCGGCTGCTGGGCAAATGCCCCAGTCCTTGCCAGGCCAGACTCATCCTAGAGGAACCTGCAGCTATGGGCCACTGCACAGCTGCTTCTGTGGTGTTCCTTTATTGACTGCCCTTAAAGAATGGCATAGTAGAAATAGAACATTCCAATATGCCCTCCATCCTTCCCCAGAGCTCCCCAGACCTTCAAAGTAGCACTTCAAGGAGCACTTGCTGAAGGGGAAGATACTTCTGCTAATAATAATAATAATAAGCCTTTTCTCACATGTTAGAATTGGAACTATAAGTCAAAGTGGAGATGTTACAGGAATAATTTTGCATCTGCTTGTCAACTGTTTGCTCCTCCAGACCCTCCCTTCATCTTCTCCACCCTGCTCTAGACTTTGGGGCTCTGACAGGTTTGAGCTGCATCAACAGTGCTTCCTCATCCTCTCTCCAGCTCCCAGTTGGGTTTGGTCACCGAGTAGTGCTGGCAGAAGATAGGAAGGAAGAAGAAAGTGAAGTCCAGCTGTTTAATTCCCTGGCTTTAACCCTGCAGATTACTTTGGGCTGCCCTAGTCCCTAAACTAAAGGGACTTCTTGCTTCAAGGCAGCCTCTGTCCACCAGCACTTCTCAAGCTATACATAGTGAAGGAACAAGTTTTGTTCTTTTGTTTTCATCACCATTTCCTTATGGACTTACAGTTGAAATCAACTAATTTATCTAGGATTTAAACTGTTGTCAGCTGACTCTAAAGTTAGTGATATTGATTCTTATCATTCTGTAACTACTAGGAAAGTAAGAAATGTAGACACCCTCTAGAAATACAAATTAAAGAATGTGTGTGCCTGGATCGTCCTGATGCCTAGCCTTCTAAGCTGATTCTCCAGTGGAGCCTCAGTAGGGGCCACCTTCCTTCTCCTGACCGTGTCCCCTCTTCTCTTTCCCTGAAAATGTCTCTCCCCGAGAACAAGAACTAGGGCCCAGATCTTCTTGGAAAACTTTGAAGAGGTGATGAATTTACTACGTTAAAATTATATTTCTTTAAAGTGGAAGTAGTAAACCAATGGGCCAGGGTCTTTAATGATCTTAATGTGAGGGGACCCCCACCTAAGGACTCTTTCCTTCAGCTTTTGGAAATCAGCTTTTGGAGTGCAAAGAACTTGGAACAAAGAACTTGGAAATCAGCTTTTGGGGTGCAAAGAACTTGGAACAAATACTATGTTCTGCAGTCTCTTTAAATATTGAACTACTCAAGGATCAGGAACACTGCAGTTGCTTTTGCCTTTCAGTGAGAATTAGTGCTCAGAAGGAAGCTTCTCTTCTGAATTAAGGTTTAGGGAATCTTTTTGGTTGCCATAACTTAGTTATAAATAAAAAGAAAACTAGAAATGGAATGGGCATGTGTATTGTTTTAAGGAACTGCTCTTGTTCCATTAGTGAGTGGCTTTAAAGAGTACAAAGACTCCCTAGCCTTAGGCGTGGGGCTTTATTCCACAGAGCAGAAGACTTTCACATGGAATCAGTGATTCCCTCACATCTTTGGGTTTTAAAGCAATTAAGTGAGATTGATCAGAAACAATAGACATAAGGCAACAGTTGCAAATATAATTTATACATGATACCCAACTTGAGTTGTTGTATGTTCTCACTTAATGTTTTACTCCCCTCTAGTGGATTTTTATATAGCACATGATACCCTGAGTGTGGTATAGGATAGCAGATGTTAGAGGAAAAAAATAATTTTGCAATATGTTTAAAGCATGTTGATGTTTTATAGAATTTCTATACAAGTTTATATAATTTCGGAGATTAAAAAAAAGGTTGGCCGGGTGCGGTGGCTCACACCTGTAATCCCAGCACTTTGGGAGGCCAAGGCGGATGGATCACAAGGTCAGGAGTTCGAGACCAGCCTGGCCAATATGGTGAAACCCCATCTCTACTAAAAATACAAAAATTAGCTGGGCATGGTGGCGTGCACCTGTAGTCCCAGCTACTCAGGAGGCTGAGGTAGGAGAATAGCTTGAACCCGGGAGGTGGAGGTTGCAGTGAGTCGAGATCGTACCACTGCACTCCAGCCTGGGCGACAGAGCGAGATTCCATCTCAAAAAAAAAAAAAAAAAAAAAAAAGATTAAAGGCCTGTTAGTTCACTTTCCCCATTTTGCAGGTGAAGAAGCTAAGTCTCAGAAAGATAACTCACCCAAGAGGACACAAGGATAAACCTGATACCCATGGCAGTAGAAAGGCTACACTTACCCACTCAGATGCTCATCAATGGAGGAGAGACTTATGCCTGGAGGAACTTGGAAATCAAACTCAGTAAGTGTATTATGTGTTGTTGATACTCTAGGAGGGGAGGGATTTGCATCAGGAAGGGAACGGTAAGTGTTAACAGGGACATGTAGAGATGAAAGTATTGACAATATAAACTCTGGGTTGCTTTCCTTCTTGCTACTGCCAATTGGTGCAGCACCTGCTTAGAGGTGTCCTTTGGCTTGGAGACCTCCTTAGTCTATATAGTCTGAATTCTTGCTGTGTAATTTTTAGTTCTGTTTCATTCTCCTTAAATTTTCACAACCATTCTCCAAAGAATTTCTACTTACCTCCACTCTCCTAAATAAATGTAAAGTTTTACTCTTTTGTATGAAAAATTTTCATCAGCATTCCTAAAGTTGATGGTTCACTTTAGGAATGTCTGATTAAGCTTCTGCTAGACTGGTCCTCCCACAGAAAACAACTATAACCTCTGAGCAAAATAAAAAACAAACAAAAATCTACCTGGAGGCAATGGAGCCTGAACAAAATGAAATTTATTCTGGAGGGAGGTTGGCATTTGGGAGAAGGGAATGGTAAAGGGTAGATTTCCTGTGTTTTAACAGCTCTTTGCCTGAAGGCAGACCACAGTTGGCAACATGTGGTAGCTGAAATGCCCATAGAAAATTGGGAGTCTTTCTGGTCTAAGGAATCAGAACACAGAGTTCAAGGCAATTGTAGCTACTGGAAAGTGAAGGGGGAATCCTAGCAATCATAAAACCAGGAAAGGGAAACTAAAAATTGCTCAAATCTTTGTTGATCTATGACTTCTTCTTGGATGGACCAGATTCCAAGTAGCTTCCTTAAGAATAAAATAACTGGACTGAGATTTGGGTTATTGCCCAAGAGAGAAGAGTTTACAGTTTTGGTCTAACTAAGTCACTTGCCTGCTAAAACAAAACAAAATAAAAAGTAATACTCTTTGGAGGAATATAACCAAATCCAGAGTCTTCTCACATAATTTTCACAGTGTCTAGGATATAATCCAAAATTACTCAACATAATAGAAACAACAAAAAATGTGATCTATTCTCAAGAAAAATAATAGTCAACACAGACCAAACCTGAGATGATCCAACTGTTGAAAGTAACAGGCAAGAATTTTGAAGTAGCTGTTGTACACATGCACAGTGATGTAAAAGGAAATATGCTTACAATGAATGAAAAGATAGGAAATTTCAGCAAAGAAATAAACCATTAAAAGAACCAAATAGGGATTCTTGAACTAAAAATTAAATTATCTGAAATATAACATTCACCATGGGCTTAATGGCAGAAGGAGATGACAGAGGAAAGAGCCACTGAACTTGAAAATAGAATCAATAGAATTATCTAATAGGCAATAGAGTGGTCAAAGAAACTTAACAAAGAAAGCAAGCAAGCATCAAGGATTTGTGGTACAAAGCCAAAAGGTTTAACATATATAGAATAAGAGGCCCAGAGGAGAGGAGAAAAAGAAAATTAAACAAAAGAAACATTTTAAGAGTTAATGGACAAAATTTCTCCCTTTTTTTTTTTTGTTTTTTGCTTTTTGTTTTTTGAGACAGACTCTCCCTCTGTCGCCCAGGCTGGAGTGCAGTGGCATGATCTCGGCGCACTGCAACCTCTGCCTCCCAGGTTCACACATTCTCCTGCCTTAGCTCCCAGAGTAGCTGGGACTACAGGTCCCTGCCACCACACCTGGCTAATTTTTTGTATTTTTAGTAGAGACGGGGTTTCACCGTGTTAGCCAGGATGGTCTCGATCTCCTGACCTCGTGATCCACCCGCCTTGGCCTGCCAAAGTGCTGGGATTACAGGCGTGAGCCACCGTGCCCAGCTCCCAATTTTTATATGAATTATAAATTTACAGTTTAAAAAAGCTCAGCAAACTCCAAGTCATAGCATAACCAAAGTGCTGAAAACCAAAGACAATGAGAAATTTCTGAAAGCAGGCAAAAAAAACCCAACAAACTATATATAAGGGAACAATTATTTGATGACCACTGAAGTCTCATCAGAAAGGATGAGACCAGAAAACGATTAACCAACATCTTTAAAAAGCTACAGAAAAAAAAAAAAAAAGGGAAAGGAAGAGAAGAGGAGAGGGGAAGGGAAGGAAAGGTGAGCATCAGAACTGGTAACTAGAAAATATTTTTTCTCTGTTTCTTTAAAATATATATATAACAATTTTAAGCAAAAATTATAACATTGTCTCATGTTTATAATGTATATAAATTTAATGCATATGACAATTATAGCATAAAATAAGGGACGGAGGTGGCTGATAAGTGGACTATATGATTGCAAGTGCTCTACAATTTACATGAAGTGATATAGTAATATATCTTGATAGCATTTTGGATTACACAGATGTTTGCAATCGTCAAAACTCAACAAATGTACACTTCAGGTTAGTACATTTTACTCAGGTTTTACCTTTTACTTCAGGTTTGTAAGTTTTACCTCAAAAGAAAAGTACTGCAGACAATGTTGAACTCTAAATATTAACAATACAGAAAATATTGAACTCTAAAATTCATGCTGAAACATTTAGAGGGAAGAGTATGGATGTCTGCTATTTATTTGGAAATACTAAAAAAAATAAGAGGGATTGATGTGGATAGAGGGATGGGTAGACAGGGGGTAAAGCAAGTATAGTAAAATATTATTCATATATTCTAGGTGGTAGGTATACAACGGTTCACTGACAAATTATTTTAACTTTGCCATATGTTAGAAAATGTCTATAATAAGGCTGGGCATGGTGGCTCATGCCTGTAATCTCAGCACTTTTGGAGGCTGAGGCCAGAGGATTGCTTGAGCCCAGGAGTTCAAGACCAACCTGGGCAAAGTGGAGAAACCATGTCTCTACCAAAAATACAAAAATTAGTCACGTGCGATGGTGCATGCCTGTGATCCCAGCTACTTGGGAGGCAGAAGTGGGAGGATCGCTTGAGCCTGGGAGGCAGAGGTTGCAGTGCGCTGAGATTGCACCACTGCACTCCAGCCTGGGTGACAGAGTGAGAACTTGTCTTAAAAAAAAAAAAAAAAAAAAGAAAAAAGTCTATAATAAAATGCCAGCAATATGAGGTTAAAACTTAAAACTGCATTTATAAAGATTTATAGTAATCTTCTCCTTTGTTTTTTTCCAATGTAACATTGATATTTATTACTGGCTCTAGGAAGACTTTAACATGGCATTAGGACACATTTTTCAAACCCAACTGTAAAAATAAACAGGTTTTAGAAATGTTTTTAATACAGAAGTTACTAAAAAGAAGAAACTCCCAAAATTTTATCACCCAGCAGCAGCACTTTTAATATTTTGGTGAATTAGTTTTCAGTATTTTAAAACATGAATATATAATCTCTTTCATCTTGGTGATTTTATTATGACATTAAATATTTTTATAAAATATAATTTTTTGTTTTGTTTTGTTTGAGACAGGGTCTCACTCTGTCACTCAGGCTGGAGTACAGTGGTGTGATCTCACCTCACTGGAGCCTCCCCCTTTTTAATGGCTTAATTGTATACAGACATTATATTATTTGACCTGAATGAAAAGATAGAAATAAATAAACCTCTTATTTGACATATAAATTGTTTTCAGCCTTTCACATAAATGTTTACATAAAAAGAGGTCATAGAACAAGAATTAAAAATTAGAAGGGGATCAGACTTCTCACTTGCAACAAATAAAATTAGAAAACAGTGGAACAGTGCTTTTACAGTTCTGATGGAAAAAGACCTTCAATTCATAATCCAGTACTCAGCCTGCCAATTTAATAATAATGCGATGCCTTTAAAAATTTACTATTTCCAAGTACAATAGCTCACACCTGTAATCCCAGCACTTTGGGAGGCTAACGTGGGCAAATCACTTGAGCCCAGGAGTTCCTGACCAACCTGGGCAACATGGTGAAACCCCATTTCTACAAAAAAAAAAGTACGAAAATTAGGTGGGCGTGATGGCGTGCACCTGCAGTCCCAGCTACTTGGGAGGCTGAGGCAGGAGGATCACTTGAGCCCAGGAGTTCAATGCTGCAGTGAGCCATGATCATGCCACTGCACTCCAGCCTGGGTGACAGAGCAAGACCCTGTCTCTATTTAACAACAACAACAACAACAAAAATTACTCTTTTTTTAAACAAACAAACAAACAAAAAACTATTTTGGGATGTGCTTTCCCAAAACAAGTTGGCAACAAAGAAAGTGGAAGACACAGGATCCAGGAAACAAGGATGGAATGCAACACAATGGAAAAAGGAAGGGAATTCCCAAGACAAAAAGGAAATTGCCAGGGTGGTTGTGAAGGGGAGTTCCAGCAGTACAGTGATTATGGAATGCAGCCCATCTAGAATCATGGAAAAGAATGGAGATACTCATGAAAGAGAGTTCTTGAAGAAAAATGAAATGTATAGAATACCCAGTGAGTTTAAACTTGAGAGAATAGTTTTAGTTCTGTTGGGAAACTGTGGATGAAATGATGAGAGGATGATGAAATGATGATGGATGAAGTTTTCTCAACTTAAAAAAAAAGTTGAAAAAATGTCAAAGGCAGTATTTTTTCCAGAGAAAGAGTTGTACATGGAAATAAATATCATTGTATGCTGTAGGCTTATCCCTGAACAATATTTATTTTATCATAATAATGTAAACACGTTACACTCCTTAAAAAAGAATAATAAAGCTATATTGAGATTATCAGGGAAGAAAAGTGTATGTATGTGGGTAGAAGCAGGGTATGTACGAGCAAACTCCTTATTTTCTACAGTTGAAAATAAATAGATAATATCTAAAACTAAAAAATATTAAGAAAAATCAGTATAAAGATGTTATTGAGAGGCCGGGTGTGATGGCTCACACCTGTAATCCCAATAATTTGGGAGGCTGAGGTGGGAGGACTGCTTGAGTTCATGAGTCTGAGACCAGCCTGGGCAGCATGGCAAAACCCCATCTCTACCAAAAAAAAAAAAAAAAAATTAGCTAGGCATGGTGGTACATGCCTGTAGTCCCAGCTACTCAGGAGGCTGAGGTGGGAGGATGGCTTGAGCCCAGGAGGTTGAGGTTGCAATGAGCCAAGATGGCACCACTGCACTCAAGCCTGGGCGGCAGAGCCAGACTTGCCTCAAAAACAACAACAAAAAGATGTTATTTAGAAATTTGGAGCTAAGCATGTTCTCACTTGTAAGTGGGAGCTAAATGATGAGAACACAGGGACACATAGAGGGGAACAACACACACTGGGGCCTTTTGGAGGGTGGAGGGTGGAGGGTGGGAGGAGGGAGAGGATCAGGAAAAATAACTAATGGGTACCAGGCTTAATACCTGGGTGATGAAATAATCTGTACAACAAACCCTCATGACACAAGTTTATCTGTGTAACAACAAACCTGAACTTGTACCCCTGAACTTTGAAAGTTAAAAAAAAAAAAGACATTTGGAGGTAAATACTAGAAAACAGCTAAAGGGATTGAAAGTTGCCCTGGAGGACAATACATTGTTGCCCTGGGGGACGGGAATTTGGACTAGAAAAAGCTAGGCTAGAATTTTGCTGTTTTTTCATTATGTCTGTTTTTATTATGATTTTTTTAAACTCTCAATTATGGGAGAAGTGTATATATTCCACCAGTCCAAGCTAAGGCACTTCCAGGTTGCAAAATCCCCTGAGTAGGGCTTGCAAAGCTTAACCACATCATCCTGAAACTCCACATAGTTGCCCTGTGTCGTTATACAATAGCTTTTAGCAGGCACGGTCACCTAGACCTGACATCTGGGTTCTGGGTAGAATTTCTTACACCACGATCACGAGACCCATCCTGTGGCATTGCCCACAGTCCCTAAGATAATGACTAATTAGCTCAGATATACAGTTGAATTGCTGCTGTGAATTTGCAGGCATGCTAGCCAGTTAAAGGTTGGGAGAGGCTGAGAGGGCTGCCCTGGGACTATCACATTCCCCTCTGTGAAGAAATTTAAACAGAAGCTAGATAAAGGCTTGAGGAGGATGTTGTGGAGACTTGTAGATTCGGGATAGGGTTGGCATAGGTGGCTGTGAAGTCCCTCCACCCTGAGATTCTATGAAAGACTTTCTTCAGGCCTTGCTTAGAATTGCTACCAGTTAGTATTTAGGGCAAGGATTAGAACCCAGGAAGAGATGTTAATTATCTCTTTACCTCTCTTAGTTTTTCTAACAGCCTTGAATACATTCAATATATTCCCACTGCCTTTCAAATGTTCCTAGTGTGTTTGAAAAGCATGTGTATTATCCATTGTTGGCAATCTATATTTTATATGTGATCATTTGATAAAACTTGATAAATGTGTTGTTCAAATTTTAATTTCTTGCCTGTTCAATCTGTCAATTGTTTTAAGAAGTATGTGAAACTCAGTTTCTCCTTGTAGTCATCTCAATTTTTCTTTATCTATTTTGAGCCTATCTTATGTTCATGTACATTTAGAATTCTTATTTCCTCCTGATTTATTAAAACTTTTGAAAACTATGTAGTGACCTTTGTTATCTTCACGAATATTCCCCTCTTTCATTTAAAATTAATACAGCTATGCCAGACTTTTTCATTAGTATTTTCCTGGTATATATTTTTCCATCCTTCTACTTTCAACCTTTCTGTCTTATGCTCATACCTTCCTTCTGGGGTTATTTTCTTTCTTTCTGAAGTACTTGAGAAGTTCCTTTCCCACTGTCAGCAATGGACAGATAATGTAGACAGAAAATCAACAAAGAAACATCAGACTTAAACTGCACCACAGACCAAATGGACCTAACAGTCATCTATAACACATGCTGCAGATTACACATTCTTTGGAACTGCACATGGAAGATTCTCCAGGATAGAACATGTTAGGCCACAAAACAAGTCTTTACAAATTTAAGAAGCTTGACATCGTATTGAGTATGTTTTATGGACAAAATGGTATAAATTAGAAATCCACAAGAAGGAAAACTTCAGAAACTTTACAAATACATAGAAATTAATATGCTCCTAAATAACCAATCGGTTAATGAAGAAGTTAGGAGGGAAATTTAAAAATTTTTTGAGGCAAATGAGAATGGAAACATATCACACCAAAACCTATGGGACACAGCAAAAGCAGTTCTGAGAGGAAGTTTATAGCAATAAATACCTACATCAAAAAAAGAAGAAAGATTTTAATAAACAACATAATGATGCACCTGAAGAAACTAGTAAAGCAAGAATGAACTCAACCTAAAATTGGTAGGAGAAAGGAAGTAATAAAGCTCAGAGCAGAAATAAACAAAACAGAGACTGAAAAAAAAAATTCAAAAGGTCAATGAAACAAATAGTCATTTTTTTAAAAGATAAAATTAATAAACCTTTAGCTAGACTCAAAAAAGAGAGAAGAGTTAAATAGGTAGAATCAGAGATGAAAAAGGAAACATTACAACTGATATCATAGAAATACAAAAAATTGGATGACAGAGCCTTGGCAGAAAATTAAATAAATAAAAATTTTAAAAAATACAAAAGATCAGCTGGGTGCAGTGGCTCATGCTTGTAATCTCAGCATTTTGGAAGGCAGAGACAGGAGGATCACTTGAACACAGGAGTTTCAGACCAGCCTGGGCAACATGGTGAGACACCCCGCTTCCATCTCTACAAAAAATTAAAAAATTAGCCAGGCATGGTGGCAGATGCCTATAGTCTTAGCTACTCAGGAAGTTGAGATAGGAGGATCCCTTAAGCCCAGGAGTTCCAGGCTGCAGTGAGCTATGACCATGCCACTGTACTCTAGCCTGGGTGACACAGTGAGACCCTTTCTCTCAAAAAAATTTTTTAAGGAATACAAAAGATCATAAGAGACTTCCCCCCCATTTTGCCATGCCTTTATAAAAATCACAGATCATAAGTGACTATTATGAACAACTATATGCCAACAAATTTGACAACATAGGAGAAACAGATAAATTTCTGGACACATACAACTGTCAAGATTAAATAAAGAAGAAATAGAAAATCTAAACAGACCGATAATGAGTAGGGAAATCAAATCAGTCACAAAAAGTCTACCATCAAAGAAAAACCCAGAATCTGATGGCTTCACTGCTGAGTTCTAACAAACATTTAAAGAAGAAAGAATACCAATCCTCCTCAAACTATTCCACAAAATTGAAGAGGAGGGAATACTTCCAAACTCATTTTACAAGGCCAGCATTATTCTGATTCCAAAACCAGACAAGAACATAACAGAAAAAGAGGAAACTACAAGCTGTAGCCCTGATGAACACAAATGCAAAAATCCCCAAGATACTAGTAAACTGAATTCAACAGCACATTAAAAGGATCATTCACTATGATCAAGTGGGATTCATCCCAGAAATACAAAGATAGTTCAACACATGCAAATCAATAAATATGATGCACCAAATTAACAGAAAGAAGGACAAAGCCATCTGATCATTTCAACAACTGCAGAAAAAGCATTTGACAAAATCCAACATCCTCTCATGATAACAACTTTCAACAAATTAGGTATAGTTAGAATGTACCTCAACACAGTAAAGACCATAGATGACAAACCCACAACTAACATCTTACTGAACGGAGCAAAGCTGAAAGTTTTTCCTCTAAAATCAGGAAAAAGACAAGGATACCCACTTTTACCACTTCTATTTGATATAGTACTTAAAGTCCTAGCCAGAGCAATTTATACAACAGAAAGAAATAAAAGACATGCAAATTGGAAAAGAATTCAATTTGTCTCTGTTTGTGGGCAACATGATCTTATATATAGAAAGCTCTAAAGACTCCACCAAAAAACTATTAGAACTAATAAACAAATAAAATTGCAGGATATAAACCAACATACAAAAATCAGTAGTATTTCTATACACTAATAGTGAACTATCTGAAAAAGAAATCAAGAAAATGATCCTATTTACAACAGTTACGAAAAAATGAGTTACGTAGGAATAAACTTAAGAAAGGTGAAATATCTCTACACTGGAAACTATAAAACAATGATGAAAGAAATTGTAAAAGGCACAAATAAATGCAAAGATATCCTGTGTTTATTGATTGGAAGAATAAATATTGTTAAAATGGCCACACTACCCAAAGCAATCTACGGATTTAATACAAACTATCAAAGTACCAATGAAATTATTCACAGAAATAAAAGAAACAATTCTAAAAGTCCAATGGAACTACAAAAGATACAAAATAGCTGAAGCAATCCTGAGCAAAAAGAACAAAGCTACAGGCATCACACTACCTGATTTTAAAATACATAAAGCTATAGAAACTGAAACAGCATGATACTGGCATAAAAGCAGACATATAGACCAAGGAAACAGAATAGAGAGCACCTTCGGGGAAAAGACAAGTCTTTCCAATAACTGATGCTGGGAAAATTGGATATTCACATGTGGAAGAATGAGAATAGACCCCTACCTCTCATCATGTGCAAAAATCAACTCAAAATGCATTAAATACTTAAATGTAAACTTGAAACTCTAAATTTACTAGAAGAAAACATAGAGAAAATGCTTCATGACATTGGACTAGATAAAGATTTTTTAAATAAGACCTCAAAATAACAGTTAAAAGCAACAAAAGAAAAACATAGGCAAAGGGGGTTACATCAAACTAAAAAGCTTTTGCACAGCAAAGAAAAGAATAAACAGTGAAGAGGCAACCTACAGGATGGGAGAAAATATTTGCAAACCCTGTACATCTGACAAGAAGTCAATATCCAGAATAAATAATGAACCTAACAGCAAGATAAAAATAAAAATGCGGATAAAAAATGAACCAAAGACCTGAATAGTCATTTCCCAAAACAATATATACAAATGGCTAACAAGTATGTGGAAAAATGTTCAACATCACTAATCATCAGGGAAATACAAATCAAAACCCTAATGAGAATGGTTATGAGTGCCTATTATAAAAAGTTAGAATGTCTGTTATAAAAAAGACAAAAGAAAACAAGTGTTGGCAATGATGTGGAGAAAAGGACAAACTTACACACTGATGGTGGGATTATAAATTAGTACAGCCATTATGAAAAACAGTATGGAGTTTCCTCTTTAAAAAAAAAATAGAGCAACTGCATGATTCAGGAAGTCCACTACTGGGTTTATACCCAAAGAAAACTGAATCAGTATGTCAAGGAACTATGTACACTGCCATGTTTATTTCAGCACTATTTGTAATAGCCAACATATGGAATCAACCTAAATGTCCAACAAAGAATGAATGAGTAAAGAAAATGTTGCATATATAAAGAATGGAATAATACTCAGCCTTGAAAAAGAATGAAATTCTATCATTTATGACAACGAGGGTGAACCTGGAGGACGTAATGTTAAGTGAAATAAGCCAGACACAGAAAGACAAATACCACATAATATCACTCATGTTGAATCTAAAATAAAAAGTTAATATCATAGAAGTAGAGAAAACAGTGGTTACCAGAGACTGGGGATAGGGGGACAAGGAAGGGAGAATGGTGAGAGGTTGATCAGTGGGTACAAAGTTACAATAAGATAGGGGAAATGAGATCTGATATTCTATTGCACAGTAAGGTGACTGGTTAGTACTAAGGTATTGTATATTACTAAATAGTCAGAAGACATGTTATTGAATATTCTTACCACAAAGAAATGATAAATTTATGAGGATGGATATGCTATTAATAACTACCTGGATTTGATCATTGTATGACATACACATATATTGAAATATCAAATTTTGTCCCATAACTATGTATAATTACAATGTGTCAATTTAAACATGAAAATAATAAAAATCCAAAAAATAAGAAGTTTTTCAAAGTAAATATACGTTGGAACTTACTTCCTTCAGTTTGTTTGTCTGAAAAACTTTTTTAAGTTTATTTTTTACTTCACTCTTAAAAGATAAGTATTCTGGGTATAGATTTATAAATTGGTGATTATTTTCTTTCAGTGTTTTGAGGCATTATTCCATTGTCCTGCTTTTATTGTTGTTGAGAAATCAGCCTTTGGTCTAAATATCCCTTTGAAAGTAAAGTAATCTGTTCTTTTTACTCTCTGTTGATTCTCTCTTTCTCTCTTTCTTTCTTTCTCTCTCTTTCTTTCTTTTTTGGAGAGGGAGTACTTTTAAAATCATTTCTTTAACTTGATGTTGTATATTCTCACTACAATGCATCTAGGTTAAGATTTGTTTGCATTTATGCTGCTTGAGATTCACTGGGTTTCCTGAATCTAAAGATTCATGAGTCTAACGGATTCTGGAAAAGTTTCAGCTATAATCTCTTCAAAATATTGCTTCTCCCCATTACCTCCTGCAACTCTCATTAGATGTAATTCAAACTTCTCAAACTGTGCTCTATGGTTTTTGATTTCTATTTCATGTTTTCTATTTCTGTGTCTCTTGAGTTGCATTCTAGTTAATTCCTTCAGCCCTGTTATTCACTACACAAAGTTTCTTTTCAGCTGTATCTAATCTGCTGTTTAAGCTGTCATTGAATTTCTAATTTTAGTCTCTAAATATTTAATGTAGTTTCAAAAAATGATTTCTATTTTTGATAACTCTTATACCTTGCCATGTTTTTGATAGCTCTCATTTTTTCTTTAATTATGTTAAACAGTTACATTAGTTTTTAATTGTTCTAATATACCCTGTCTTTGTAAATATAATTCTGTAGTCTATTATTTTGTCTACCTCTAACTCATGATGGGTTGTTTTCTTTTTATGAGTATGGTGATGTTTTTTGTTTCTTTGTTTTTTAACTTTTATTTTAAGTTCAGGGGTAAAAGTTCATGTTTGTCACGTAGGCAAACTTGTGTCATAGGGGTTTGTTATACAGATTATTTCATCACCTAGGTATTAAGCCTAGTACCCATTAGTTATTTTTCCTGATCCTCTCCCTTTTCCCGCTCTTCACCCTCTGAAAGGCCCCAGTGTGTGTTGTTCCCCTCTACGTGTCCGTGTGTTCTCAGGTGATATTTTTTGAATGACAGCTCGAGTACCTTGGAACTTTGTCCTTAGAAATTCACTGAAGCCTAGGTTTAATCAAGTTGTACTTCTCTGCAAAGAACTGTGCTCTGTGCTCACTTCTGTGACATGTCTAGAGGCCTTTCCAACCTGAGAATGCTTTAAATGCATTTTGTGTGTGTGTGTGTGTGTGTGTGTGTGTGTGTGTGTGTGTGTGTGTGTGTGTGTGTGTGCATGCACGCCTTATAGAATTTCAACTCCAAACTATGATTTGGGTTGGGAATTTCAGGACATTTAATTTCTTTCTACCTGAGGCAAGTCTCATAATCTGCTTCTATGAGTCGTTTGTTTCTTTGTTCTGTATTTTGTTCACTAAGAGTGTTACCTTTCAGGGGTCTCACTTTACGTGGGGATCTTGACCTGACTCATCTTGTGTGGGACCTGTGCTTTTTCTCCTGTGCCCTTTTTTTCATAGGCCACCAGGGATTGACAGATGTGCAACCTTTGGCTTCAGTGCTTTCTCACACTCTCAATTCATGCTTTCTTGTTTTTTGATTTGAGGCTTCTGAGGATTTTCCTAATTTTCTTGCCATATCAACTACTCGTTTGATGACTGTGACTTTAATGAATATATATATATTTATATATATGAATATGTTTTAATATTTTAAAATATATTGTACCAGGATTAATTTTTGCCATTTAGTTTAGCATATTGAAGAAAACAGAAATGCCTTGCTTTCTTTCACTCTTGATTTCTTTCTTTTACTCCCTCTCTCCTTCTCTCCTCTTCTCTGTTTTCTTTGTTTTTTCTTTCTCATTATTTCATTTTTCTTTTTTGTCATTCTATTTTTCTTTTCACATGCCCTTGATATTTTCTTTTTTCCCTCTTTCTTGTCCTCTTATTATTCTTGTTTGTTTTATCTTTTTTGCTCTTTATTTCACTTTCTTTTCTTTCCTTTTTCTATCATTCATGCCATTTTTCAAAGTAAAGCCCCCAAAATTGTTTTCAGTTTAATACAGAGTAATGTTTTAGTAATCTCTTTTTGTAAAATTAGTTTGACTATCACTAATTAGGACAATGAGGTTCTGTGTCATTGGAATGAAGTACTATTTATTGACTATAATGCTTTTCATATAATAAGTGCTCAATAAATGTTTTTGTTTTTGAATGAAACTTTATTCAATATTCTAACTCTGTTATGGTGAACACATTGTGAGATCCAAATGTTGCCAAGTAGACTGTACCTGTGACTCAGTCAAGCCTAACCCAAACTGACAGAGAAATTGATGGAATGTTAATTGATAGCAGCTGGATGACTGGCATGAGCGCAGCCACAGGAAAGGGCCAAGGATCTCTCAGTGAATATAAAACTTACATATATCAAAGGACCCAGAGGCTTTTTAATGAGAATGACCTCTGGTTAAAATTAGAGTGAAAGGGAAATAAAGATAATAACTTAGGGACTTTGGGTTCTAGCATATTTTCCACTTAATAGCCACTGACTTAGAAAATGAAACTCATGGAATTCTCATAATAGTGGTGACTTGGCTCTAATGATCCCGAAACCCCAGTAGGTGGGTTCATGACTTGTTGGTTAGCAACAATGGAAATTATACTAAGTGGAGAAAACAGGAATAAGTCCCCAAATTTGAAATATCATTATCAGTGTTTTGGCTGATAGAAAACAGGTTTTGGTTACTGAATTTGCCTCTTAGAGTGGGCTGAGCAGGGGTAGCTTATTCATTGGAATTGAAAACAACTCTAGATGGATTTGAGGGGAATAAGATCAGAGTTTTTGTGGATCACAAGCTGGCTGTACATCAGTAAAGACCTCCCATTATATGAAAAATTCTAAGTTAATACTGGAATAAGTTGACAAGGCTAAACCTATCATAGGTCCTAGGATTTGTTTTGGTGGGGACCCTCCAGGAAAATCTCCTTTTGGGGCTGGAGAGTTCCCCAGAGAAATTAGTGATCACCCTGTCCACTAAATGAGGTCTCTGGTCTATTACTATAAAACTGGATGATGCAACGTGATTGTAATTTACTAGTTTGACTTCGGTTGTGTTCAAAATATTAAAGCATGATAGTGTTTAACTGTATACTGATGAGTTGTTTTATCTATTTGCCCTCCCCAATACACAGCTTTATTTCTGTAGCATTCTAAAGCAAATTCCTGAAATTACTGCATTTTATCTGTAAATACTTTAGAATACTGGCTACCTCTGAGAAGGGTTAAGGTTATATCTGGTTGGTCCAATAGAGGATGCCACAAGACATGAGCCTGGTCCATGATACTTCTTCCTCATCTGCTAGTGCTAACATATGCATAGTAATTCTAGATATGTGTCAGAAACATTTTAAGTGCTTCACATGTTTTAACACCCCTGACAAACTTGGAGGGAGTCCATTTTCTTGGGGTCCCACAGGCTATCAGAACAACTCTACCTACATATCCATCAATATGTGCTCCACTCTATTAAAAGTGCTGAAAACTGCAACCCTTTGGATCTGTTTGGCTAGGGTTTCTCTTTTTTTTCATTTTCACTGTGGCTCAGAGGATGAAGGTGACTTACTGCTTGCTTGTGTCTTACCTATACATGAAAAGTGTGTTTCTCTGGATAAAAGATCATTCATTCAGAAGACAAACAGCTGTTTTCATTCTTGGAAACTGAAAGGTATTTCTTTTCTTTCTTTTCTTTTCTTTTTTTCTTTTCTGAGGCAGAGTCTTGCACTGTTGCCCGGGCTGGAGTGCAATGGTGTGATCTCGGCTCACTGCAACCTTTGCCTCCTGGGTTCAAGTAATTCTCTTGCCTTAGCCTCCCGAGCAGGCGGGATTACAGGTGCCCACCACCATGCCTGGCTAGTTTTTTGTATTTTTAGTAGAGACAGGGTTTCACTATGTTGGCCAGGCTAGTCTCAAACTCCTGACCTCGTAATCTGCCCGCCTCAGCCTCCGAAAGTGCTGGGATTACAGGCCTGAGCCACCGCGCCCGGCCAGAACCTGAAAGGTATTTCTTCATCAGATTCATATTTGAAGACATCTTTAATTTTTTTAACCATTAAACAGTGTTTACTTCAGTTGTGGGCTCTGCTTCTCTGGGATGATTATGAAGAAATGGAAGATGGCATGTCGAACATACAAACTTACTTTGGAATGTACCAGCTTGCTTTCCTTTGAAGGTGCAAGGAAAGTAAATCAGTAGGGTACATTACTATATCCATCTACTAGAAATTGTTACCTACTATGGTAATCTTTTAGGTTGGAATATTTTAGACTGGAAAATGAATCTTTTCCAACCTTGTAATCCAAGAAAGTTTGACCACTGGTGTTTTGACTCAAAAATAAATTTTGAGAGTTATTTGGATTTTTAAGAGAACAGATGAAGAAATGGTAATAGTATTTTAAATATATTATTTTGTAGTTTAAAAATTATGAATATAAGGTCTGATCTCTTAGAATTCAGGTGTACAAAGAAGAGTTTTTCATTGGAAACCGGCCTTGAGCAGAGACCAAGCTGTAGGAAAAACAACCCTGTGCTGCCTCCCTAGAAGGCAGAGACAATGTGGGGGACTATGTATTCTGACAGGTACCAATATCACACGCTACCACAATTCAGATAACTTTAAAAGAAACTTTCATATCTGATAGATACACTTTTTTGCCCAGATACTTCCTGGCTATTATTGCATACTTTGTCCAGAAGAAAAATTTTAATCATTAGTTAAAATTTTTAAATGGCATTTGAATTCTATGGAATTTATATTAATTAGGTACAACTGACATTTTTGCATTGATGAATTTTTCAATTTGAGACATACTACATTTGTCCTTTTAATTATTTATGTTTTTAGACAAGTTTTCTTGTAGTATTGCTTTTGTTTTCTTTATATTGCTCCTGCATGTTCCTTAAGTTTATTTGTAGGTTTATACATTTTGTGTTGTTTTCTACATTGCAATTTCTGGTGGACTAATATTGGTATTATAAGAAACCTATTGGCTGAGCATGGTGGCTCCAGCCTGTAATCCCAGCACTTTGGGGGGCTGAGGTGGGTGGATCACTCGAGCCCAGGATTTCGAGACCAGCCTGGCCAACATGGTGAAACCCTGTCTCTACCCAAAACACAAAAATTAGCTGGGCATGGTGACGTGTGCCTGTAATCCCAGCTACTCAGGAGGCTGAGGCAGACGAATCACTTGAACCTGGGAGGTGGAGGTTGCGGTAAGCTGAGATCACCCCACTGCAATCCAGCCTGGGTGACAGAGCAAGGCCCTGTCTCCAAAAACAAAACAACAAAAAAAACCTATTGATTTTTATGTATTAATTAGTATGATACTGGTTGCTTATTAGTTTTAATAGTGTTTCAGTTGTTTTTCTTGTTCTTCCAGAAAGGCAGTTATCAGAAGTAAATAATAATGATTTTTGCTTTTTCCTTTCCAAAATATATATTCCATGTTTTGTTAGCATATGTGATTGTATTCGCTAGCATATATGTTGTATCTAGAGTGATATTAAATCATATGGTAAACAGGTTTCATTCTTGCTTTATATCTGATTGAAAGAGAAATGTCTTTGCAGCAGTATTCTGAAAGTTCCTGAAAATACTGTTTAAAAAACAGTAGTCAAATATATTTTGGAAACACATATTAATATGTTAAAGGTTCTGAAATATCTGTAGTAAAGAGATTTGTTTACATGTGATTAATTTATTGTTACCATTTCCTAAATGTACTTAATAATTTAATAATAAACCATTAATCTATCCCTTCTTTTTTTTGAGACAGGGTCTTTGTCTTGCTCACGCTATAGTGCAGTGGTGTGATCATAGCTCACTGCAGCCTTAACCTCCCAGGCTCAAGTGATCTGACACCTCAGTCTCCCGAGTAGTTGGGACTACAGGGATGCACCATCGTGCTCAGCTTTTTATTTTTTGTAGATACAGGATCTCACTATGTTGTCCAGGCTGGTCTCAAACTCCTGGGCTCAAGTGATCCTCCTGCCTTGGTTACCCAAGTTGCTGGGATTACAAGCATGAGCCACTGTGCCCGACCCCTTCCTTTTTTTCTTTTTTTTAAACACAATAACTGTAACCTTAGCTAACCAACACTCTATATATTGAAACATGCTATTGGATATTGGTTGGAAACAATTTTTTTTTTTTTGACATGGAGTTTCGCTCTTGTTGCCTAGGCTGGAGTGCAATGGTGTGATCTCGGCTCACATTGACCTCTGCCTCCCAGGTTCAAGCGATTCTCCTTCCTCAACCTCCCAAGTAGCTGGGATTACAGGCATGCAGTACCACACCTGGCTAATTTTGTATTTTTAGTAGAGAGGGTGTTTCTCCATGTTGGTCAGGCTGGTCTTGAACTCCTGACCTCAGGTGATCTGCCTGCCTCGGCCTCCCAAAGTGCTGGGATTACAGGCATGAGCCACCATGCCCAGTGGAAACAATTTTAAAGACCATTTTACATAAATTTATTTGATTCCTATTTTATTAGTAAATGCTAAATTTTACCAAATGAATTTTTAGTAATCAAGATGATTGAAATGTCTTTTTTCCTTTGATCAATGTGATGAATTATATTGATAGATTTTTTGATATTAAACTATTTTTGAATGTTTAAAAGAAACCATTCCAGCCAGGCGTGGTGGCTCACGCCTATAATCCCAGCACTTTGGGAGGCCGAGGTGGGTGGATCATGAGGTCAGGAGGTCAAGACCAGCCTGACCAACATGGTGAAACCCTCCCTGTCTCTACTAAAAATACAAAAATTAGCCAGGTGTGGTGGCACATGCCTGTAATCCCAGCTACTCGGGAGGCTGAGGCAGGAGAATTGCTTGAACCCGGGAGGCAGAGGTTGCAGTGAGCCGAGATCGTGCCATTGCACTCCAGCCAGGGTGACAGAGTGAGACTCTGTCTTGGAAAAAAAAAAAAAAAAAAGAAACCATTCTATGACCATGGGCTTTCATTCCTTTAATATTCTTCCATATTTCATTTGCTAATATTTTATTTAAGATTTTTAGGTCTATAGATCTTAACAATAACAGTCAAGCATTAATGATCTAGGATACTTAGATAGAAGTAGCCTGCTAACTTTTTGTAATTATGTTACCAAAAGTAACCAAGACATTGGTACCTAAATCCAAAATACTGGGTTATATTCAAGTTATATTCTTGATATATATTAATATAATCCTACTTGATATTTTTGCTGTAATTCACATCTTTTCCAACAAAAGACTTGATGTGAAGTTTCACCAGAAAATAAAAGAGAATTTCAGTTATCTTCACTACCAATTACATAATTATATATTTTAAATCCCTGACATATAAAAATTACATATTTTGTCCAATTTTACTCAGTTTTAAAAATAAAGATTAGGAGAAGAGAAGGGAATTACTAATGGTTTGTTAATCAGCTGTAGCAAACCATGCTTGTCAAATGATGACTTAAATAAGTAAAAACGTTCTGGGAGAAATAAGTGTATTATGTAACAGTAAGTCCTCAGTAGATTCTGAAATAAACAGAAAATAAAATTATTCCAATATCTTTTTTGGAAGAAATACTTCTTTACACATTCACAGGGGAAGCCATGGGGGACCTAGTAGCATATCTGCTTGGTAAGTTGGCGTTTGAGATTCATATAGCTACCTCCTCCCATTATGTGATAGGATGCCAAGATCCCTTAATAACTGCCAATGTCAATTTTTTATTGTTTTGTTTTTTCTTGCTGTATGTCTACGATTGAGAAAAAAATGTCAACACATTTTAACAAAATCCTATACATGTGGTAAAAAAAATTTAAAGCCCAAAGTGCTGAATCTAGGACTTTGCTTAATAATAATCACATATATGATGAGAATTTTGGAAACATTTCAATTGCAGGTTCCACTTGGATAGCATTACTAGTGCGTGTAATTATAACCTACATGCCAGTGAGCATAAATGTGTAACCAATAACTTGTGAACTTCTGTTGCTGATTGTATCTTTTAAGGTTTGGTGCAAATAACAGAAATATCCCAACAGCAGAACACCCCGTCCTCCATGTTCCTCCTCCATCCCCACAGATCACTTTTAATATTTCTGTGTGTCCTTCCCCCATTTTCTGTAGGTCTTTACTTTTAACCACCCACACCTCTCCAGAGGACTGCCCTCGGGTTCCTGGAGCCACTTTGTCTGCAAGCACAGGGCATCCGCTGCACCCCACAGTATGGTTCATACCCAGTAACGACAGCGTGAGGGTTTGAAAGCCCAGCTGTCTTACCTCAGTTTAGGACAACCTCTGAGCTGTAATTTCCCCACCAGAGCACTTCTGAAGGATCTGGCTGGGTAGGCCTAAAATTGCACCCTCACTTAACTTTTTCCCTTTCCTAGTCCCACCTCCCTCATCTCCTGAGTGGTTTTTCCTGCAAGCATTTCCTTAATCAATCATTGGCACATAAATCTTCATCTCAGAGTCTGCTTCCAGGAAAACTGACCCAAGACACAGCATAAGTATTTTCTTTAGAAGAAAGGGATCTAATGCAGGGAATTGGGTGCTTATAAAATCATTGGAAGGGAGCAGGAATCAGAGGCCACCATTAAGCTTAAGAATATCCTGCCATAATCAGAGGGCTGGTGTATTAGTCTATTCTCACACTGCTATAAAGAAATACACAAGACTAGGTAATCTATGAAGGAGAGATGTTTAATTTACTGTCAGTTCCACATGGCTGAGGAGGCCTCAGGCAACTTACAATCATGGTGGAAGGTGAAAGGGAAGCAAGTACCCTCTTCACAAGGGCAGGAAAGAGAAGAGTGAGGAGTGAAGGGGGAAGAGCCCCTTATAAAACCATCAGATCTCATCAGAGCTCACTCATTATCAGGAGAACAGCATGAGGGACCCACCCCCATGATCCAATCACCTCCCACCAGGTTTCTCCCTAGACACGTGGGGATTATGGGGATTACAATTCAAGATGAGATTTGGGTGGGGACACAGCCAAACCGTATCAGCAGGGAAGCTGCTGCCAGCATGGACACAACTACCTCTCAGTAGCCAAAGCTGGTGACTAGACAGCAGAACACAGTGCCTGGCCACTATCTTGTAGAAGCTATGTCTTTAAGACCTCGATTCCAGCTATAACCCCTAGCATCCACAGTAAATTTGCATCTGACTCAGTTCCAGCTTCCTCATCTTGCAACTGCAGATAACTTGCTATTTTAAATGTAGAACCCAGCTGCAAGGGAGTATGGGAAATGTAGTTTTTACTTACCAGTCTCTGCAGCTTAGGAAGACACCCTAGAAGGAAGATGGAAGCTGGTTGCCAATTGATCATAATCACAGCACTAGGGATAAGAGGAAATGAGTTAACATGCAGTCACTTCAGGGACCTTGGGCATAATGGTTTTTTGCCTGGAACATGTGTCTGCTACCCTCAATTCCTACTCTACCCCAGAGCTGGCTAACTGATATTTATCTTTAGTTTTAGATGAGTGTTTCTCAAACTGCAGATATCACTAATCAAAGGGTCATAAAATCAATATAGTAGGTATTTGCCACCAAGATAGAAAAAAATTATAGAATATAAATCATATTTCTTAGTGTAGGTCATGGTCAAAAGGCTTGAAAAACATTCCCTTGAATGTAATGCCTCAATTTCCTGGTATTTTAAGTCTGAGTGTGATGCCTTTCTTGGAAACACTGTAATTTACTCATTATAGTTCTTATCACACACACACACATGTGTGTTTGGGTGTGTTAAGTGTCTGTGCTCTTCATTAGACTCCAGCTCCCGGAGGTCAGGTACTGTGCTCATCTTGCTGTCTGTAACCTTGGCACCAGGTCTGTCATAGTTTTTATACTTTTTTTTTTTTTAACGTATCTCTTGAATGAATAAAGGGGAAAAGGATTGTTACGAACTTTTGTATTACTTAGCCACTCTTGGGATTAATAAGTAGACTTAAGGTTCAGAGAAGACTTTGAGCAAGTGCATAAGCTAGAAATAAGATTAGTAATAGGGGCACTGAAGCAAAGTAAAAAAATATCCCAGCACAGATCAATCAGGTAATACAGAGCAAGAGCATCATGGAACCCACAAGGGAGAAACTCTAACCAGTCAGCATGGAAATCACTCCCCTAGCCTCACTGCAAAGGCTTGTTGCCTGCTTCTTAGCACTGCAGAATAGGAAGCATGAAGAAAACTCATTCCAAACATGTACGTATAGTTCACTGAATAGAGATTTCATATGAGTGTGGGTTCAGTTTTTCTCAACAAGTCTTTATACAATTCTCAGTAAGTCTTGAATTAATGAATTCCTTAATGATAATTATGTGTAGATTCCTTTGCTGACACACCTATTTGACCAGAGAGTGAAGAATCTCATGAGTAAAGCCAGTAAACAGGCTCTTACCCCTTAGAGAATTCTGCTGGGGGAGGTGTGTATATAACTGCTGTGTTATTTAGTGAAAGGTACTGATGGCTAATTGAGCAATAGTATGATAATGTATTAAAAAATAATAAAGGCAGCAGAATTCTTACAACTCTGGAAGATTTTAGACACTTTTTGTAGATCAGAAAGCTCAGATACAGGGAGAGCAAGTAACTAACTTGCTCAAGGTAGTAGAGGTGGTGCACAGCAGTGAGGACTCAAACCCAGATCTGTCTCATTCCCAAACTATGCTTTCAACCACTCTGGCAGAGCAAGTGGTGACTAATTGTCTGATCCTTTTTCTAGCCCTTAATTATTGCTTTTTGCTTCTTTGTGGCATGAAATTTATTTTAATTTTTCCTGAGGTTGATGGCCCATGACATAAGATTCCACAGTCATATACTAAAATTGCAAAAATTGCATGGATGGCCAAGAAAAACTTCCCTTTCAGATTGCAATCACTTGGAAACATTTCCTTTACTGTCTTGGGTTTGCATTTATGGTTGGAATGCATAAGCATTCCTAGTTACTCTGCTTGTTCATTTCTTTAAAAAAATGTGTTCTGTACTTAACTATGTCACAGGCAGAGTTCTAGACATTGGGGATATTGACAAAGTCCCTGCTCTCACAGAGTTTTCATTCTAGTTGGGGGAAATAGACAACTAAATTTAAATTTGAAATAGGTAACATGAAAAGTAGTCATAACTATAATAAAACAGCAATGTTGGGAGACAATGACAGCTGTTTATGTGTGTGAATGTGTAATACATATTTTGTAGGGTAGTTGAGGAAGGCTTTTATGATAAGGTGGCTGCATTTGTGAGTTTTCACACTGCTATAAAGAACTACCTGAGACTGGGTAATTTATGAAGAAAAGAAGTTTAATTGACTACATTCTGCAGGCTTAATAGGAAGAGGCCTCAGGAAACTTACAATTATGGCAGAAGGTGAAGAGGAAGCAAGCACCTTCTTCACACGGTGGCAGGAGGTAGAGAGCAAAGGGGGAAGTGCCACACACTTTTAAACCATCAGATCTTGTGAGAACTCACTCACTAACACGAGAACAGCATGGGGGAAATCTTCCCCTACAATCCAATCACCTCCAACCAGGTCCCTCCCCAAACATTCGGAATTACAATCCAACATGAGATTTGCGTGGGGATGCAGAGCCAAACCATATCAGTGACATTTGAACAGGGACCTGAAAAAAGTGAGAGAGAAGAGTCCTGTGGGTATATGGAGCAGCACTTTCCAGGCAGAAAGACCAGCAAGTGTAAAGGCCCTGGGGTAGAAGTGCACTTGGTTTGTTTGAGAAACAGCAAGGAGGCCTGTGTGATGACAGTGAAGTGAGTGGAGGGGAAAATAGTAGAGATGAGATAAGGGCAAGGTCGTATAGGGTCTTGTAGGCCCTGCTAAAGATTTTAGTCTTATTCAGAGTGAGACCTTATATTTAATAATGAGAAATAATATACTTTAAATTACTTTTCAGAAGGATCATTCCAGCTGCTGGGAGAAGAATCCAATACAGGGAAGCAAAGATGGGAGGTGGGAGCTAGATCTGAGAGGAGGCTATGGCAGTACCCTTGGATTGTCGTGGATTGGATTAGTATGGTAATGGAAGAGTTGGAGAAAAGAAGTGGTAATCTACATATAGTTTGAAGATAAGCTTATAGGAATTTCTTATGTATTCCTGTGATGTTAGATAAAGAGAGAAATCAATAATGACTAGGATGCTTGCCCTGAGAATCTTGGAGAATGAAGCTGTCATTTACTGAGAAGAGGAAAACTATGGAATGAGCAATTCTTTTTTTTCTAGGGGCAGGGGAGGTAGTAGTGAAATCAAGAATTTGGTGTTGCTCATGTTAAATTTGAAATGTCTATTGCTGTCCAAAAGGAGCTTTAGATATGCAGTTCTGGTGAGTGAACAGGGCTGGAGAAATTTCAACTGGGAGTTGTCAGCATAGAAATGAGGCTGAATGAGATCATCTGGTAAGCAAATATAAATAGAGGAAGGATGACAGTCTAAGATTGAGCTCTTGATACCACAGTCAGAAAGATGAGGATGAACCAGCCAATATTTCTGAGAAGGAGTAGACAGTGATGGAGGAGGAAACCCAGAAAGTGTAGCATCCTGAAAACTAAGTGAAGAAAGTGTTTCATGAGGGCTGAGAGATTGAGTAGAATGGGTTGGATGATTGAGGACTGACCGTTGGATTTGAAAACACTGAAATTGTTGACAACTTTGATAAGAGCTATTTATGGGCATAGTGGCATTGAGAGAATGAGAGGAGGAGTGGAGATGGCAGGTAGAGATCACTCTTTCTAGGAGTTTTCCAGAGAAACGGGCTGGAGAAAAATACTGATAGAGACTTTAATTTGCTTTTTAAAGATAAAAAATGTTTGCTTGTTAATGGTATTTATCTAGTAGTCAGAAGAAATTTAGCCTTAGATACAAGTATGAATTGTCTACCTTAAAAAAATTTTTTTTGGAGTTGGGGACTCACTCTGTCATCCAGGCTGCAGTGCAGTGTCATGATCATAGTTCACTGTAACCTCAAACTCCTGGCCTCAAGGAATCCTCCTACCTCACTGTTCTGAATAGCCATGATTACAAGCATACAGCACCATGTTCAGGTACTTTAAAAAAAACTTTTTAGAGATGGGATTTCCCTGCGTTGTCCAGGCTGATTTTGAATTCCTAACCTCAAGTGATCCTCCCACCTTGGCATCCCAAAGCACTGATTACAGGTATAAGCCACCCCACCTGGCCACTGGTTTTTAAATTCTACTTTTTGTAGTAACCGATAGCTGTTAAGAGTTATGGCTTATTTATGACTTGGTTCTTTCTCTAAGCTTGAGGAGAACATATCATTCCAAGTCATTTTAGTTGGATTAGGGCTTTGAGACCTATAGATAGCTTAAATTTACATTCTTAGCACACTCAGCTTCTGCTTTACCTGAAAGATTTTTGATGACCATAAACTTTTTCACTTTTCTAACCATAAAATTATCCATTTCCATCTATCATTTTGCATTGTAGCCTAAAAAAGTAGTAAAGAAATATAGATTTCAGGTAATTTTTTTTTTTTTTGAGATGGAGTCTTGCTTTGTCACACAGGCTGGAGTGCAGTGGCGCAATCTCGGCTCACTGCAACCTCTGCCTCTTGGGTTCAAGCGATTCTCCTGCCTCAGCCTCCTAAGTAGCTGGGATTACAGGTGCCTGGCACCATGCCTGGCTAATTTTCGTATTTTTAGTAGAGACAGGGTTTCGACATGTTGGGCAGGCTGGTCTCAAAGTCAATTTCAGGTAAATTTTAAAGACATATCTACTCTAAGAATCCTCTTGCTCCTTTTCTAGTTATAAAAGGATGTTTTTCTCTTTAATACAAAATTATTTTGTTTTTCTCTATCATTAGATATTTAGCTGATAAGCATCCACCAGTGGAATTCCTGAATCTGTATACAACTGGTATCCTTGCCAACAGTGAATGCAAGACTTCCAGATCACTTACAAATCAGGCTCTTTTAAAAGATCTTCCTCATTGCCTTTTCTGGAAACATTTAAAAACCAGTTTAATCAGAACCAAAGACAGTTTTATTTTCTATTGAAAGAAAATTAACATTTCTTATCAATGTTAGTGGGTTGTGAGAAGGATTCACTATCCCCACTGTTTTTCATTAAAGGCCAAGTTTGTTTCTGACTTCTCTTTTGCTTAATCCCCTGTGGGATAGAGTCAAGTGCATGTTTTTTTAACATACAACTATTTTCTCTACGCCCCAGGAAATGTGAACTGTGTGTCACATCCAGTAAAACATGGTGCCTCCAACCATGGAGTCTGCTTTATTTGAACATTTAATTTTTGCTTTTCAGAGTGTTATAATTTTACCTTTCTTGCTCAATCTAAGGCAGAATGAGTGGTTCTTTTGAGTCTCCTTATTCTAATATTAGATTTCCCAAACTAAATTCCCTCTTTACTATGCACAATTCTAGATTTAAATATGATGTAAAAAATTCTACTGTCTTTGTATGCTGATTTAATGTATCTCCTGTGTTAAAAGCAAGATTGAAAACGGACATGCAGATGGACACAGCCAAAGAATCAATGAGCTTGAAGATGTGGCAGTGGAAACTTCCCAAACTGAAATGGAAAGAGAAAAAAGAAGAATAATGCAAAAGTCAATATACTTTTAAAGGACCAGGATAAAAAACAAAACAAAACAAAAAAAAACACCCAACCAGAACAGAACATCTAAAATCTGTGGGAACAGTATCAAGATGTGTATATGTGCAATCAGGAATACCAGAGGGACACCAAACCACAGGTTCCGAAGCACAGAAAATAACAAGCAGGATAAATAACAAAAGGCTACACTTACACATATTATAGTCAAACTGCAACAAAGAGAAAATCTGTCAAGAAGCCAGAATAAAAAAAAAAAAAAACAAAACCCACCTCATCTACAGAGGAACAAGGATAAAAATTACAACAGGCTTCTCATCAGAAATTATGCAAGAACATGAAGTTTTTAAAGTGATGAAAGAAAAAATCCTCAGCAACCTGGAGTTCTTTTTCTTTTTTAACTTTTAATTTTTGTGGGTACATAGTAGGTATATATATTTATGGGGTGTTTGGGATATTTTGATACAGGCATATATGTGTAATAATCACATCTGGGTATATGGGTTTCCATCACCTCAAGCATGTATCCTTTGTGTTACAAACAATCCAGTTATATTCTTTAGTTATTTTTAAATTTACGATTAAATTATTACATCACCATGTTGTGCTATCAAATACTAGATCTTACTCATTCTTTTCAAACTATTTTATATACCCATTAACCATCTCCACTTCCCTCCCACCACTCCTCAATGGCCCTTCCCAGCCTCTGGTAACCATCATTCTACTCTCCATGAGTTCAATTAAAAAAATTTTTAGTACTCACAAATAAATGAGAGCATGAGAAGTTTGTCTTTCTGTGCCTGGCTTCTTTCACTTAACATAAAGACCTCCAGTTTCATCCATGTTTTTGCAAATGATGGGATCTCTTTCTTTTTTCATGGCCAAATAGTACTCCATTGCAAATAAGTATCACATTTTCTTTGTCCATTCATCTGTTAACAGACGTTTCGGTTGCTTCCAAATATTGGCTATTGTGAACAGTGCTTCAATAAACATGAGACTGTAGATATCACTTTGATATACTGATTCCCTTTCTTTTGTGTATATACCTACGAGTGGGATTGCTGGATCATATGGTAGCTCTATTTTCAATTCTTTCAGGAACCTCCAAACTGTTCTCCATAGTGCCTATATTAATTTACATCCCCACCAACAGTCTATGAGGTTCCCCTTTCTCCACATCCTCACCAGAATTGATTATTGTCTGTCTTTTGGATAAAAGCCATTTTAATTGGGATAAGATGGTATCTCATTATAATTTTGATTTTCATTTCTCTGATGATCAATGATGTCAAGCACCTTTTCATATAAATGTTTGCCATTTGTATGTCTTCTTTTGAAAAATGTCTAGTCAGATCTTTGGCCCATTTTTAATTAGTTTATTGGATTTTTTTTCCTATAGATTTGTTTGCACTACTTATATATTCTGGTTATAAATCCCTTGTGAGATGGATAGTTTGCAAATATTTTCTCCCATTCTGTGGGTTTTCTCTTCACTTTGTTAATTGTTTCCTTCACTGTGCAAAAGCTTTTTAACTTGATCTGATCCCATTTGTCCCTTTGCTTTTTAACTTGATCTGATCCCATTTGTCCCTTTTTGCTCTGGTTGCCTGTGCTTGTGGGGTATTACTAAAGAAATCTTTGCCCAGTCCAATGTCCTGATTTCTCTAATGTTTTCTTATAGTAGTTTCATAATATGCGGTATTAGATTTAAGTCTTTAATCCATTTTGGTTTGATTTTTGGATCTGGCCAGAGATAGAGGAGTCCAGTTTCATTCTTCTGCATATGGATATTTAGTTTTTCCAGCACCATTTATTGAAGAGACTGCCCTTTCCACAATTTATGTTCTTGGCACCTTTGTCAAAAATGAATTCATTGCAGATGTATCGATTTGCTTCTGCGTTCTCTATTCTGCTCCATTAGTCTATGTGTCTGTTTTTAAGCCAGTCCCATGCTGTTTTGGTTACTATAACTTGGTGGTGTAGTTTGAAGTCAGGTAATATGATTCCTCCAGTTTTGTTCTTTTTGCTTAGGATAGCTTTGACTATTCTAGGTCTTTTGTGGTTTCATATAAATTTTATAACTTTTTTCTATTTCTGTGAGAAATGTCATTGGTATTTTGATAGAGATTGCATTGAATCTTTAGATTGCTTTGGGTAGTATGGACATTTTAATGATGATTCTTCTAATCCATGAACATGGAATATCTTTCCATTTTTTGGTGTCCTCTTTAATTTCTTTGATCAATGTTTTATAGTTTTCATTGTACAGATTTTTCACTTCTTTGGTTAATTCCTAGCTATTTAATTTTATTGGTAGTTACTGTAAATGGGGTTCATTTCTTGATTTCTTTTTCAGATTGTTCACTCTTGACATATAGAAATGCTACTGATTTTTGTGTGTTGATTTTGTACCCTACAAGTTTAATAAATTTGTTTATCAGTTCTAATAGTTTTTTGGTAGACTAGGTTTTTCCAAATATGATCATATCATCTGCAAACAAGGATAATTTGACTTCTCTCTTTCTGATTTGGATACCCTGTATTTCTTTCTCTTGTCTGATTGCTCTAGGTAGGACTTCCAGTGCTACATTGAATAACAGTGGTGAAAGTGGACATTGTTGTCATGTTCCAGATCTTAGAGGAAAGGCTTTCAGTTTTTCCCCATTCACTATACTAGCTCTGGGTCTGTCATATATTGCTTTCATTCTGTTGAGGTATATTCCTTCTATATCCAGTTTTTTAAGGGCTTTTATCACGAAGGGATGTTGAATTTTATAAAATGCTTTCTCAGCATTAATGAAATACTCATATGTTTTTTGTCCTTCATTCTATTGATATGATGTATCAGATTGATTGATTTGCATATGGTGAACCATCCTTGCATCCCTGGGATAAGTCCCACTTGGTCATGGTGAATGATCTTTTTAATATGTTGTTGAATTTAGTTTACTAGTATTTTGTTGATTTTTGCATCAGTATTCATCAGAGATACTATTCTCTCTCTCTCTCGTTCTCTCTGTCTCTGTCTCTCTCTCTCTCTCTCTCTCTCGCTTTTTGATGTATTTTTGTCTGGTTTTGGTATCAGGGTAAAACTGGCCTTGTAGAATGAGTTTGAAAGTATTCCCTCCCCTCTGTTTTTCAGAATAGTTTGGGTTGGATTGCTATTCGTTCTTTAAATATTTGGTAAAATTCAGCAGTGAAGCCATCATTTGCTGGGTTTTCTTCACTGGGAGATTTTTTTTAACTGTAATTTTAATTTTAATGTTAAGTTTTGGGGTACATATGCAGGATGTGCAGGTTTGTTACATAGGTAAACGTGTGCCATGGTGGTTTGCTGCACCTATCAACACATCATCCAAAATATTAAGCCCAGTATGCGTTAGCTATTTTTCCTAATGCTCTCCCTCCCGCCCCATCCCCCAGTAGGCCTTAGTATGTGTTGTTCCCCTGCTGGGAGATTTTTATTACAGCTTTGATCTCATTACTTTTTACTGGTCTCTTCAGGATTTGGATTTCTTCATGGTTCAGTCTTGGTAGGTTGTATGTGTCTAGGAATTTATCCATTTTTTCCCTAGATTTTCCAATTTATTGGCATATAATTGCTCACAGTGGCCTCTAATGATCCCTTGAATTTCTGTGGTATTGGTTATAATGTCTCCTTTTCATCTCTGATTTAATTATTTTTTTTTAAGACATGTTCTGGCTCTGTTGCCAAGGCTAGAATGCAGTGGCAGGGTCTTGGCTCACTGCAACCTCTGCCTCCCAGGTTCAAGTAATTCTCAAACCTCTGCCTCCCAAGTAGCTGGAACTACAGGTGTGTGCCACCACACCTGGCTAATTTTTTTATTTTTGTAGAGACAGAGTTTCACCATGTTGGCCAGGCTGGTCTTGGACTCCTGACCTCAGGTGATCCACCTGCCTCAGCCTCCCAAAGTGCTGGGATTACAGGTGTGAGCCACCATGCCTGGCTTGATTTAATTTATTAGGTTCTTCTGTGTTTTTTTCTTATCTAGTCTGACTAAAGTTTTGTCACTTTTGTTTATCTTTTTAAAAAACTTTTTGTTTCATTGATCTTTTGTTTTCTTCATTTAATTTCATTTATTTTTGCCCTGATCTTTATTATTTAATTTCTTCTTCTAACTTTGGGCTTATTTGCTCTTGCTTTTCTAGTTCTTGAAGATGCAGTTAGGTGTTTCTTTCTGTTGGTTTGTTGTTGTTTTTGAAGTTTTTCTCTTTTTTTGATGTAGGCACTTACAGCAATAAACTTCCCTTCTGGTACTGCTTTTGCTGTATCCCATAGGTTTTGGTATGTTGTGTTTCCATTATCATTTGTTTCAAAATATTTTTCAATTTTCTTCTTAATCTCGTCATTGATCCACTGGTCATTCAGGAGCATATTATTTAATTTCCATGTTTGTATAGTTTCCAAAATTCCTCTTGTTATTGATTTCTAGTTTTATTCTATTGTGGTCAGAGAAGATACTTGATATTATTTCAGTTTTTTGAATGTTTTAAGACTTGTTTTGTGGCTGAACATATGGTCTATCTTGAAAATTATCCATGTCCCAAGGAGAAGAATGTGTATTCTGCAGCTTTTGGGTGAAATGTTCTGCAAATATCTATTAGATCCATTTGGTCTATAGTTCAGATTAAGTCTGATGTTTCTTTGTTGAACTTCTGTCTGGATGATCTATCCAATGCTGAAATTGGAGTGTTGAAGTCTTTAGTTGTTATTGTATTAGGGCCTTTCTTTCTCTTTAGCTCAGATAATATTTGCTTTGTATATCTAGGTGCTCCAGTGTTGGGTGCATGTATATTTACAGTAGTTATAATCTCTTGCTGAATGATTCCTTTATCATAATGACCTTCTATGTCTCTTTTTATAGTTTTTGTCTTGAAGTCTATTTTGTCTTATATAAGTATAGCTACTCCTGCTTTTTTTTTGTTTCCATTGGCATAGAGTATGTTTTCCCTCCCTTTATTTTCAGTCTGTGTGTGTCTTTATAGGTGAAGGGTGATTCTTGTAAGCAACAGATCATTGGGCCTTGTTTTTTCATCCATTCAGCCACTCTATATCTTTTCATTGGAGGTTTAGTCCATTTATATTAAATGTTGTTATTGATAAACAGGGACTTTTGTCATTTTATTATTAGTTTTCTGGTTGTTGTGTGGTCATCTCTTCCTTCCTTCTTGTCTTCCTTTTAGTGAAGGTGATTTTCTCTAGTAGTATATTTTAATTTCTTGATTTTTATCTTTTGTGAATGCATTGTATGTTTTTGGATTTGAGGTTACCATGAGGCTTGCAGATAATATCTTATAAACCAATATTTTATACTGATGACAACTTAAAACTGATTCCATAAACAAACAAGCAGAAGGAAATCTAATAAAAACTCTGTACTTTATCACCTAGCTTTTAAACTTTTTGTTTTTTCTATTTATATCTTATTGTACTGTCCACGTCTTTAAAAGTTTTTGTAGTTATTATTTTTGATTGATTCATCTTTTCAACACTCTACTCAAGGTTTAAGTAGTTTACATATAACAATTACAGTTTTATAACATTCTGTGTTTTTCTGAGTATTCACTATTACCTCTGGGTTTTGTACCTTCAGATGATTTCTTATTGTTCCTCAGCATCCTTTTCTTTCTGATTGAAGAACTCCCTTTAGCATTTATTATAGGACAGGTCTGATGTTGATGAAATCTCTCAGCTTTTGTTTGTCTAGGAAAGTCTTTATTTTGCCCTCATGTTTGAAGGATGTTTTCACCAGATATACTATTCTAGGATAAAAGTTTTTTTTCCTTCAGCACCTTAAATGTGTCATGCCACTCTTTCCTGGCCTATAAAGTTTCCACTGAAAAGTCTGCTGCCAGGCATATTGGAGCTCCATTGTATGTTACTTGTTTCTTTTCTCGTGCTGCTTTTAAGATCTTTTCTTTATCCTTCACCTTTGGGAGTTTGATTGTTAAATGCCTTGAGGTATTCTTCTTTGGGTTAAATCTGCTTGGTGTTCTACAGCCTTCTTGTACTTGAATATTGATATATTTCTCTAGATGTGGGAAGTCCTCTGTTATTATCCATTTGAATAAGCTTTCTACCCCCCCACCACCTCCTTTTTAAGGCCAATAACTCTTAGCTTTGCCCTTTTGAAGATATTTCCTAGATCCTGTAGGTGTGCTTCATTCTTTTCTCTTTTGTCTCCTCGGACTGTGTATTTTCAAACAGCGTGTCTTCAAGCTCACTAATTATTTCTACTGTTTGATCAATTCTGTTATTAAGGCACTCTGGGCTGGGCGCAGTGGCTCACACCTATAATCCCAGCACTTTGGGAGGCCGAGGCAGGTGGATCACCTGAGGCCAGGAGTTTGAGACCAGCCTGGCCAACATGGTGAAACCCCGTCTCTACTAAAAATACAAAAATTAGCTGGGCCTGGTGGTGGTTGTCTGTAATCCCAGCTACTCAGGAGGCTGAGGCAGGAGAATTGCTTGAACCTGGGAGATGGAGGTTGCAGTGAGCTGAGATCATGCCTCTGCACTCCAGCCTCGGTGACAAGAGCCAAACTCTGTCTCAAAAAAAAAAAAAAAAAAAAAAAGAGAGATTCAGATGCATTCGTCAGTATGTCAATTGCATTTTTCAATCCCAGAATTTCTTCTTGCTTCTCTTTAATTATGTCAATTTCTTTGTAAAATTTATCTGATAGGATTCTGAATTTCTTCTCTGTTTTATCTTGAATTTCTTTGAGTTTCCTCAAAACAGCTATTTTAAATTCTCTGTGTGAAAGGCCACATATCTCTGTCTCTCCTAGATTGGCCTCTGGTGCCTAAGTAGTTTGTTTGGTGAAGTCATATTTTCCTGGATGATCTTGATGTTTGTGAATGTGTCATTGGTATTTGGGCATTGAAGAGTTAGGTATTTATTACAGTCTTCATAGTCTAGACTTGTTTGCACTTGTTCTTATGAAGGCTTTCTAGGTGTTCAGAGACTTGGATGTTGTGATCTAAGTTTTTGGTCACTGCAGCCATATCTGCATTAGAGGGCACCTTAGGGCCAATAATGCTGAGGTTCTTGTAGAATGGTAGAGGTACTGCCTTAGTGGTCTTTGATAAGATCCAAAAGAATTGTCTGGATTATCAGGCAAATACTCTTGTTCTCTTCCCTTACTTTCTCCTAAACAAACAAAGTTTCCCTGTCTATGCTGAGCTGCCTGGAGCTGGGGGAGGGGTGACAAAAGGACTCCTTTGGCCACCGCCACTGGGACTGTGCTGGGTCAGACCTGAAGCTGGCACAAGACTGGGTCTTGCCCAAGACCTACCGTAGCCACTACCTGGTTATGTTCGCTCAAGGCCCTAGGGCTCTACTGTCAGGAGGTGGCCAAGCCAGCCAGTCTTGTGCATTTCCCTTTAGGGTGGTAAGTTCCCCAGGGTCCTGGCAAGTCCAGAGATGCTGTCCTGGAGTCAGAGACCTTAGAAATCTACCTGGTGCTCTATTCTATTGCAGCTAAGCTGGCACCAAAACCATAAGACAAAACCCTTCCCACTCTTCCCTCCACTTTCCCCAGGCAGAGGACTCTCTCCTTTGTCTACCACCACCACAGGTTCCTGGGGGAGTACTGCAGGGTACCACCAATATTCACTTAAGGCCCAAAGGTTCTTTTGGTGAATGCTTCCAGGTCTGGGACTCACCCTTCATGGCAGTGGGCCCCCTCTGGCCCAGGAATAACCAGAAATGACATCTAAGAGCCAAGGCCTGGAATTGGGGATCTGAAGAGCCTGCTTGGTACTCTCCCCACTGTGGCCAGGCTGGTACCTAAGCTGCAAGACAAAGTTCCCTGTATTCTTCCATCTTTTTTTCTCAAGCAGAAGGAGTCTGTTCTCATAGGCACCACAGCTGTGAATATGCTGGGTTACACCTGGAACCAGCACATCTCAGAGTCTCACTCAAGGCTCATAGCACGTACTACCTGGTTACCACTGCTGATTATTCAGGGCCCAAGGGTTCTTTAGTCAGCAGGTGATGAATCCTGCCAGAACTGGATCCTTCCTTTCAAGGTGGTGGGTTCCCTTTTGGCCCAGGATATGTCTAGAAATGTTGTTTGGGAACTAAGGCCTGGAATGGGGGCCTCACGACTCTGACTGGTGCCCTATCCTTCTGTGGCTAAGTTGATGTTCAAGATGCAAGAGAAAGTCTTTTTCACCTTTCCCTCTCTTCTCCTCAGGCAGAAGGGAGCAGTCACTTTCATTGTTGTGAGCTGCCCTGCCTGGGGTTGGGGTAGAGGTCATGCAAGTACTCTGTTAGCTGCACCAGCTGGTATGTCACTGGGTTGCATAACCTCCAAGTCCACTGGCTTCAAGCCCAGCCCTAGGAGTTGCCTAGGATTTGCAGTCCCTATGACCTATGTTGCCTTTCAAGTTTACCTAGGATCCCATAGCACTTTAGCCTGTGGTGGTGAGGGTTGCCGAACCTCAAGTTCCAACTGCTGGGATGGGTGATTCTCTTCTGGTTAGGGGTGATCTAAATGTTATCTCTGTGGGTCTCAGCTGAGTTCTGCCTGGTGTTGGCAGCACTGAGTTCCAATGCAAAATTCCACAAGCACTGTGCTCTTCTCGCAAATGTACAGATTCTGTCTTCTGTGCCATGTGGCCATTACTGAAGAACTGAGGAGGGGTGGCGTTGGCAATTCAAGATGGTCTTTCCTACCCTCTTCAGTGCCTCTTTCAGTGATATGAAGTTAAAACCAGGTACTGTGATCACTCACCTGATTTTTGGTTCTTATGAAGGTTCTTTTTTGTGTAGAAAGTTGTTAAATTTGGTGTTCCTGTGGGGAGGATGATTGGTGGAGGCTTCTATTCAGCCATCTTGCTCTACCTCTATTTAGAGTTTTATATCTAGCGAAATTATCCTTCACAAGTAAAGGAGCAATAAAGACTTTCTCAGGAAAACAAAAACTGAGGGAATTCCTTGCCAGCAGACTGTCCTACAAGAAGTGTTAAAGTATGTTCTTTAGGGAGAAGGAAATTGATATAGTCAGAAATGTGAATCTACATAAAGAAAGGAAAACATCAGAGAAGGAATAAATGAAAGTAAATTCAAATCTTTCATTTTTCTTATTTTTAATTGATCAAAAAGCAAGCTGTTCTCTTAAATTAATAATTGTGGCAATGTAGTGGGTGAACATATCTAATGGGTAAGTGAAATGAAGAACAGCAATCTCATAAGTGACAGGAGGGAGGAATTGGGACCTTCACTCTATTTGAAGTTCTGTAGTGTTTTTTGAATGTAGGCTTTGATTAGTTTTAATGGAGTATTGCAAACTCTAGGTCAACGATTTAATTTTTTTAAAAAAGAAGTATAGTTGATATTTAAGAGAAGATAAAATGAAATTACATAAAATGTTTCTTAATACCAGAGAAGGCAAAAAAATTTGGGAAAAAAGGACAAATACAATGAATATAAAGCAGTTAAAATCATGGTAAATAAATTTACATTATATATTGTTGGTTAAAGTAGAATTTTTTAGAACTGATGCATGCCATTGCCTGTTTTAACTTAACTTTTTCATTAACATCCAGTGCTCAGTTCCAAACAGGTCAGGAACACAGCATCTGCTGTTTGTGGGACATGGAGGAACCACATTGCCCTCAGCTTGGGGTTCCTTTGCCCATTTCTGGGCCTCTTTCTCCTTTGCCATCTCCTTTGTGAAACTGACTTAACTGGAACCCACAGAACATTAGACTGGAGGCAAATGCTGGACCAACTTAGGGAAAGAGTTTTTCCTGCCAGAGAGAGAGCCTGTGCTGACTGTTCAGTCTCATTCTTCTGCCACGTAAAGCCCTCAGGAAAGATGTCTCACTCAGAATTTTCTGATAAGTTAGTGTACATAGCAACAATGATAAACCGTTGGGATTTATCATTGCAAATAACAAGCAAGTTCTGGCTCCCTGGCTCCCCTCCCCAGGAATAATCTAATTGCCAGGTACACTTATCAAATGTTAGTTTTGCCAAAAGGCATACATCATAAAGCTTTATGACTTGGCTATTGATTTAAGCATTCACTGGATGAATAGAGTCAATTTAATGTAATGTTAAGGGCTGTCACCAGCGAATGGCCTTCAAAAGATCTCCATGCTTTTTCTTATCAAGCATATTCTTCACATAATAACTTCAGATGCCAATTGGGCATAAAACTATACATGTGATTCACTCACATATCAATATGTTACTGATTTGAGTCCATTCTATATGCTCTGTATAGAATTAGCATTCAAGTTAATCACAAAAATATACTTTTTTTTGTATAGTCACAAACCACACAATGATGCTTCAAAGATGAATCACATATACCTCAGTGGTCCCATAAGATTATAATAGAGCCGAAAAATTCCTATGCCTATTTACATCATATCTGTCACAGCATTGTAGTGCAATGCCTTACTCATGTGTCTGTGGTGATGCTAGTATAAACAAACCTACTACACTCACTACCAGTCATAGAGTAGCATATACAGTTATGTACAGTACATAATACTTGAGTGATAATAAATGACTATGCTACCAGCTTGTGTATTTACTATATTTTTGTCATTATTTTAAAGTTTATTCCTTATACTTATATTTTAAAAAGTTAAATGTAAAACAGCCTCAGGCAGATCTTCAGGAGGAATTCCACAAGAAGGCATTGTTATTATCACAGGAGATGACAGCTCCATGCCTGTGAATGCCCTTGAAGACCTTCCAGTGGGACAAGATGTGGCGGTGGAAGACAGTGAAATTGATGATCCTGATCTTGTGTAGGTCTGGGTTAATGTGCGTGTTTGTATTTTCATTTTTAACAAGAAGTTTAAAAAGTTAAAAAAAGAAAAATAGAAAAAGCTTACAGAATAAGGATATAAAGACAGAAAACTTTTGTACAGCTACACAATGTGTTTGCATTTTATGTTATTACAAGAGTCAAAAAGTTAAGTGTGTAAAGTAAAAAAATTACAGTAGATTAAGGTTTATTATTGAAACCTTATTTATTATTATTGAAAAAAGACAATTTTAAAGATAAATGTAGTATAACTTAGGTGTACAGTGTTGATAGGGTTAAGTGCCCCGTATAGCTACACCACTGTTTATCTTTTATTCTGCATTTTACTGTCCCTTTCATATGTTTAGATATAAAAACACCATTGTGTTACAATTACCTCCTGTATTTAGTACAGTAACTGCTTGCTGTACAGGTTTGTAGCTGAGGAGCAGTAGGCTAGACCAGATGGCCTAGGTGTGGAGTAGGCTATGCTATCTAGGTTTGTGTAAGAATACTCTATGATGCTCACACCACATCACAGAAATTGCCTAATGACATATTTCTGCGAATGTATTCCTGTCATTAAGCTATGGATGACTGTAATGAAAATCAGTTGCTGAGGACTATGACATGCCTGAGTGACAAAAGACCCATTCAGTTTTTCCTGGGGATTCCAACAATGTCAGGCAAAAAACAGTCTGTGCCTTTATTTTCTACACACAACAGATACTGATCAGTTCATTTTCCTTCAGAGGTTTGTCGAATGTTTATCATTGTAAATTATTATTATAAGTTACTATAGCTTCAAGCCTTTCAAAAGATATTTAAATATTTCCCATATTTTAATGCATTCAGATGCTTTCATACAATTACACTGCCATTTCCTAAACTGCTGTTCTGTGGGTGTAGAATGTTTGCCACATATTTTCTTGTTGGAATATTGAGAAGTGTGTTAAAATAAGTTTAAAATATTTTTAATATACTAATATACATAAAAAGTTTCCAAAGAGGGGTATTTTATTAAATACTTGGACAGTTTAATAGGACACTCACTCGAAGTCTTTGCATGATGAATTTAGTAGTAAATAGGCAATTATTAATTTTTAAAATGTAATTTAATTTATTTACTCTTCTTGAACTTATAATTCAAAAGGACATGTCACATTTTCTTAACCTCTTTGGTGATATACTACAGTTTTATTGGTTCAAATCAAGAAAGAGATCATGTGTTGTTTCCTGTCGTGACATATGTGATATTAAATTCTTTGTAGATGGAACTCAGCAATTTGCTTTCTCTGTGTCTGCTGGGTATTTCCTGAACGTCTGCAGTACCTGCCTTGAATCTATGGGTTTATTTGTTAGTTGAAAGGCATTGTGCTTTTTGATCTTTCGGAGTTAAATTTCAGTGACTTGTGAGGAGCTTTCTTGGACCCCACTTTCTCCTGCTTGGGTGTGATGCATTTCTTTTGGAGCCTGCCATAAGTGCTTTCACAGCCGTCGTATCCCTTTACCTTGGATATCGTAGGGATTCTCTCACATGTACCATGCTTCCACTTGCACCTGTTTCCAGCAGGCCAGACAGTGAGTCACGGGAGTGAATGAACTCTCAGCGGGCATCCAGATGATCCTGCAAACCTTTCAGTAACACCTGCATGTGGAAGGAGTTCACTTGTCCCATGGACTAACAGCCCGACATATCATCATCTTCAGCTTCCTCTTCCACCTTCCAGTCTTATGAATCCTTAGGGAGTGAGATGTTCAAGGCAGCCCTTTTTTCTTTGACAAATAGGTTGTCTTTCAGTTTGAGGAGTTAATAAGGGTTTCTTGCTTCTTGCCTTTTACAGTCTTTTAAATCTTTGCAGTTTTTGAAATTCTCTTTACAAACATCCTCAATCTCATCTCTCATATCTTCTTTATCTGTGTTGTATTTCCTATTATTGATTGCCTATTTCTATTACAAATTTTTAGTTGACATTTCCAAAGGAAGCCATGATCATATATTTAAACTCTGAACACACAGAGAAAATTACCGTAGTAACCTTGTTTGTGTTGTGTTTGCTTTTGTGCATAAGGCAATCACCAGTCATGGAGGGACTGAGCTTGAAGATAAGACTTCAAGCCTGAAGAAACACTGAATATTCCGTTTATTAGAAGAGACGAAGAGATTCTTAAGACAGATAAAATACTTAGAGTAGGAATCCAGGAGGGAAAAGATTATTGACGAAGAAGCTGGAAGTTGAAAGTATGACAAGAAATTTTTGAAAAGAAAAAAAGAAATTACATCCTTTAAGCTGTATGAGATTCAAGAGGTTGGATCTGTAGAGAGAACATTCAGAAATAAAGCAGTAACATCCACTTCTTGCTCCCACATATTAAGGAGGCTTTTCAAGTGTGGGTGGATTATGGAAACCTATTATCCCAGCCTGAGGAGGAAGGGACACATCCATGGCAGTTGGTGGAGACTCCATGTTGAGAAGAATGGAGGCAGCCACAGAGAGCCACACATGGTGTGTAGGGAAGAAAGCATTTCTCATGGATTATGTTCCCAAGACAAGATGGCTAATGCTATCCCAAGTTGCTGCTACCCATGTCTGCAGGTTCACCTGTAATGAATTACATTGCCTCAGGAGACATGGGCTGTTTATCTAATAGTCGCAGTCCTGACAAGGAAGCCAAAGGGCGCATAGCAGAAATTAATGAGCTTTAGAGTCAGAAAGAACTGGGTCCCAATCCCAAGACTGCTGCTCATAAGTAGTGTGATTTGGGACAAGTTACTTAGCCTTCCTAAATCTTAGGATTTTATTTCTAAAATGGGGATGATGTCTGCTTCTCCAGGACACGTTAAGGTGTCTAGAATAGAATCTTGCACATATAAGCCACTTATATAAATACATTTTTAAAATCTCCAAATGTCTTTAATTCAGCTTTGTTTAAAATTAAAACAAGAGGCCCATGAATTGTTCTTTAAGTAACAAACTTTAGAGACTAAGAAGCAACACACTCTAAAAAATCAAAGCACTATGTTAGTTACAACCTTTCTTTAGATAGATAAAAGACAGCAGATATTTATATACTAATTATCTTAACATTTAAGTATATGTTTTGTCATTGTCCAGTTTCTGTGTAAATCTGTTTGCCAAAAATATTCTAAGGTTTGTTTTAATTCTTCTAAGGACTATTGAATTGTGATTATAAATGCTTGTTTTGGGAAACTACATTTGTTAAAATGTATATGTGGAAAACAGTTCACTTCAAATGACAACTACATCATAAGATACTAATTTCATCCATCAATATAGTTAAAAATTAACCCTCTCACTATGTTTTGACTGATTTATTGTACAAATTAACTCAACCAGTATAAAAGGACTATGAGACTCTCTTAGAATTATAAACATATCTAAAGGGATTTTCCTTTGAACAATTTACCTTACACATCAAAGTAAATGTGGCTAAAACAGATGACTTTAAAATACAATACAGAAACTCAATTTTCCCCAACACATTTAAATATCTGTCCTAATCCACTCGAGTCTGCAACTTATTCCCTATTCTTTGAGAGCTCATATTCCAAATAGTCCACAGTCTGGCCAAACCTTGAAAATTCTAAATAGCATATTTTGATAGAGGAAGACAGCCCTGCCTTTCCTTACTATGTACTTGCTTCCAAGGGGTTATAACCTACCTGGCAGACATGTTCGCTGGCTTAGGAGAGCCATTCTAACTTAGCTGAGTGTGGGAGGACAAGGGGGAGCCCTTATTCAGATCCTATGCAGCCACAGCCATCCTCCTGCACATGAAAGTTTTCATTAACTATGGGTTTGCTGCTGTTTTGATAGGAATCTTCTATATTGGGGTATGTGTGTGTGTGTGTGTGTGTGTGTGTGTGGTGTGCATTCATATATATGAAAGGAGAGAGAGAATGATTAATTAGCAAGCAAGGCAAAATGGTAACAATTGGTAAATCTAGAGTATATAGGTATCCTTTGTACTATTACAATTTTTTGAACATCAAAAATTATTTCAAAATACAAGGCTAAAAATAAAAAAGAAACACACCCCAGATTCCATGTCTAAGAATCTCCCCAATACCTCATGCTAACCAGAGTGCTGCTCGGTACAGGGAAGACATGAGAGGGACAGTCTGGCCTGGCCTCCTGTGTCAGCTCTGATTTGCAGCTCTGACTGTGCAGCGGTGCACCTACATGGTGTGTGCAGATGAGGAGCTGCAGACCCAGAAAGGGTGAAAGCTAGGAAGAGATGCCTTGATGAAGAAGACATGCTATGTCTCTGGTTAAAAAAAAAAAAAGGTTGGGAGACATATCTAGGCTTCCTGACTTTATGAGGATAATAACTGACTAGAAAGGTCCGACAAAGACAATTGGGACTCTCTAATCGAACTTCAAACCCTAGTGAAGTTTTTCACCAAGAAAGAATTAGGTGGGAAAACACACACACACACACACGCACACCCGCACACACACACACAGTACCTTTATACATAGAATCTGTTTGTGTGTGTGTTTGTACATATGTGTTCGTGACAGGCGTGGCTGGACCATTTTTCCTCAACAGACTATCTTCTTGGCTTATAGTCCCAACATTTACTTTTCCTCCTAGCCTATCTCATCCCATGTCCCCAGGGCAAGGCAGACTAGGAAACTTCCCCGTGGAATAAGCCATACTAGAAAGTCAACAGAGGAAACAGAGAACATTGTAACAGAAGAGAGGATCCAGAAACAATGGAGAAGACGGTCATTTGGTGTCCCTAACATGGGCCATTTCCTTGTGGTTCTCTGGTGTTGCATAACTCCGTATCTTTTTGCAGCCCTTATGAAGAGAAGGCTCAGTGGGGTGGTGAATACTGGTCTAGGTGCCTAGGGGGCTGACCTCGTACTACTGACTTAGTGAATCCTTGCCTTGGGTCCTCGTAATTTTGTCTTTCTAGGCTTCTTCCTGATCTTTCCCAGTTTTCTCATATGTCCTGAATAACGTGACTCATAACTGGCCCTCTGGAGACTTTGAGGAGCATTTTGTAATAACTGTGCCTACATTTGTCACCTCTGTGAAATCGGTTGGGGGCTTTGAACTATTGAATCATTTGTTTTTATGTTGGGCCACCTAAGAGGGTGTTGGCTACACTAATACGTAAGGCTTTCCTTTCCCATGTGGTTCCTGGTTCCTAGCTTCTTGTGATACCTCAGAGTATATCCCCCTAAAATTTGTTTTGACCACCCAACTGCCAGCTAGAACCAAGACTTTGATATCCTGGGTGGCAAGATTTAATAAGTAGATTTTATTAATTCCTAGATGATAAAACTTAAAATAAATCTTAGATGCATTTAAAAATGTGTCATGTATTATTTTAGGCATGTGAGCTATGAAATAATGGCAATAATGATGTGTTTAAAACCATTAAATCATGTAGCTGGCTGAAAATGTTCCATAAAATAGAGTGAGAGCAATAACTGTAGGTCAGAGTGAATTCTGAAAGATGACCACACAGGGACCAGGCAGGCTTTAGGACATGAACATGCTCTGAGGCAGAAATCATTTTAATGGAATTTCCTGAGGTTCACAGAAAATTTACGTAGTTCATAAAACAAAGATAGTAAGAAGGTCCAGACATTCAACAGTTGAAGCAGAGTTCAAATGGGACAGCATACTAAGACAGTCCTGCCATAAGTCAATCAGTGTTCCACAAGTTCTGTGTGTAAAGGAATCTGGTAGGCACTGAGGAATTCACAGCTGATTTGTTCTAAGTTGCTTTAATGCACAGCATTCCATTCAGTCCTCCCATGAACCCTAGCGATGTAGGCAGAGCTAATAATTATCTCCCCAGCTCAAAGATGAAGAAATTGAAACATGGGCAGGACCTCTCAACTCTAATGCACATGTAGAGCAACTGGAGCTTCCATTAAAATGCAGATTCTGTTATAGAAGGTCTAGAGTAAAGCTTGCAATTTTGCATTTCTAACAAGTTTCCAGGTGATACTGATGCTGCTGTGTGTTGTAAGACCTTAGAGAATATAAATGATTCCCATTGGCCTGGCCAAGAAAAACTGAAAAGTTTCAAAGCATAGTGGAGAAATAAATGGCTATTATATGTTTGGTAAGTAAGTATCCTGATGCTCTTAGCTAATAATTTTTAAAAATTGGGGCACACTTCTATAATAAATTTACCATGATGAATTATATCTTACTGATGTGATTAGCTTCCTTGAGTAGCCTGTAGTTTCCTTGAGAAGAAGTAAGAAGAATGGTGGTGGTGGTAAGGGGGTGTGGTGGTAATAGTAATGACCAAGATGATCCTGAGAATGGCAACAATTTATTGAGCACTTACCTGTGTCAGGCATTGGATTAAGTCTTTCACATTACTGCCCTTGATCTTTATAACAGCCCCATGATATATCTTTATCCCTAGTTTACAAAAGAGGTATTTAAAGGCTAGAGAAGTTAAGTAACTTAGAGCTGGTCTTAAACCAGGTCGGTTTCATTCAAGACGGGGGCCATAGCTTGCTGGTGTTTGTTTTTTGACAACTGGCACAGAACTGGAGAGAAGTGACTTTCGTTTCTGTGAAATGGGAAGCTTGGCCCAAGAAGAGGTTGTCCTTCCTAATAACTATCCCAACAGTAGAATGGGCTGCCCTGATGGAGTAGGCATCCTGCCTCCAGGGATTCTTGAACTGGGTGGGGTATTGGGCTACCCAGTGGTTTTAAATCTACGTTTTACAGAGTTGCTTCAGAGGGGACCCTTAACTGGGGTAAAGAATAGACCTGGAAGGCAGGCTCTGGGCTCTCCTCTGCTTTTAGCAGAGTAGCACTTCTTTATTTTATTTACATATTGGAGTTGTGTTTGAATAAAGTTTTCTGATGCCATAAACATGTTCAAAGCCTTCAGACTAGGTGATCTCTAAGATATTGTCTAAAATTAACGTTGCATGATTTGGCCAAGGTTTCATGGCAGAACTTGGACTAGAGTTGGGTCAACTGGCTTTCTTCTAACCCATGCTGTCCTGAAGTCCAGACCTAGTACTTACTTCCTTAGACAGTGCATTGACACAGTCGTTGCTCTGAGGCTCAGTGATTTAGGGGAAAGAACTGTGAATAGGATGATCTTGGTACAGTCTAGCTTCTCCACTAATTAGCTGTGGAAACTTCAGCAATCATTTATTTATTCATCGAATACTTATTCTGACTCACTATGGACCAGGCACTGTCCTGTGCACTGGGAATATGATGGTGACAAGACCGGGGCCCTGGCTCTCATCAAAATCACGTTTAAAGGAGTTATATAGAAAATAAAAAGTAAATACAGAAGATAATTCTACTTATATGTTGCACCACACACAAAATAAAATAAAACCAAGAAATGTGATAGTGATTGGTGGTTTTGTGGGCCACTTGAGACAGCGAAATCATCTCCTCTTTACAGTTTGGCTGAGACCTGAAGGAAGACTGTCCATGTAGTGACCTGGGGGAGGGGATGAGGAAGACATTTGAGGGTGAGGTAGCAGCAAACACAAAGTCATGACATGGGAATGAATTTGATACTTTGAGGAACAGAATATTCCAGTGTAGTGGGAAAATTGTAGCTAGAAGGAAAGTTGCTCTAAGAAAGACTGGGGAGGTAGACCAGGACACACATACCGGCTTTACTCAGAGTAGCATCATTATGAGGATAAGATGAGACAGTGGACGTGAGAACCCTGGAATGAGAATGTATCTTGGGCTGCTGCAGAGGCTCATAAATAGCCCTTTACTTCTCCACTTTCCAACAGAAAAGAGCATCTAAACAAAAACAAAAAATGAAACGAAACAAAGCAATCCAGTATCTCTTCCCAGTTGGATCCTCCTTTTGGTGTTTTCTGACTCGTACTCAGTGGGAAGAAGCATAAATGCTCAGAACTTCTGAGACCCCATCTTCAGAAGTCCTGCCTTGGGGCGCATGGGGACTCAACAGACATGTGAGGAGGAAAAGAAAAGCCCCACGTGTGACTCCAAGGTGTCCCAGTTGCCCCTCCCCCTTGGTTTTCACAGCTTTCCCAAGCAGTGAGAACATCTCCTAAGAAGGAAAGATTGGCTTCTAGGTGTTTCTGCTGTTTCCTCCTTCTGCCTTGTCTTGGCAAACAGTTCACTTTAGTAAAAAGAGCATTCTATCAGGGGACGTGGGCTCCAGTTAGGGATCCACCGCTAATTAGTTGGGTGACCTTGGAAAGTCCTGCAATTTTAGAGCACAAAACACCTTAGGGAAATTACTCATTTTCCTACTTTGTGTCCAGATAAGGAAATGAGATTCTGAGAGGTCAACCTCAACCCAAGGTCATTTGTTGTGTGGAGAGTCGGGTCTAGAACCTCAGGTCTCATCATTTCCAGTGCAGTGTTCTTTCTATCGCAAAGTGCTCTCCCTCCTCGCCTGGGTCTCAGATACCGCAACTGTAAGATGAAGCAACTGTGTTGGCTCAGGTGTCTCATCAGTGCACAGTTGTGCTTTATCCGGCTAGCACAGGGCTGTAAAGTCCTTCAACGTGAGCCCTTGGGTTGGGGCATCAACTCTCCTGTTTGACACAGACCCTATCACTCCCATGTAACCCATCTGTGTCATCTGCCCAGCCTGTTCACACAAGCGTAGGACTCTGGACCAGAAGATCTCTTAGGTCTCTTCTAACCTTCAAAGTCTCTGATCCTAAATCTTCTCCTTTCAGATTTTTAGAGAGCAAACAGGATTCTTGATGGGAAAAGAGAACCTTTTGGACTAACTTTGTCCCCTTCTGGCAGAAACACCACCCCTCAAACCAGAGGGGAGTAAGAAATCACAAAAGTTTAGTCATCAACCCAGAGAGGCCAAAGTCTGACTAAAGACAGCCTCAGCTTATTAAATATAACTTGTAGAAAACCACCCAGCAAGATCAAGAGGATAAACCCTTTTAGGGTTAGGAATAAAGGGCCTCTTGTAGTTAAAACAGCACCCTTTCAGGGAGACCCCAGCATCACACACGCCAAAAGTATGTGAGGCTAGAACACCATGTTTCTGGGATGGCAGTGTCCCAGTGGACTCAAGCTGAAGCTCGGTGCTGGGAGGAGCAATGTTGGCTGCAGATATTGGGTTGGCCTTGACTGAAACAATGACTATGCATGCTTCAGGGAATTTTAGTAAGAATGAGATCACCCTGGCTGTGCCGGGCTTTCTTCACGTAGCGTGTTATCAATAATGGAAGAGTTAGAAAAGGCAATGACTTTAAATATCCCAGGGAGACTTCACCCTTCTCCATAAAGTGTAGGTCCTTCTCCAACCCTGCTACATCCCTGCCTGTAGAACACCAGCCTCAATCCAGGGGAATTTTGCCTCATGTTTTTCTGTGGTAGAAATGTGAATTGCTATATAGTTTGCCCTATCAAAGGACCTGTAGGGCCTGAGTGAAAAAAAAACATCAGTTCCATTATGCCTATATTCCTCATCTATTCATTCATTCATTTGTTCATTCTTTCAACCAATATTTATTGAGAGGCTACTATGTACTGGACATTATTCAAGTGCTTGGAATACATGAATGAATAAATTTTTAAATCTTGCCTTCATGGAGCTTATATTCTATGTAATAGGTGGGTTATTCTGTGTAGATACTAAAGAGGTTTAAAGTTTTATGATCATCTTCTTAGCTATTTGGCACCCTTTTCAATGGCATTTTAAAGAGATACTAAGAGTCTAATACACTTTTCCTTCACTTAGTTTTCTTCTTACATCCACAGTGACTGTGAGGAGCAAAAATATAATTTTTCACTTTCTATGGCTTTTTCTTCCTGCAATCTTTGCAGGAACCTCAGGCTTAATTATTACAATGTCAGTTCCCACCCTAGATTTCTGAATACCAAAATGAGCTTTTTAAACCCCTGGTTTGTATCTCGAGTTTCAAGACACTTGTTGGATGTCCGTGTGAAAACTCAAGATGTGTAAAAATGAACTGGTCTCTCCACAACCAACTATCTTTCCTAGTTCTAATATCAGTGTTGTCAACACCAGGTTTTTTTATTTTATGTTCCATTTGAAACCTTGTCTTCAGTCACTTGGTATGACTCTGATACTCAGTCAGCTAATCTACTGACTTCTTTCATCTTGTTCCTTGTGTGTGTCCCTGTCTCTGTTCTCACTGCTTCCCTCAGATCCTTTCCAGCTCATTCTTGGATCAGTCCATCAGCCTCCCGGGGAAGCTCTCCTACCCCAGGATCCCCTGTTCCAATCTATCCTGCACGTGGACCCCAGGTGAATGTTCCTTTCATCCCACCCATTGCTTTCATCCCACCACTGGCTGCTCGTATCTAACATAAATCCCTTGCCAGATTTCTGAGGTGCTTCATGGTGTGACTTGCCTATACCAACCAATCCAGCAGCTCTTTCCCTTTTCTTAACATGGTCTCCCTGCTCTTAATATTAAGGTGGGTCTCTTAACATTCCTCAAATGCATAAAGCTCATTTAATTTGTGTTCACACTTTTCCTCCTCAGCCTGGGCAACATAATCTTTTTCCTTTAGCCTAAATAGATCACACACCTCTTATTTGCAACAGAACTCTAGTGCTACCTCCTTCACAGAACTCCCTTCCTGTGAGCTTTGATAGAGCTGCAGTTGCATCATACTGTTCAGCAACCAATCCCATTAGTCTTTAAGGATTTGATGTATTCATAATCTTGCCAGATGAATCCTAAGCTCCTTGAGCCAGGAACTATAGAGTATACTGTAATATATATATATATATACTATATTGTACTACAGTATATCATATTCTACTATACTACATAAAACTGTACTCTACTATTTTGTACCTACGTTTTGTTTTTTGTTTTTTGTTTTTGGTTTATTGTTGGTTTATCTAGGTAAACTCCCCCACTCCGTATCCCACCATCAAATATGATGTTATTTCACTTCATCATTCCCTCACAACTCCACTGTGTCAAAGATAAATAAAAAGAGCTTTTTATTAAGGGGAAAAATATATACAGTATATTACTAACCATGTTTATCCCATCTTTGAGAATCCATATTTATGTACACAGATATATTACACATTTTTGGGTGCAAGGTTTATTCTGGTGTTCATGGCCACATCTTTTATATTCACTTGAAATTGTTAATTAAGAGCCTGGCTATTTTTTTTTTCTCCTAGTAATCTGATCTCAAAGGAGAAAAATAATTTAAATAGACTATTAGAGAGGTTCGCTCATCTTCAATAAAGGTGTTTTTCTGCAGAGAGCTAAGGTTTGACAGACATTTACTTTTTTTAAAAGTCATTTTATGCCTGTCTACATGGAAAATAATTTGCTCATAAGAAATGAGAATATGGTTGTTTATCCTTTAGCAATATATGCAACTTCAAAATCAATGAGCTAAAAATCTGTTTCTTTCAGAATATAAATTAACTGTCAAAAATCTGCATCTCAAATGATTGTGTGCTGCGTATTTCTCTCTTAATTCATGCATACCATGGATTGTATAGCATTACCTCATATACGGTAATCATCATGTGTCAATGTGAGATACTGAAAAATACACCATGAGTGTCCCACTAGAGATCAAAGCCATCTAAGTCTAATTAACTTGTTTTGCAAACTGTTTCTAGTTCTTGTCCCCAAATATACAAACATCAGAAATCAGAAGTCAGTCTAAATATTCGAATACCCATGGCGGGGTGCGGTGGCTCATGCCTGTAATCCCAGCACTTTGGGAGGCCAAAGCAGGTGGGTCATTTGAGGCCAGGAGTTACAGAGCAGCCTGGCCAACATGGTGAAACCCTGTCTCTACTAAAAATACAAAATCAGCCGGGCGTGGTGGTGGCTTACCTGTAGTCCCAGCTACTCAGAAGACTGAGGCACTAGAATCACTTGAACCCGGTAGGCGGAGGTTGCAGTGAGCTGAGATCATGCCACTGTACTCCAGGCTGGGCAACAGAGGAAGACTCCCTCTCAAAAAAAAAAAAAAAAAAAAAATTGAATATCTTATTGCACTAAATAACAAAATTTTAACTTGCTATTCTTTGGTTATCTGTACTTTTAGTTTGAATTTATATACTTTGTGCTTTTTAACATTGTCTTGGAACAATTTAATAAATGTTACAAAAGGCATTCCTTTCCATATGGAACAGACTCATGAACTGTGAATTATTGTATGTGGGTCATTTACCATTTTAATTCATCATTGGTTTTCCTAGTGTCAAGAATCTATCTTGCTTCACTGCAGAGCAAAAGTTATATTCCTTTCAATTCAGGAGGATCTATACATAAGAGAAAATCCTACAGAAGACAATAGAGCTGATTATCTCTACAAATCCAATGGGCATATTGAAATTTCTAGCCATTTGGGATCTGCACTATGTTAGAGGGAGATCAGGCCAGAACTTGGCAGGTCACAGAAGAGAAGTGCATGATGTGGCTCGGCCTCCATCATCTTTTCAGTGCAGGGTGGTTGTATTCACAGAGTTCAGGCAAAAGATAATAAAAATGGCTTATGCATGTCCCATATTCATCCGGGCCAAACCTGCTATAAAGTTACTCAGTCTCAGGGTATAAGAAGCCCTCAGCCTTCCTGGAAGAGAGCAAAGGAAAGGAAAACTAGGAAGAGTTCAACAGCTTGGGTTGTAATTTCTGCACTTTTTATGACAAATTCTTGTAATGTTTACTCATTTTTTCCAATTTTTTCCAGAGAATGTTATATCTCTGCCTCCCAGGGTTTTGTAAGTAATGCTGACACATTTTTGTAGCAGCCGTCATTGAACAATATTTACTTTTCTCCTAGTTTTCATAATGAAGTTAGAATTCATAGAAAAGGGACATATGAAATATTTTATCTGTGGTTTTGAGACCATATTGAGGCAGCAGCAATAAAGGAAATGGGTGGAGAATTTTCATTAACTCTATTAAACTTGAGTTTTCCCAAACTGGACACGTTATCTTGCTAGAAAGTTACCCTGAGCTCCCTGAATACCAAATTCCTTTCTTTTTGCTCTCTCCAAACTTACCTCCTTTCTTTTTTAACTAATCTGAAATGTGAATTATTTTGCCTAGCAAAGAACATAGAATAACCATAGAACAGTGCTTTGCAAAGAATAGGTAGTCAATAAATTGTTTCAGAATGAAAGAAAGTCACTTGTAATTTTAATTGGCATGCTTAGGAAAGATGAATTTCAATAAATCATTTTTCTTCTGCACTTTAAAATAATGTTTACTTATTTCTAATGGATAACCTTTGTAGTAAATTATATATAATACAATGAGAAAATAAAAACCACTGATAATCTTATCACAATGATAACATTTTGATATATTTTTTGGTATTTTTCTTTTGACATACATTTCATATATATGATTTGTTTCCTGTTTCTTTTTTACGTACCATTGTATCATGCACATTTTCCCAAGTCATTAATATTTTTCCAAGACATTATATTTCAATAGGAATGTCATATGAATGGTATCACCGTGTATTCAACTGTTGCCTTTCTGTTAGTCAAAAAGATTATTTCTAGTATTTCAATATAATAAATAATATTGCTATGAATATCTGTATATAAAAATCTTGTTTATAGTTCTGATTGTTTTCTTAGTTTGATTTCTGGAATTACAATTAAAAGTATAGGTATATTGGCATTTTAAGACATTTTTATTGTGGACAACTTAAAGCATAAAGAAAAGTGACAAAATAGCAAAGTGAAACCCGTGCACCCATCACTCCACTTCAACAGCAATCAACTTGGGCAAACTCGCTTATCCTCCACCACCACCCACATCCCTCTACCTGGGTTATTCTGAAGCAGATACCAGGTGTCTGGCCATTCCATGGTAGAACTCATCCTTGACTTTTTTCCCTGGTCCCACACATCCAATCCATCAGCACGTTCCATTGTTTTTGTTTGTTTGTTTTTGTTTTTGTTTTTAATCTCCAAGGATACCCTGACTGTGTCCTGCCCTCTATCTCCATCAGTGTTACTCTAGTGCGGGCACCATCGTCAATCACCTGGACCACTCCAAGAGCCTCTTAATTGGTTTTCCTGCTTCTCTTGCCCACATATTTTGAGGTAAAGATCTAAGATTTTAAATAATGACTTTAAGACAATTTCCCATAATAATTTGTAACAAATTCATCTTGCCTAATTCTTAAATTTTTCTGTTGAGCTTATTTTTTTTTCAAAAGAATTACAAAAAATGTCCAATCTATTTCTTTCTTTTTTTTTTTTTTTTTCCTTGAGATGGAGTCTCACTCTGTCACCAGGCTGGAGTGCAGTGGCACAATCTCGGCTCACTGCAACCTCCGGCTCCTGAGTTCAGGCGATTCTCCTGCCTCAGCCTCCTGGCTGGCTGGTGTGCAGTGGCACAATCTCGGCTCACTGCAACCTCCGGCTCCTGAGTTCAGGCGATTCTCCTGCCTCAGCCTCCTGGCTAGCTGGGACTACCGGCACATGACATCACGCCCAGCTAATTTTTTTTTTTTTTAATTTTTAGTGGCGACGGGGTTTCACCATATTGGCCAGGATGGTCTCAATCTCCTGACCTCGTGATCCGCCCACCTCGGCCTCCCAAAGTGCTGGGATTACAGGTGTGAGCCACTGCGCCCGGCTCATCCAATCTATTTCAAAGAGGTTATTCTTGATGAAACGTCAGCAAATAATTTCTCTGTGTGTGTGTATATATATATATGTGTGTGTGTGTCTTCCTCCCTTTCTCTCTCTCTTTCTCTAGAGATATAGAGGTGTAGAGAGAGAGAAAGAGAAAGGAATATATGTAGGCATATATCTATACATCTATCTAGATCTAGATCTATATTACGAGCACATTTGGATGGTTGAGGGATAGTTCTGTCTGGAGAGAGGAAGTTAAATTAAGTGACTCATTAGGGTTCCTTCCAGGTATTGAATTTTTGGAGTCTATGAGACCTCTTGATATAATATAAATTTCCAGGTAAAAATTAAATGAGAAGAATCTTATTGCTTTTGAAGATATGGTAAAGAAATAATATCAGATTAAAGCCAAGAAGAGTTTGATTAAGTGAATGATGATAATGTTTGCCTAATTACTGAATAAAACATGTAGATTTATGTCTTGTCTCTCCTGTGGTTATTGAAGCCACTGTTATGGAAAATGTTGGGGGACTAGGATGTGATCATTTATAAATAATAGACATTTGGAAATTTGACTGTGCTGGTCCCTCAGAAGACTCAGTTTCCATCACTTCAATATTTAGAGTTCAGGCTCATATCAGACAGCTCTAATCTTCCTTTCTCACCTACATGGCAACCAGCTCTATTCGGACTCCTTCCAGCCTCCTGCAGGTGCAGGGTTACAGACTCTCTCTCAAGGCCATCCACATTAGGGTGGTCCCATGGCTACTTCAAGAGCTTTTCACATGCTGCACAGAGACTTCCCATGAAATCCCACTCTAAGCTTGTGTTTGCACAACTTGGATGAATCAATGAATTCATGCTTTCTGGGGCAACACTTTAATAAACAAACGTTCCTTCCTTTCTGTTTCTGGATAGACAGTTCTGAGAAGTATTTCTTAAGGATATTAGCCTACTTGCTAACCCATTTTGTATTGGCACTTTCTCTCTCCCTGCACTGTGCTCCCCACCCTCCTGTGGTAGGCAGCTCCAAAATGATCTCCAGTGTCTGGGCTCATGATACTCATGCCCTTGAATAATTCCCTCCCTTCGAGTGTGGGCTGGACCTAGTAACCTCTTCTAAAGACAGAATACCATTCAGAAACACTGATGGAATGTCACTTCTGACAATAGGTTATAAAAGCACTGGCTTTCATCTTGCTCTCTCTCTCTCTCTGGAAGCCCTTGTTCTCAGGAAAGCAATCTGCCATTTTGTGAGTATCCCTGAGAAGAGGCCCATATGGCAAGGAACTGATGCCATCAACAGAGTGAGAGTATGAACACTGCCAACATCCACATGAGTGAGGTGGGGAGCAGATGTCCCCGTCCAGCCTTGAGATGACTACGGCCCCAGCAGATACATGATTGCAGCCTTGTGACAGATCCCAAGTGAGAGGCTCTCAGCTAAGTGGCTTCTGGATTCCTGACCCACAGAAACTGTGAGATAATTACATGTGTGTTGTTTCAAGTGGCTAAGTTTTGGAATGTAATGTGGCATTTATCATGCAGTAATAGATAACTAATACACTCTACACCCTACCTCATCCCTACCCTTCACACCTGCCTGCTGGGATCACATTCCCCAGGAAAGTGCTCACAGGTAGGTTTTTTTTTGTCTTAGGGCATGTTTCTGAGAAACTTTGGCCAAAATATATTTTCTTCATGTTCTCTGGTAGTTACTTGTTGATAGCTCATTCTCAATGTTAGATGCAAGCCTCTTTTTAAGCATTTATTTGGCCTAGAAGACAGCAAATTTTTTTGATTTGCTCATTCCCCTCTTTTCTCAGCTCAGGATAACTTTCCTCAGGGGTGCTTTCGGCTGATGCTTCTGTACCAGTTTTCCTCATTTCTCCCTTAGGGGCCCTTACAAGTTTTGGGCATGCATCTGCATTTCCTACCCTCCCTGACTGCTATCTTCTCTCTCTTCACGTCCTCCTTTTGTACCATGAAATAGGTTCTCGTGTTGATTTTTCACATTTTCGATTCCGTTTTCAATTAAGTTATTTTCACTCCAGCTCCAGATGATAGTAACTTCTAGAGTTGTTAAAGATAACCTTTTCTGAAAAATCTTTAGCTACTTCTTATTAAGTTTTATATTGCTCTTTGTTTTGGTTAAAAATCTATTTTTGCGATACAGGTGATTATGGTAATAGCCTAGAACACTGGGGAACTCAGGTGAGGAGCAAAGTAACTCAGAACCTGGGGTGCGGCAATGACCTGGGGACAATATGGAGAGAGTGGAGGGGGAGCTGCAGACTTGCTTTGATGACAAACGCAGCTACAGTAGGATCAGCCTACATGTTTCCCTTGAGTTAACACCATGAGAAGCGCAAGCTGGAAAGATCATCTTATTTGTTGTCCTGAGGCTGTAGGTTGCCTTTCTGGGATGGCCTGTCTCCTTCAAAGCTATTCTTGACATTTATTTGAGTTGGGTTTCATTTATGTCAGAATATTTAGAGTGAGGCCACACTACCATGATTGATTTCAAATTTCACCCTTCCCTAGGAATGACCTTGGAAATAAGCAAGGGATGTCTCCATTTCACATGTGGGAAAAACTGGTTCGCAAAGAAGTTAAGTAATTTATCCAAGATGGGAAATCTGGCAGAGTGGCGGGGCAGAGAACTTTTATAATCTTCTAATATTTGTAGAAATTATTTAACAGTTATGCTGTTTTAGAATCAGGTATTTATGAAAGTTTTTAAAGTTTAAGTGAGGACTGACATTCAGTGAAGTCCTCAATGTTTATCTTCCATATGCCCAGTCTTCCATTTCCACAGACTTTGGCGCCTTCCCTGTTTTTCCAACTCTCCCTACGTGTGATGTTTCAACCAAGGATCCCTTGTCAAAATCTGACTCAGCAAAGGAACTGAATCTGTGCCCTCATACAAGAAAAGCATTTATGAATGCTTAATGTATTACTTCCCTTTAAAAATTATTACAAATAAATGAATCTCTAATTGTAGAATTTGGGGACTCCAAAAGCTGGGAAAAGGGTTGAAGAACTGAGGTGATGAGCAGAGAAAGAAGTTTTGAAAAACTTTCTTTTCTTGGGCCTTGTTGCTCACCATGTAACAACATCCTCTTACTTTTCCTGTGGTGGGAAAGTACCCTGTAGTACTAGCAAGGTGCACCCAGGTAGAGGACAACAGGAATAGTTATCCTACTTGCTCAGGCTTACATTTTTACACATGAAACATAGTTTCTTTTACATGTTTATTTACTTATTTGTTCTCAGGAAGACTGACAGCTGGGTGATGTGAAAGGGACATTATGTTCTGATATCCTTCAGATAGAGAAATCCTAAATTGCTGTTAATTTCTTGTGCATATTCAGCTGCTGGATTGCATACATCACATCACTAGCAACCTGTGCAGAACGGCCAAGGGATGGAGTATGTGGCATTGGGAACAGAGATTGTCCTTGGAGATTTCTGCTGTATTCCCTGCAACTTCAGGACCTTCTTGCTCTTGAAAGTTGCAGTTTCATATTGGCTGCTGGACCAGTCCTGTATGATGTGCCACTTATCAATAAAATGAATTGGTTTCTCCAGGGTGTGGTTATCTCATTATAGTTTTAATTTGCATTTCCCTGATAACTAATAATGTTGAACATCTTTCCATATGCCATCTATATATCTTTTTATGCAAAACTTAAATATTTTGTACATGTTTCTAAAATTGGTTTATTTTCTTATTGAGTTGTAAGAGTTCTTTATGTATTCTGATATAAGTCCTATGTCAGACATATATATTATAGTCAATTCTTTTTTTTTTTTTTTTTTTTGAGAGAGAGTCTCTCACTGTGTTGCTCAGGCACTAGTGTGATCATAGCTAGTGAGCTTCAAACTCCTGGGCTCAAGCAATTCTCCTGCCTCAGCCTCCCGAGCAGTTGAGACCACAGGTGCATGTGGCCACACCTGGCTAATTGTTTATTTTTTTTGTAGGGATGAGGTCTCAATATGTTGCCCAGATTGGTCTTGAACTCCTGACCTCAAACAATCCTCCTGCCTCAGCCTCCCAGGTTTCCTTACATACACACAACAACGCTAAAACAACAACAACAAAAACCCTGTTCTCTGCCACCAAAGAATGGGGAAAAGAGTGGCCTAACAACAAAACACAATTTTTTTGGCAAATTCAAAATTTGCCAAACTCTGTTCAAATGCCAATGGAAAAATTGCAGCCTCCTCCTCTAGCCCACAAAGACAGACTTGACTGCTATGATTCCTCCACTGAGTGGTATCAGCAGGGCTGAGGTGGAAGCTGATCGTTCCTTCTCTACCTAATGAAAGGGAAGGGTGCTCTGATTCTCTTGGAAGTGAAGGGTGTTTGGACTCTCATGCCAGGGTACCATCTGCAGGGTCCTGGGCTAAAATGGGCCTCCATGCTCACCCAGAACCAACAAGAATTAACAAGGCAGTGTGAGGCAACTGTAGTCACCACTAGGTTGAAAGGAGAGCTAGATAAATCCACAATTATAGTTGGAGACTTTAATACCCTACTTTCAGCAATTGATAGAATTATAAGACAAAATTATTTTGGCTATTCTAGTTCCCTTATTTTTCCCTATAAAATTTGCATCAGTTTTTTAATTTCTGCATAAATGTATACTCGGATTTTAATTGAGATTATGTTTATCTATAGGCTAATTTAGGAAGAATTTAATTCTTTTTTTTTTTTTTTTTTTTGAGACGGAGTCTTGCTTTGTCGCCCAGGCTGGAGTGCAGTGGCGCGTTCTCGGCTCACTGCAAGCTCCACCTCCCGGGTTCACGCCATTCTCCTGCCTCAGCCTCCCAAGTAGCTGGGACTACAGGCGCCCACTACCACGCCCGGCTAATTTTTTGTATTTTTAGTAGAGACGGGGTTTCACCGTGTTAGCCAGGATGGTCTCGATCTCCTGACCTCGTGATCCGCCCGCCTCGGCCTCCCAAAGTGAAGAATTTAATTCTTAACAACATTGAGTCTTTTGATCTATAAACTATTACATATTTCCATTTATTTAGATCTTCTTTAATTTCTTTTAGGAATATTTTATAATTCTTATATGAGTCTTGCATATATTTTATTAAATTTATTTCTGAGTATTTCAAATTTAAAGTGACATTTTTTAGAATGAATATGCCTTTGTCTGGCCTTCATTTTGGAGGATATGTTTGCTGGGTAGAGAATTTGGGGCCAACAATTTTTGTTTGTTTGTTTCCACCCCCTAAAGATATTGTTTCCCTGTTTCTTTACCTCTGTTATTTCTGATCATAAGTCAAAATTAATTTGCATGATTGTTCCCCTGTATGTAATGTGTCATTTCTTTGGCTCCTTTGAAGATTTTCTCCTTATCTGTGTTTTTTTTTAGCAGCATAAACATAGTCTTTTTTATATTGATTCTTCCCCAGTTTGCTGAGCATCCTCAATCTGTAAATATAGCAACATTTTTGGTCATAGTTATTCAAAGACTATGCTTTCTGCTATCTGTCTCTTTCTCTTCTTCTATAACTTCAGATGCTTATATGATAGATCTTTTGTTATGGTCTCAGAAGTCCTTGAAGCTCTGTTAATTTTTTTAAGTCTTTTGTCCTTTTTCTTTGTGTTCTTCATATTGGATAATTTCTATTGATTAATATTCAGGCTCCCTGACTCTTTTCAATATGATCTCAATTCTAATGTTTAGCTCATCCAATATATTTTTAATTTCAGATATTATATTTATAAATTCTAGAATTTCTCATTAGTTCTTTGTTATACTTTCTGTTTCACTGCTATTCCTCTGCCCTTTCATTCATTATAAGCATATTTTCCTTTGCGTCATTCATCACAATTATTTTTATTTTTATTTTTCAACTTTTATTTTAGATTCAGAAGGTACACGTGCAGGTTTGTTACCTGGGCATATGGCATGATGCCGAGGATTTGGGGTATGAATGATCCCATCACCCAGGTGCTGAGCATATCACCTAATAGTTTTTTACCCCTTCCTCCATCTCTCCCTCCTCTCTCTAGTAGTCCCCAGTTTCTGTTGTTGCCATCTTTATTTCCATGAGTCCCCAATGTTTAGCTCCCACTTATAAGTGAGAACATGTGGTATTTAGCGTGTAGTATTCTATGGTGTATATGTGCTACATTTTCTTTAATTGATCAGGATTATAATACCTGCCTTAAAATTTCTTTTCTGATAATTCCAATATCTGGGTCATCTCGGAGTTTCTATCTCTTGATTGTCTTTTCTCCTGAAAATTGCTCACATTTTATTGTTTCTCTGTATTTTGAATGCTAGGAGTTGTATTCTGGACATTATGAATGTTTAATAGCAAAGACTATAGATTTTGTTGTATTTCTTCAAATAGAGTTGTGATTTGGTTTTGTTTTGTTTAATGGGCAATTAACTTTGTTGTATTCAAAGTTATGAATACAACAGACTACGAACTCTGTCTCTTGGACAGTAGCTCAAACTGCAGTTCAGTTCTTATAGCCTTTACTGGGTTGGATGCAGTCTGTCCATCTATGAATATTCACAGGCCAGGCAGACATTTGAAAAGCATGTACACACAAAATTTGTTGTTTCCTCTCTTTGATTCTTTCCTTTTTGGGATTCTCCCCTTACTTTCCATCAGCTGGGTTGCCCTGAACTCTGTACTCTGTTTCTTCAGTCCAGAAAGACTATGGATTTTCTCTCAAAATTTTAGTCACCCTGTACCATGCTGGTTGCAGCCTGTCTTCAGACCAAAAGTCATAAGAAATAGAAAATTCACCCTGTGCCATTTCCTTCCTCTGGGTATCAACTCTTCTCCAGAATTGGCCTGCCTTTATTCACACTCTAGTCCTTTAGATAATTATGTTGTTGTAATTATTGTTCGTTTTGTTTTTGTATTTTTTCTAGCTTATTGTTATTTGTAGAAGTGTTCATCTAGCAGGAACCAATTTAGTCAGACTAAAAGTGAAATACCAAATGGTATTGTTTTTAAAATGTTCTTTAAAAAATCTATTTTACTTTTTTTTTGCTAATATATAGAATGATACCGGATTTTTGTATAATGACCTTGTGTTCTATGTCATTGGTGAATTTACTTTCTAGTTCTAGTCACCTTTTTGTCTATTGTTAGTGTACTCTATCTAAATAGCTGTTTTGTCTGTGGCAGTTTGATTTCTCCCTTTCCAATATATATGCCTTTCATTTCTTTTTCTTGCTACAGCATTCAGTACCGTGTTAAATTCAGTGGCAGTATCAGAGATTCTTCCCTTCTTCCTGACTAAAGGTGAAAACATTTGGTCTTTCACCACTGAAAGTGAAGTTAGTGTCGTTTCTCCATAGATGTTCTTTATCAGGATGTTCTCTTTTATTCCTAGGTTGCTGAAAGTTTTTTATTACAATTTTGTGTTTAATTTTCTCAAATGCTTTCTCCGTATTTTGTTTTTCTCTTTTAATTCATTAGTATGGTGAATTACATTGATTTTTGAATGTTAAAAAAATCCCTTTGATTCCTAGGATAAACTCTGCTTGTTCGTAATGCATTTTCCTTTCCATACATTGCTGATTCTGATTTGCTAAAATTTTGTTTAAGATTATTGTTCCATATTTCTAAGGGTTATTGATCTGTCCTTTCTTTTCCTGTAATGCCCTTGCTTGGTTTTTTCAGAATAATGGTAGGCTAATAAAATGATTGGGAAGTGTTTGCTCTGCTTCTGTTTTCTGGATAAGTTTTTGTAGGAATGTTACTATATCCTCCATAAATGTTTGATAAACTATATCAGTGAAGCTATTCGTACCTGGTATTTTCCTTGTGGAGACATTTTAAATTATGAATTTAATATATTTAAAGGTATCTTCAGCCCTGTTTCTATTCTTTTGTACCAGTTTGGTAATTTATGTCTTTCAAGAAATTTTTGTATTTCATTTAATTTTCCAAATTTATTGGCACAGAGTTGTTCTTAATATTTCCTTGACCTTGTAAAGTCTGTGGGACTTTTAACAATGTCTTGTCTTTTATTTTGAAACGGGTCATTTGTCTCCTCTCCTTTCATCTTGAAGAGTATTGAACTTATATTATCCATAACAGACTTTTAGGAATGTTGGAAATATTGGGCCACACCCTAGAAGAGGGCATCACCTTGAGCTAGCAGTTTCCTGAGGCAAACGGCAAAGCTCAAAGAGGGACACAGCTGTGAGCTGTTAGCAGTTAACATTCCCAGCAACTGGGGGCTGTGTGCGTCGGCGCAGAAGAGGAGAGCTTGGCAGAGAACAGCATTATCCACGTTGTAAGGGAAAACACATTTTGAATGTGAGATAAAGTTTGAGCAAAAGCAGGCTATTAAATAGAGAGATTTGCAGTGGCAATATGGAATTGGGCTTGGTGAGGGCCAGGGGGCAGAGAAATAAATGTGGAAAGGGCCCCAAACAGTGCCGAGCAACCTGAGTTCCCTGGATCCGTAGGGGCCTAGGAAAATAGTTATGTGCATCCTAGAAACAAGGACAAGTCGGCTCAGCTAACGGTATCAACCTTATGTATTTATGTTGATTATCTCATGCTGATGGGCACTCAGACTAGTGAAAGTAGATATTTATTTTTGCTCAATAAATATGAAATATACTTCCTGGTTCCTGATCAAGAAAGTAATTCAAATGTATTCTCAAATCTTCACTCAAGAGCTGAATATTTATCTCTGGAAATGTAAATTTATTATTGTGTATTTTAGACAGTTTTTAAACAAAAAAAATTCTCTCTTGGAAACAAAACCATCTTGCAAAGCTTTCTTTAATTGATAATCATTTGAGTATCTACATGTACTAATAATATTTATTATTCACAAATTATCCAGACATGAATGTATTACATGAATGTAGTTTCTTTATCACCTCCCAAAATTCTGACTATCATTCCAAATGGAGACATGTAGGTCTTTTTTTATCCTTGTGTTTGCCAGCAGCAGAGTCTGTTTCTGATATTTAGAGGTTGTCCCTCCTTTCCTCTTTAATTACACAAGATTCCTACCCTTCTTGCCATGAGAATCTGTTTCCAAGAATATATCTGAAACTCAAAGAACAAATGCTGGCTATCAAGAGGGTTATCCCTTCCAGGTCAATTTGCAGGTTTATTAGGAATCAAAAGTCTAAACTATAGGAAAATGCAATTTTAATTAGCTGGTAAATTTAATTTCTTACAGATGCTCACAAGTCTGAATCCCAAGTCTCTTCAAAACTGTTGCATCTCCTTTACTGACTGGCAAAATTGCTCCAAAACCTCTGCCTTCTGGCTACTTCACCTCGGCTGGGCTGCCTTCAGAACTGCCACATGTAACAAACACCAAGCTCACCATCTTCTCTCTTCCCCATTCGCATCTTTCTCCTCCTCAGTTCCTTAGTTCTGTTCATTCTCTGGCCAACCAAATTCAAGTCTCAGTGTTATCTTTGGCTTGCCTCTCTCCATTGCTTTTCATATTCAATCATTCACTCAGCTGTAATGATTCTATCATGAAATGACACCATAATTTTCTATTCATTTTCATGTGTACTGACAAATCTTTGGAGCACATGCTCATCACCAACACCCAGCTGCTGCCTTAACCTCCTGATCTCCTTTCTTAAAAGATTTCTGTTTTCCAGTTCTTCTTGCATGGTGACAAAATATTAATTTTCTAAATCATGTCATTCCCATGCTTTACATTCTATAATAATGTGCATTTCTTCACAATCCTCAATCTTCTGGTCCCAACCCACTTTCTAATCTTCTCTTTCTCTTTTTCTTCTTTATACATTCCACCCAGTTTTGTCCATTCTTCTAAACAGGTTGCATACTTTCCTATCTTTGGTCTTTCCTTGTACAAGAGTTTCTCCTCCAATATGACAGGAGGGCTCTACCGTTCACCGGTAAAAGATTTTTCCCAAGTTTTCAACGCTCAGCTGATCTCCTCCTTTCTCCATGAAAACTTTTCTGGTCACTGTGGCATAGAGGTCTCTTCCTCTCCTCTGAACATCTAGAACTCCCATTCTCTGTTGGTTTAGCACTAATTGCCTTACATTGTTAGTTTCCCTTTTTTTTTCTTTTTTGGTGTACAGGGTTAAAAATATACTAGACATTAACTGTGATCCTGTGTTCCCTTTCAACTGAAAGCGAATCCCAGGCTGAGCGAATGGGAGAAGCTGAGAGAAGGGGAAATAACTCTGCCTAATAGGGGGCTGGTGGGCCTGGAGGGTAGACTGAGGAATCTTAGGAAAGAGGCCAGGGGCAGAGAGGAGGAGAACCATGGCAAGCACAGGTGTAGGGGTGGATTTGAAAGATTTGGAGATGGGAAAATTAAGGTCCGAGGGAGACATGGGGATTCTACAGTAAAGAGAGAAAACTGTGCTGTGCGTGGTGTGGCACAGTCTTCCCTTCACATCTCATGAGAGTCCTTCAGTAATGACTTATGTTACTTTTTACTGAAGATCATGTCAGATGTTTTCTCATTAAGACAGATTCTGTTTCTTTGTGATATGACACTGTATGGAGATGGGCTTTCCGGTGAGAACAAGAAGGGCTAACTACACACACACACACACACACGCACACCCCTTACACTTCTCAGTATTCCATGTGATGCCAAGCAGTACCACGAGTAGAAGGAGCTCGCCTGCTACCTTGGATGTTTGTCTTGGTGCTCTTAGACCTTTGTACCCCTTTTCACCCAGTTCCCATAGATCTGTCACGGTCTCCAGTGGTTCTCCCGAGATTCATGTATTCTAGTGATGATGCAAGGAGATCAGTTAGGGTTTGGGAAGAAAATAAAATGAAAAAAACATATATGCACAGGCACATGTACACACAAAAAATTATCCTTTAAAATTAGCTTTTTGCGGGATATGTTTTACAATGTGCATGCAAAGTAGAATTGCCATATAATAAACACTGCTCTGCAATTACAGCACTAGAATTGTAAATATTCTTTGAAAGGATCTAATTCATGGATTTCCATACCTTGTTATATTTCAGAGAACTGGACACTTTAAAAATAGAGATTCCTAGACTCCACCTCAGACCTACTGAATCAGCATTGGGTGATTGTTAGGGACAGGAATCTGAAGTTTAACAAGCTCCTTGGTTTATCCTGAAATAGCCCACTCGTGGCCTGCCTTTCACTGAAATCTAACTCCCTTATTTTCCTAAAGAGGAAAAGGAGGACCCTAGAAGTAAAGTGACTTTCTGAGGCCACAGCAGATGGGTAGCAAAGCCGAGACAGGACCATAGTCTTCTGTCTTCTAATTCCATGCTTGTTCCATCCCTATTTATGTATTTGATTTTCAAACTCTGGGCAGAATTTTCTAGTATTTCCCAGACTCTTCCTTCTCCTATTCTATCACTCTGGACACTTCCCCAAGTTTTTTTTTTTTTTAATCTGTGGAAAGATATCCAGTATGATGTCATTAATATTGTTGCTAGCAGAATCATGCAGAAATTGAGAAATTTCAAGCTGTAGCACAAATGGCTTGAGTTCCAGATGGAACTCAAAGGGAACAAATTTTAAGACTACTAAATCATACCAATTGTAATTGAAAAATACAAAAAGCATTCAAGCTTTCATAGATGAGAGAAACACAGATAAAGGACCTTTGATAAACCCTTTTGCAAGCATAGGTGAGTGAGAACATGGTGGTCCTAATAATGAAAACAGAGAATTTAGGGGAAGAAACAAGTTTAGGGAGTTTGCTGACATATTAGTTACCTCTTTCTGTGTAACAAATAACCTCAACATTTAGTGGCTTCAAACACTACACATTTGTCATCTCATTGTTTCTGTGTCACAAATGAGGCACTGCTTAGCTAGATGCCTCGGGCTGAACGTTACTCACTGCTGAATCAAGGTGTTGGCTGGGGTTGCAGTCTCATCTGAAGACTCCCAAGCTTGCTTGTGTGATTGTTATCAATAGCAGAGTTCAGTTCATCAAGGGTGGTTTGGACTGTGGGCCTTAGTCCATCACTGTTGGCCAGAGGCCTCCATCCGTTTCTTGCATAGGGCCTCCCTGCAGGGCAGCTCACAACGTGACAGCTGGCTTCCATCAGCGTGGGCAGGCAGGAGGGCAAGAAAGGGCAAGCAAGACAGGCTCCTGAGTCTTTGTGTAACTTCTTATTAGAGGTGACATCCCATGGCCTCTGCCATACTCTGTCTGTTAGAAGACAGTGACTAGGTCCAGGCCATGCTCAAGGGGAGGGGATTACCCCTGGGCATGAGTACCCAGAAGGGGGATCTTTGGAGGCCTTCATAGAGGCTGCTACCACAGTTGAGTCTGAACGCCTGTGGGAGGACTAGGTGGAGGCATCCAGCAGGAACTTGGACATCTGAATTTGAAGCTCTAGGGAAATGTCTGGGCTGGAGATTCAGATTTGGGAGTTAGTAGTATGTTATGACCAAGGGGTGAAATCATGGGAATAGATCAAGTCAGCCAGGAAAAACATTTTTTTAGGTATCAAGTAATTACTGGTATGCACTAATTACTAACTTTTTAGAGAAAATTCAGATCTAGAGTGAAAACAAAAACAGATGTAGGAAAACAGAAAAGTCACTAACCAAAGCTACTTGTTACTCATAACTTAATCAAGATTTTCATATTTGCCATGAATATTTGGGTTAGGGCAGGTGGCATTTTCTGGTATCATTAGAATACTAAGATCCTGAAGGAAAAGTGCATTCTTTACAAAAATTATTTAAAATAGGTGACCAAATGAAATGTGGAAAGCCTCTGGATGGAGAAAAATAAGGTCTAGTTTGCTTTTCATCAGGTTCAAACCAGAGATCAGATGGATCTCAGTGTTTTCAACAAGTTTTGGGTTATGGATATTATTAACATTCATATAATATGATTAATCGTAGTCATTTAAAGACTGACTCCTACAGGCCATAATACCCCTTCTCTTCATAAACACATAGCCCAGGGTGTGTCACAGAAACCTTGGAGAGCTAGAAGTATGTCACCGTGAAGGATGGTGAAACACCCCGCATGTCCCCTTTGGCCCATAATCTTCCCTCCCTCTGTGCCTTGGACTCATGCTCATCACTTCCGCCTGGAATGTTCTCCCCATGTAGCCAAATCCTACCCTCCCTTCAAGGCGATCCTCAAATCTCATTTCTTCCATTAAGTTTTCTGACTGGACCACTCCACCCCACCCCACCTCTGTCCTCTGTGGATCCCTGTCTTGGTGCCAGCCACTTTGGAGAATCATGCCCAAGCCAGGTTCTGTGCTGGCCTTTTTCTTTAACTCCAGAAGTTGGTAAACTATGGCTGCACAGAGCAAATCTGTCCCCATGCCCTGTTTCTATATGGCCTGCAGGCTATGAATAGTTATTACACTTTTAAGTTGTTGAAAATGATCAAATGAAGAAGATTTCATTGCACATGAAAATTATATGAAATTCAAGTTTCAGTGTCCATAGACAAATTTTTATTTTTGTCAGTAAAATGCATGTGGAAATTTGTTTTCTTTTGCCTTACGGTTCATGAAGCTTAAAGTATTTGTTAGCTGTCTATCACTTTATAGAAATTTGCTGACCTCTGCTATAAGCACTCATTTTCTCCCTCCTGAGAGAGAGCAGTCTGCAGGATGGGCACATTTTGGTGGCTTCTGTAGTGTCTCCCATAGTCTGCAACACAAGGCTGGTGTTTGGTAACACTTGTTGAATGCAGCTCATAGAGAATGTTTTTAATTTGTGATGGATACGATGTTATGTCCTTTCCTGCTGTCCAGGCCTCCGCTTTATTTGCCTCTGCCGTTGGGCTGGTATCTGTTATGTCTGGTAGAAAAAATGACAGGGAATACCAGGGTGGGTCACAGAACTCATGGAAAACACAAGTGAAATGAAGTCTGGGAACCAGAGCTTTTGTTTTGGGTGGAGAGCAACTGTTTGCTTTGGGGGATTGAGGTAATGAAAGTTATTTCAATAACATAATTCAGCAGTTGTACATGCTTTCTGCCAGAAAGATGGCTAGGCAGACCTCACCCAGGGACCCCATCCACAAAATGCAAAGGTTAAACACTCAAATGCTGAACAAATTCTCCTCCCTGTTTAGCAGAAGATAAAACTATACATCCACCAGGGTTACAACTATGTAAAATGCACCATATGGACAAAGACTAGAGGCAAAATGAGAAAACTAAAACAGGGTGGTTGGGATTACGAAAAAAATACCAAAAAAAATCTTTTATTTAAGTAGTTAAAATATTTCTAATAAATAAATTTTCTGAAGAACTATGAAAATGAAAACAATTCTCATTTTTTTCTAGCATGTATAAATTTTTACCTTTTTAAAACTCTTTTTCACCTTTTGCCCTCACAACACTAGAATTTTATATTGAAGTGGAAATTGCTCAGGATTCTTAGTATAACACAAAAGCACAAACATATGCAAACTTTCCCTAAAACAAAGGTTTATTTATGTTATTTTAAACTGCTCTTTCTTAAGCCTGCATTATATTTGTATAATTACAAAATTCTAAAATGGGAAGAACATTACTAACTTCCCTCTTAACACAGTGCCTGCACTAAGCAAAGGCTTAGTTCATGGTAATTGTTGCTGTAAGGACCTCCTGCAATGCTCTAGCCCTTGTGATTCTTAGGGGGCAGAAATGGCATCCCTACAGCAGTGAAGCCTCAGCTTCCAGCACAGTGTTCAGCTTTTAATCAAAATTGGTTACACAAATAAATGAACTAAACAATCAAAAAAAAAAAAAGAAATGGCACATACATAGAGGTACTATCTATGCTAGCAATCAGGCAACTGAATTCCACCTTCAGCTCTTTAAAACTAAGATCCATTCATTCATATCCTCTCCCAAGTGGGAGTGATGGGACAACTGAGGCACAATGAGGCAATATGACACACCAAGGCTCTGTCAATTGCTGGAAAAGTTTAGGCCTTTCTTTAACCCAGAGAATGATGAGGAAGAATGGCATGAGGTTTTAAGGTTGACATCACGTCACCATCTAGAAAACAAGTTCATTCAACAAATATTTATGGAGCACCCATTTTGTACAAGGAATTGTCCTATATTATGAGTGAACTAGAAGCTGAAGCAGAGAGGCAGAGACTTGTCCATGGCAGCTCTCTTGATCTCTTCATTTCCTGGAGTGATCTTGGTGATCCTGGAATCTTGCATGGATCTTGTAGCATGGAATAAATGAGGCTCTCAAGTAAGATGCAATAGATTCAGGCAGCAATGAAACTCAAGGGATGAAATCTTAGCTTCCCAGAAGACACAAGAGAAGTGTTGTGGATACTGGGAATGACTCCAGTTTGCATCAACCCTAGATCTTGACTGAGATTTTGTGGCCACAGATGAGGTAGCAGTGACGACATGAAAAGTTTCCTTGATTTGTCAAAGGCTTGGTTTTAATTACAGCTCCACCTCTCCTCTTGATTTTATGAATTTGAGCAAGTTTCTTAACTCTTCTGAATGTGAGTTTCTTCATCTCTAAAATTGAGAAAAATTATTTTATATTATAAGGTTTCAATTATTTATCTATTCCTACGTAATAGACCACCCTAATAAATAAGCAGCTTAAAACAACAATGATATATGTATTCTATGGGTTAACTGGGCAGTTGTGCTGATCTGCTGGGCTCACATATGTGACTACATTTAGTTGGTAGCTCAGGAAGAGTCTTGATGTAGCTGAGAGAGTTGGGGCTGTCTCTCTCTACATTGTCTTTCATCCTGGACTTCTTGAAGGCCTATCCATCTCAGGGCAACATCTAATAGGGTAAAAGAGGAAGCTGCAAGATTTCTTAAGGCCTAGCTTTAGAAGTCATACAATGTTACTTCCATGATATTCTACTGGTAAAAGAAAAATACAAAGCCAACTCAGATTCAAAGAGTTGAGAAATAGACTCTACTTCTTGATGGAAGAAGATAAGAAATATTGTGGCTATGTTTTTCAATCTACCAAAAGTTGTGGCAAAGATTAAATGTGGTTATGTATGTGAACGTATTATTTTTCTCTCTATATATATAAATAGGTATGGTTTCTGGTAGCTGTGATATATGCATTACATTTTTATAACTACAAAATTCTACAATACTCACTAAAAGTCAGAAGCCAATTTTTGAAGATATAGTTGGTTGTATCATGAGTGATCTATTTGCCACCATCAATGGCAGGAACTGAGGCTACATGAAAGTCTAGTTAGCTTTTTGTGAAGTCATGATTTAGTTTGCAAAGGAAGACGTAGAAGCTGATTTTAGAGTATGCTTCTTCCAAGTAAAGCTTGAAAATGCTTTATTTCAGTAAGCTCTAAACATCTTGAGAGTTCTTGAGATGATGTAATGGACATCTGGATTTTTTTTTTTTTTTTTTTTTTTTGCTCCTGACAAGCATTAATGCCCTTCAATTTTTGGTGCATGACCAAAATAGTGTTTTGCCCATCTTTTATAGATGAACCCTTTTCCCATGGCATGCAATCTTGTTGGGACTATCCATCAAGATACTCCATCATCCTTTGGCCAGGATTGTGCCCAAGTTCCCTAAATAGCTACGTCAAAAGGACCCTGTCCTTTGAATTTGAACTCCAAGAGGGGTGGCAAAAAGATGAAAATGGTTGGAATTGATTTACTCACATGACATTAGCCTGAAGAGGTTCTCTGCTTACCATTATCCCCGAACTGTACTACTCCCCATTTTATCACAAAGTCAAGTTCAATGAGCCATCTCATAACCTGATAATACTTAAAAGATCTTTTTTTTTTGCTTAAATTTTCCATAGCTAGTTTTCTTGCTTGTAGACAAAGAACCCTTGCTGACATAGATATTTATACAGGAGGTATAAAATGATGAGAGTGGCTTGAAGCTAAAAATGCCACAAGATTTCAATTGATCATCCTGGTTAACACGGTGAAACCCCATCTCTACTAAAAATACAAAAAAATTAGCCGGGCATGGTGGCAGGTGCCTGTATTCCCAGCTACTTGGGAGGCTGAGGCAGGAGAATGACGTGAACCCCAGAGGTGGAGCTTGCAGTGAGCCAAGATCGTGCCACTGCACTCCAGCCTGGGTGACAAAGTGAGACACTGTCTCAAAAAAAAAAAAAAAAAAAAGATTTCAATTGATCCAACAACAAACAAAGTATTTGTGTTTTGTCATAGTTTTCAGGACACTAGCACGTTTCCTTGAATAAGGAATGCCACCTTGTCTTTAAGGATCTATCATACAGCTAGGGGGAGTAAGTACAATGGCTACAGAAAAAAAATATATATTTAGGTTGACGCAAAAGTAATTGCGATTTTGCTAGTACTTTTAAATGGCAAAAACTGCAATTACTTTTGTGCCAACCTAATAGTTCACTATAGCAACAGAAGAAATATCCCTAATGTTCAGTGCCTGACATGGCACTTGGCATATAGTAGGCATACTATAATTATGTATTAAAATTAACTATTAAGTGAATGATTCAGTTAATAAGTGCAATGATGTTAGAACAAGAGAGATGGGCATGAGCTAAAACACCTACGAACAAGAAGGAATCTGAGCAGGGTTTCTTAGGGTGAATAGAATTCTTTGAAATAAGGAGATGGAAGCAAGGAATTCTAGCCCATGGACTTAATTTGCAAACAGTGCAAAACAACCTATTATGTAAAAAAAAAAAAAAAAAAAGTCTGTGATAGGTTTAAGGAGAGTTGGGTCCTCAATCATCTGGCATCAAGAAAATCTTATTGCAAAGACACAGATTTTTATTATCCATTACTGAATTTTGTCATAAGTAGCATGCTACTCTAATACATGTTGATTGCCTAGATAGTGGGAATAGTTCTTGTATATTTAAAATGCATTTACTTTTAAGTAATCAAGTTCCCCCTGCTTCCCCTTCCCCTGTAATCTTCCACCATTGTGGTCAGAACATGAGACTTACTGCTCAAAGAGGGGAGTATATGGCTTGGAGCTGCCACCCAATATGAAGGAAGAATCTTTCCTTTATTGGAGAAAGAGGCCAATGAATAAAGAGGAGGTTGCGGGGGAAAGCAAAGGCCAGGTAAAAACGTTTCATCCAAATCCCTCCCTTGGAGGTGAAACCCTGGAAGGCAGTTTGAGTTAGAAATAATAGAAATGTCCAGAAATGTTGGAAGAGGGGACTTGCAGGGCACCAGGATTTGGCCTTTACTTCCTGGGCAGAAGCCTTAGAAAAGGCTTGTGTTTGGTTGCTGCTGACCAACATGTCACTGAGTGTAAGATTCTGAGAGAAGGGGCACAGCATGTCTTGCATGCTGCTGGAGTACAAGGAAAACATGCAGTTTCCAGAGTCCCCTGTGGGTGCAGAGCAGCCCAGAAAACTGGTGGGCAGGACAAGGCCTTTCTGGATGTCCAACAGCCCTGCTTTCTCCTAATCCATGGTCCCTCTGCTCAGATCCTTTTCCCAGTGTGAGTTACCTCCTTACCCCTCCCTACCCAGGGAGCTTTAAAAAATATCCATGTGAAGAATCCACTACAGACTACTCAAATCAGAAACTCTGGGTGTTGGGGCCTGGTGTCAGTGTCAGATTTTTTTTTTTTTTTGAGGCAGAGTTTCACTCTGTTCTGCCCAGGCTGTAGTGCAGTGGCACAATCTCCGCTCACTGCAATCTCTACCTCTCAGGTTCAAGCGATTCTAGTGCCTCAGCCTCCTGAGTAGCAAGATTTACAGGCATGCACCACCACACCTGGCTAAGTTTTGTATTTTTAGTAGAGACAGAGTTTCACAATGTTGGTCGGGCTGGTCTTGAACTACTGGTCTAAAGTGATCCACCTGCCTTGGTCTCCCAAAGTGCTGGGATTACAGGCCCAGGCATGAGCCACCACGCCCATCCTGGTGTCAGAATTTTTTTAAAGCCTCTTATTATTTTACTGCATAGCCAGGGTTGAGAACCGCTATCCTAAGTAGAGTCTAGTTATGTTTTAGACTTAAGTTAAATATCACTTCCTCAGGGATCCCTTTCCTGATCAGCCCTAGCCTAGGTCAAGTCCCCTTGTTATATATCCTCCAAGCAAGCACCCAGTACTTATCCTGTTTGGCGCTTAACAATTGGGCCATTATTTGTTTCAAGTCTGCCTTTCCTTGTTGACTACCTGCTGTGTGAGGGGAGACACATTTCTGCCCTTTTCACTAAATTGTTGAAGTCAGCCGTGTTCAAATTGTTGAACCTGCCTTGTTAAAATTGTTGAAGTCTAGTTCAACAATGCACTAAGTGGTACACAGTTCGTGCTCAGTAAAAACATCTTGAATGAATGATCTCCTTTACTCAGCCAGGAGTGTGTGACCAAGGCTCTCATTCATGAATCTGCTAAGAGACCTTTTGCAGGTGAGACCTTAAAGTACACCACATACATACTAACAGGACTATGGCTTTAGATCAGCTCATAGTTCCCACAGTTTTACTGTTTCATCTTCATGTATCACAGCAGTTCAGCATGTCCATCATCACCATTACAACCCTGTGTGGTGGACACTACAAGTCCCATCTTATAATTAGAAAGAAGTTGAATAACTTGCCCAGGTCTCTCTACCCTACTGTCTGGGCCCCTTTACAAACGGTTACAAATAAGGAAAATCCCTTTCAACAGGATACGTTCCCAGGGTACCTGTTTGTGCTGAGCTTTTATCATTGGCTTGACAGCAGGCTGGTGGCTGCTTGCAGGGGATTTTCTGGGGGTCTCCAGTTAACAGCAGCCAGGACCCAGTGTGCGACTTCCGGCCTTCCTAAACTGTTACAGGGTGCAGGCATCATTGGGCATTATCCATATAAGGATGCCACAAATACCATACCTTTCAAAGCCACTAAATTCACTGTGCCGCGCATATCCTGGGGAGAGGCAGCTGTGTTGGGGGGAAGGCGAGGGGACCGGGAGGGTGTAAGTAGAGTCCTCCAGATGAACCCCAGTCTTAATCTGGGCTGGGCAAGAGGACCATCCCTTCACCGCTCCCATCCTAAATCCTAGGTTCCAACATTTACAGGCCCCTGGGTTGGACACCGACTTAGAGAGAGCATCTTGGATTCAGGCCTGGGTGGCTTGAATTGAGCCTCAGAAGAGCCGCGTCTGGAGTGGGCTCTCGACACCCAGGGCAAGTGGGGGCGGCAGAGCCCTCTCCTCGGTCGGCACAGCAGCCTCTGCCGCGGTCCCGGCCTGCGACGCGCCCAGTCTTAGCCTCCCGGCCTCCGGCGTCTGCTGAGTGTCCGGCGGGAGAGGCGCAGGGAGCGCGCTACCGGGAGGCGCGGGCAGCGGGGACTGGTCTTCTCTCGGGCCAGGGCCTCCGGGGCAACCGTCTCCAGCGCGCATTCTTGGTGCAGGTGGAACAGCTTTCTGCTCCGGTAGGGCTTCACCTATCGCGGGAGAGGTTAATCTCGGATCTGAACCTCGCAGCCGCAGAGCGGGCTAAAACCGCTACTCCACCTCTTCCCATTTCTCTCCTCCCCACCTCAAGACAAAAAGTCCCAGGCCGGGCAGGACCTGATCACCTCTGCCTCCTCCCACTGCGCTAATCCTGCGAGCGAGAGGCCCCGCACCGAGGCGGAGGCTGGCAAAGGGGAGTGGAAAGGGAGGATGGATGGGGCCGGGGGGTGGGGTGGTGATGAGGGCGATGAAGGAGGGGGTGTCATTTTCTTTTTCTTTCTTTTTTTTAAAAAAGTATTTCTCTCGCGAGAAACCGCTGCGCGGACGATACTTGAAGAGGTGGGGAAAGGAGGGGGCTGCGGGAGCCGCGGCAGAGACTGTGGGTGCCACAAGCGGACAGGCGGCCACAGCTAGGACAGCTGCGAGCAGAGCCGAGCAGTGGCTGTAGCGGCCACGACTGGGAGCAGCCGCCGCCGCCTCCTCGGGAGTCGGAGCCGCCGCTTCTCCAGTGGGTGCAGCCGGGGTCCCGACGGGGGTCGGGCGGCCACCGGGGCTGGAGCTGCGGCCACGGAGGCTTTTGCGTTTGCGCCGCGCCGCGCCGCGCCGCGCCGAGGGCAGGCACAGGGACTGGGGTGAGGGGCTGTCCCGGAACGTCCACAGCTGGCGCTGGCCCTCCCCTGCCTGACAGCTTCCTGGCCCGGGGCTCTTGGTGCCGGGCTCCGCGTCAGATGTTCGGGGGGCGGTGGCAGCGCCCGTAGTCGGCGGGGACGGCGCGGCTGGCTTCCAGCCTGGCGGAGAGGGCAGGCTGAGGAGTGGGGCGTTCAGAGCGCGCATCGCGCGCAATTCGTGCCACTAAAAAAAATAAACCCAGAGAGCTCGCCCGGGGCTTAGGACCGCTGGGGATATGGGTACTTTGCGCCGCGCTCTTCTGGCGGGGCCCGGGAGGCCGAGGGATCGGCCGGGGCTGCTGCCGCCGGGGGCCTGGGCTTTCCAGCCAGCTGTGGACCAAACGGTTTTCCCTTACCCAAATTAACTGCGCCACGCGCAGGCGGCGCACGGGTTGGGCTCGGGAATGGGGACCGCGAGGCTTCAGCATCCCGATGCCCTGAAAGTCTCCCCGCCTCGGGGATTTGTCTCTGTGTTGCAGCTGGCAGGGGCCGCCTGAAGTGGGAGCAGCGCCTGGAGAAGGCGGGAGGAGCCCGGCCCGGGGGACGGGCGGCGGGATAGCGGGACCCCGGCGGCGCGGTGCGCTTCAGGGCGCAGCGGCGGCCGCAGACCGAGCCCCGGGCGCGGCAAGAGGCGGCGGGAGCCGGTGGCGGCTCGGCATCATGCGTCGAGGGGGTCTGCTGGAGATCGTCCTGGGATTTACCGTGCTTTTAGCGTCCTACACGAGCCATGGGGCGGACGCCAATTTGGAGGCTGGGAACGTGAAGGAAACCAGAGCCAGTCGGGCCAAGAGAAGAGGCGGTGGAGGACACGACGCGCTTAAAGGGTAAAGGAACCGGTTCCCTCCTTTGGTGTGGGTCTCCCAAGTTTCAAGATCCACAACAAGGGGCAGGATGACTCTCCCTGTGGAAGACTCCTTGGCAAGACCTCCTGGGGGCACCTTAGAGGTGCTAGGGTTGTTTAGTCCCCACCCCGTTCGTGGTTAAACTACCTTGCCCCTACTCCCAGAGATTTCTGCCCCAAAGGAGAGGACATGGTTAAATGGAATCTTGGGCCATTGTTGAGGCAGATTTTGGGAGGCGAGAAGAGTTCCTTGGGGAAGAAGGGGAGGAGTTGCGAGTGGGATAAGAGGAGAAGCCCATTCCTTTCTCTGCAATATCAATTCTGGTTGTTTCTAGAGGAAAGTACTTTCCTTGGGGTCATCTTGGTAGATGCTGTATTTGAAAGGGGGCAAGGAAAGGAAGGGATTCCCATGACAGTCAGAGGAGAAATCACACAGTAGTTGACTCTTCCGTAAATTATGCTTATTAAAATTACGGATTGGGTTTTCTGGGCAATGCTTCCTTTAGATGTCTACATTGGAAGCAGAACAGGGCAAGTAGTTCTGAGAACTGGTTTTTTGAGTTGTGTGGGGCTCTCTGTTTCACTGCAGCAGTAAGGCTGCTGTGGCCGGCCTTAAGGGAGTATTTTTAACTAGTGGTGTTTGTGTTGTGTACATGCAATTGACCATTTCACTGGCTTCCCATGCCACTGTTATAGATGTTTCAGCCGGAAAAATTTTAATTAGACTTGACTAAGGGTTGTCACTTTCCTGTATTGAAGGACAGTGGGAATACATTTCCTTTAAGATAAATTTGTCTGCAGTTGTTTAAGTTAAAGCCTCCATGGAAACAGCAGGATGGACTGTCAATGACCCCTTTTATCTTCTTGGAGGAGCCTGTTAAATAAATTCAGACAGTATATATAGGGAGATTTTGTATTAAATTCTTACCATTCTCGCTGATGCTCTTTTCCTGAGTGGTTCTGTAGCTTTATTATATAGCTCTGGGGCACCAAGTGATGGTATCCACTTGGATATGTGGCTGATCATTTCACTTAACTCTTTTTTTGTTGTGAGGTGTTATAGTCATGTATATGTAGTAAAATTTGTGTTTGTATGGCCCAGATATGAGAAGAAAAAGTAAACTCACCAGACCAGTTTTTGACTCCTAGTCTGGAGTAAGGACAAGATGATTGTATGAGCCAAGCACTTAGGCTGTGATAAAATAGCACAGAAAATAGTTATGATTAATTCGGTTCCATCTTGGCCTTCGTGGAAAATAAACCCAGAATTCCGATAATGTTGGAAGGAAGTTTGCTTATCATGGTAAGCCTGACCCTGATCAGACAGCAGATGTTTATTGCCCTGTGTGTAAGGCACATGGCAAGTTCAATAAGTAGACTGAGGCTCTGATTTTCATATGTTCTCAAGAGGACCTCATTTAGTCCAGTATTTTTCCTTCAAAAATACATTTCTCCTACATAATAATATCTTAATATCTATTCTGATAGGATTGCTCCTATATATAAAGGACATGGGGATTTAATTCTGTGGCTGAAGATCTGCAGAGAGGTGTGAGGCCTGGTCAGACATTTGTCTCATTTCTCTGGGCTGTCACCAACTAGTGTGTTCCCTTGGGAATGTGAAAAAAGAAACTAAGCTTTACTTTGTTGCTTAACAGGATGCCACACTTTTACTCACACTTGTGCTTTTTCTCTCTGGTTTTAAATTTGTTTGTGATTATAGAGAGATACCTCTCTGTGCTCCTCACAGTATTTGATCATTAACACAGACCTTATCCTATTGTAAACTATTTATAAAGCCTTCCTAAAAACAGGGTATTAATAGAATTGTAATTATGTGTGTTCCTAATTCTCATGTTAACTATAAGATTTTATAATAAGTGATATATATATATATACACACACACACACACACACACGGGGGTGAAAATAATAATTTAAAAATATATACAATTAAAAGTATTTCCCTGCCACCTTTCAGAGACCATTTTCTTGTGTATTTTTCTATAAATCTTTTAGGCGTATGTATACATGTACAAATAAACACAAATATATATGTATACATACACACATATGTGTGTGTGTGTGTATCCTTTTTAATACATGGAATGTACTGTACATGCAATATTCTGAACTTTACTTACTTTTTATGTATCTTTAATTCATCCATCTATTAACTCATATGGATCTACCTCATTCATTTTCTTTCTTTTTTTTTGAGACACAGTCTTGCTCTGTTGCCCAGGCTGGAGTGTAATGGTGCAATCTTGGCTTACTGCCTCCACCTTCCCGGCTCAAGCGATTCTCCTGCCTCAGCCTCCAGAGTAGCTGGGATTACAGGTGCGTGCCACCAAGCCCGGCTAATTTTTTGTATTTTTAGTAGAGATGGGGTTTCGCCATGTTGGCCAGGATGGTCTCAAACTCTTGGCCTCAAGCGATCCACCCACCTCTGCCTCTCCAAGTGCTGGGATTACAGGCTTGAGCCACTGCGCCCTACCCCATTTTCTTGTTGTATAGAACCTCATTATGTCACTGGAACAGTTCCCTAGTGATGGCTCTTTAGATTACATTGAGTCTTTTGCTATTACCAACTTTCTTCTGCATACCTGTGTTTACATACACGTGTTTATATGTGGTATAAATTAGTAAAAATAGAATTGCTGGATCAAAGGCTTTCCCATAGATTTTAAGCAAACCCCAATTCTTATGTTAAATTTGAATAACATTTTAAATTTATTCCCTCTGCTTATTGCCATTACAGTCTCATATGAATAAATCCTTTAACAGTGCCCTGCTATATAAATCATCAGAAAAAGCAGTTATGTACTACATTTTTCCAGTTATTGCTTAAAATTTCTGTTTTTGTCTGTTAAAATATTACCGGCTTCAAAACTCACCTCTTTGACTACAGTGAAACCTGTTTACCATTCTGATTGGAGATGCACAGTTTATGAAGTGAAAGTGATTTGTAACCCCCGAGTCTGCCTGATGCCCAGTTGGTGGCAGCAACTTTCAGCACCTCACTAATCTTTCCTCCAGTTAAAAGGTACTTTAAACTCATCAGTATCTGCTGTGCACTGGTTCCTTCTCCCCAGCAAATACTGCCTTCTTGTTTTTCTCTGATGTGGCAGGTGACTACAGAATCCGCCTTGGTATTCTTCAAATGCATATATATTCCTTTCTTGTCAGCTCCCTCTCTTCCTAGATTAGAAAGCTGCCTCATTTTCTGCTCACTGGATGTGCAGTCCCAGCTTGTCTTCCTCTCCTCCCACCCTGTTGCAGGTGTTCTTTTTTTTTTTTCTTCTCTCCCCACTGGGCAGCAAAAGTTGTTCCACAGTGGAAATTTAGGCATCCTCAAGTTTCTTCCCAGCTTCTGCTGTGTTTTCTTAGAGTAAATTGCCAATTTCTGTTTTTACAGGAAATCCTTTTTTAAAAATGGGATCAGTGTGGTCCCCCTCCACGCTGCAAAAATTGCATTTTTCTCTATTTTCAAATGAGATTTGTTCAAGTTTCAAAACCGCGTGAAATAATAAATGTATGGTAGTTTTCTTTTCCTTGGGCATTGCTTGATATGTGAAATGGGTTTATGAAAAATAATAAAATCATAACGTTATTTGTTTGACTTTCAATTCATGGGAATTTTTCTCAGCTAAACTCTAAATGGTGATTAGGCAAAACGTGTGGGAGACAGTCCAAAAAAGAAAAAACTCAACTGTACTTGAATAGCGGTAGTTATGCACCATTTATTTATGATTGCCTTATTGCTTTAGCTCCCAAGTAAGGAAATATTACTGTTTCCTGTCAAAGGGGGAAAAGTTCTTCACAGTGAGATCTCCTTTCCCAAACCTTGGAGAAGACGGATTGAGACTTCTGCCCTTGTGTGGTTTATAGGTACATGAGACCAGTTGTATTTGACACAATTTGTCCCCTTGTGTGTGATTCCTTTTGGTCTTTGTTTATTTGTTTATTTTTTTCCAGAGGTCTTGTTGCCAGAAAAATACACATGGAACAGTTCATACCCATGGTAGATTATGTGATGGCAAACTCCAAGGGATTAGTTATGTAGAAGTCTGTTATTAAAATAAAGAACTATAATAGGGAATACAGAAAAAGTTCTGTAGACTTTATAAAGTCCATTTTACTTTATAAAGGGGACTTTAAGACTTCACCTGAAGTCAGATGGGCTAATAATTAAATATGGGGAAAGACTCCTGCAGGGGTATGGTTTACATTTATTGAAAAGATTAAGCTAAAATATTGGGACACAATTTTTTTTTAAAAAAGGATATAGTGTTCTTAAATAGAAGATTTCAGCAATTCCACACATGAAACAAGAAGGTAGAGACAAAGTATTTATTTATGTGACTCATTTTGTAACATTGAGGACATAGAGGTTGTTTATAAAAATGTGTAAGTTGGTAATACAAATTAATTAAAACATACATCAGCCTATGGTGAAATGAGATGAGAGCTGATGGAAATGGAGTACAGACTTCCCTTCAACCTTATTTGGAATTTTAAAGAATATTAAAATGTTCCTTTATTGTCTTGTGTAGCACATACTTTAAAAATTATAGTATTATACTGATGACTCTAATCAAGCAAAATACTAAAAAATTATTAGAGTATTCATGTACCAGTTTGTTGGCTTTTTCTTCCAATAAGCCAATCAGCCTAACCACTTTGGGAGTTTTAGCTTTATTTTCAATGTGAAAATAAGATTTTACAAATGTTTTCTTGAAAGAGAAATACATTCTTTTAACAGTTTCTTTGTTTTTAAACATGAACCCAGCAAATGGGCCTGCTTAAGCAACTTAGAATTTTTTTCTCATGAGATTCTTTGAAGAAACCGACATCAATAATATATCAGGCCTGAGTTATGTGGCCTAACTCAGGCACTTGATAGTTTAGTGTTTCATGATTGTTCAGGTCGATTTTCTCATTAGATAGTTAAATCATCGAAGACAAGAATCCCATTATAAGCATTTTACCACTAACTCATCATTAAGTGGGGTTTCAGAAAGTTCATTAATTCAAGAAGGCTTGATTGAATGCTAGCTTGAGTTTAGTTCTGTGGAAGGCCAGAGACATATACCCCATAACCCTGGGGGTACTTCAGGAACCATGAGTGCACAGAAGGGTAGCGTCCCTGGAATGGGGGTCTGGTATTAAGTCTAAACAAATACATAATAACAATTGCAGCCATGGTAGGTAACATTTAGGTAACATCTATATGTTACTAAGCACTATATGTTGCTAAGCACTGTTCTTACTGTTTTGCATATGATAATTCATTGAATCCTCATAGCCACTCTACAAGCTGGGTGCTTTCATAAGCTTCCCTTCACAGATGTGAGAGCCGAGGGATGCAGAGGTTAAGTTCTAAAGACAAAACTTAACGTTAACTTTTCTTTCTCCATTAATTTTAGTTATGGTTTTGGTTTTTCATTCCACCAGACAAAAATGCAGGCCCAAGACGTTGGTAAAATTCCACTTAAAATTCCTAATATTCTTTCATGCTAGTTCACAAATCCTAAGTATGGTTAATCACACAGTATTATTTAGTCCAACAAGAAACTTTCTGCAAATACATTAATAAAACAGAAAGAATCATAGGATGTTAGAGCCAGCGGGACTTTGGACAGCGTATTATATTTTAATATTAGACCTTGACTTGTGTGAGGGTGGTAGGTAACCATTGCAGGCAGCCTGCTGGGCATTGTGTGGGCTTCTGAGCTGGAGGCATTGCTGTTTATGTTGTTCAGAACCCTCTTGCTGTCATGTCCCCTGTGAGAAATCTCTCTGAATAGGGTTGCAAGAAGTATTTCTCTTTCCAGTGGAAATTGGTATGTGTCTTAAATCACGACCAGTCGTATGAGTTATTTAATTATTTCTTTTTCATTTTTTAACCTTGGTTGCCTGTAAACTCAGCCCAATTTTTTTACGTTAAATTGCAGCCATAATGGTAAAAAAAAAAAAAAAAAAAGCTCTGATGTATCACTTATGATTGTACTTTGCAAATACTAATTCTTTTAAAACATAAATCCTTTATGAGGAAAATTAAGCTTATTTATTCATTTAACAAATGAAGAAACAAGGGATGCAGAGTTTCAGTAATTACTCCAGGGACATAAACTAGTAAGTGGTAGAGTTGGGAAATCTAGCTTCATAGCTGGAGCTCTTAATCTTAATATTTTACTGCTTTACAGTTATAATAAATCTTGTAGCTGGTAAGTTTTTTTCTTCCATACCTTTTATACCTTCATTTCCCAAGAATCTTCTCCCACCATTGCTATGTGGAAAGACTCAACATTTATTGATGGCAGATGCTGTTACAAGCCAAGGGAAGCATCACTGTGGGAATGGGATTGATCAGAAGTGACTTTACAGTGAAAGTCTATTAGGGCTGGGCATGGTGGCTTATTCCTGTAATGCCAGTGCTTTGGGAGGCTGAGGCAGGAGGATCACTTGAGCCCAGAGGGTTGAGGCTGCAGTGAGCTATGATCATGCCACTGCACTCTAGCCTGGGCGACAGAGCAAGATCCTGTCTTAAAAAAAAAAAAAGTTTATCAGTGGTCAACAAACTGAAGACCAAGCTCGCTTTTTTTGAAAATAGAGTTTTATTGAAACAAATCCATGCCTGTTTATTTACTTATTATGTATGGCTGCTTTCTCCCTACAGCAGCAGAGTGGAGTAGTTGCAACAGAGACAGTATGGCCCATAAAACTGAAACATTTGCTCTTTGGTCCTTTACAGAAAAAGTTTAACAACCTCTGATCTGCGTGATAAAAAGTGACTGTCTACTAGGAGTGAGAACCCCTTGAAGGCAGAGATCTTGCTTGTTTTATTTATCTCTAGGAACATCTAGGAACTGGGTATGCGGCACATGTTCAATAGAATAGTTTTTGATGGTTGAACTCTGAGCAATTTTGATGAGCTGATTAACTGGGTATGGTTAATTATATAAACTAGAGCTTGGAGTAAGTATAGCTGAGAAATAAAGGAAAGATGAGTGAAAAATACATCAAGGGAAAGGGATATGAAGTGTCTGAGGTCTTAGGACATTGACTGCAGTTGGGCAGGGTTGGCACGGCATGGTTCCAAGTGACATGGTTTGTAGTGCAGTCTATGAAACGAGTGCCCTCTGGAGCTGTGCAGTTTGCAACCTTGAGCAATCTTGTGAGCCCGTACATAGGTGGCAACGTTGTTAGGGAAAGGAGAGGGACTAGTGGAAACATAAATGTCACTGATTGTTGTGAAAGGCAAGGACGGGGAGCTAGTAAAGGATTCTAAGATAGGAACATGATCAGATCTTTGCCACTGGGTAGGGGTGTGAAAGGTAGATGATTAGAGAGAAGAGAGACTAAAGGCAGGGAGATTTGGATTTGGGAGGCTAATATAGGAGTCACAGTGAGAGTCCACGATGGTCTGAGCAAATTCAGTGAAAGGGGTGAAGAAAGAAGAGACTCAGGTGGTTCCAGAGTTAATGCAGACAGTACTTGACTAGTTGGTTGTGAAAGACAAAGGCGAGGAGGACCTAGAATGCTCCCACCTCCATATATATTCAAACTTAACCATACACGAAGTCACTGTAGCACCATAAAGAGAAAATAAAGGGAAACGAGATCAGGCCTAGGCCCTCTACTACCATGAAACAAAGTATTTTCATTTGTGAGTGTTTGAGTTATTTTATTGCTACGTAACAAATTGCCCCAGACTTCATGGCTTAAAACAACAATTTTATTCTTTCTCATGATTCTGTGGCTCAGGAATTTAGACAGGACACAGTGGGGAATCTTGTCTCTGTGCCCCACAATGTCAGTTGGGCTGGAACAGGCAGTATGACTTCTTCACGTATGCATCTGGTTCTGTGACCAGGCACTGGCGCCTGCCGCCCTATTTACTTGGGTGTGGTTTATCTAAATGGACCCACTGAGGAGGAGAATAAAGGAAGCAAAGAGCCACTCGTCTGGCTCTGCTGGGGGCCTTCCAAGTTTTAAAGCTCTCTCTCATGCAGTTTCCTGCCTGAACCTGCCCCCGGGATGGAGCCATTGAATGTGGTTTTTTTCAAATGGGGAGACTGAGCCCCAGATGCAGCGACTAGGCCTTGCTCAGAGTGAGTGTCTGTTGGGGCTGGATCTTGAACAGCAGCCTCCTGACCCTGGTCACGTGTGTTTATCCCACATATTGACCGTAGGCTAACTCGAAGGGCTGGGGGCTGGCTGGCTGGGGTCACATGGGCTCATATGTCCTCGACATTGCCTGGATTCCTTGATTCTCCTTTATATAGTCTCAGGTTGTCCCCTTTCTATACGTGGCCTCTCTACATGGTCTTTAGAGCAGCATAGCCAGACTTTTTCCGTGGCAGCTCAGGATCTCTCAAGAGCACAAAAGTGGGAACTACCAGACTTTCTTCAAACTTAGCCTGGAATCGCATGACCTGGAATTCCATCCAAGTCATAGGCCTCATCCAGATTGAAGGGCATGGACTATTAAGACCTACCTTTGGATGTGAGGAGCAGCATGTGTCTGCCGGGAGGGGAGAAAGTGGAGCCATCTTTGGAGACCAGCTACCACTGTGAGGCAATAGATCTTTGAGAAGGCTAATCAGATACTTTAAGTTTTAATTCTAACTTCATCAAGTTCAGTTGGCTTAGTTCTCTACTGAGGATGCCTCATTGTATTTTGCTGCTGTAACTTCAGAATGAAAAAGCTCCATAAATATTGTGTTTGCATGTTCTGTTAGATTCATGTTAGGGCATTGTTCTTAGTTTGTCCACAGTTCTGCATTTAAAGAACTCACAACTGTCAGGAATAAAATTAAAGTTCCTAATGAAGCAGTATGTTTTGTTTTATTCAAATATGAGAATTTCAAAACATCTAACCATTTTCCATTTGCTTTTAAGAAAATCAGCTTTTAAGATTATACATGAAATAAATTTAATGCGCAATCACTCTAATTTATTAACTTTGGTATGTTTTAACTTCTTCTGTATGGAATTTTATTTTCAATTTCTATTTATAGCCTCAAATGTATGTATCTGTTGGTGTAATCCACCTCAATTTTTTAAATTAGGGGTTATACTAATAAGTAAAAATAGGTTGCAGTTGCTAATAGAATTGGTGTTGTAATGAGCTGAACTGTACTATTTTTCTTATAAATGGAGTAGCCACATTATCAATAGAATAAAATTGGATTAGGAATATAGTCAAGTTTGCATTGTGGGTGTCTTATACTATATCAAATCCTAGATTTAAATTTCTTGTGACTACCACTTTTTCAACCTAAGTGACTTTTTTTTTGGTTGAAGTTATCACTGACTCTGTTTATTCAGCTCCCTCAGAGCGGAAGAGAGAAAGCAAAAACCCCTATCTCTACCATTCCCAGCCGGAGATGTATTCCAGACAGCAAGCAGGCTCAGAGTGGGAGAGCTGCTCCATTAAACAAGTGGTTTAGTTCAACATTTTGAAGGATTATGAATTCCTAGACCATCAGTCATACTTACATTCAAATATAAGTATCCAAACACATCTAATTCCAAATATAGTACAACCATTTTATGATGTTGGTGTTGGGAGACAGGATTTATGTCTGCCCTAAAGACACATTGTCTGCTGTCAAGTTTCATGGTTTTGAACTGAAGTATGGTAATATCTTTATTAATAAAGACAATGTACTCCAGAGGCAGGGTTTCATTTTGTGTGTGTGTGTGGTTTTTTTTTTTTTTTTTTTTGGTTTCTTCTTCTTCCTTTTCCGTTTCTGTTTCTCTTTCTTTGTTGCCATCTTTTCCTTTTCTTCTTTTTCTTCATCATCATTGTTTCATCTTCTTTTTGTAAGTAATTTCATAAGCTGTGCTGCAAATAAAATAGGGAGAATAGGAATATCAAATGAGAGTTAAAACCTTAAGAAAAGTGAACAAGGTCTAAGTAAAATACAAAATTTTTACCTGGGAACTTTGGGATGTTCAAAAAGAAAAACAGGGTTAAGGTTTTTGTTAGGGGAAGGAAGGAGAAAGCCTGAGGGAGGCAGGAGGAGAGAGCTGGGAGAAGGTTCTGGAGTGAAAGTCTTGCCAGCCAGTGGACCTAGGCTGGACAGGGCAGACGCTGGGTTTTGAAAGATATTGATGACAACCCCTTCACTCCCGGCAGCATTGGGACCAGGCGACCTGTGGCCTTAATCAGCCTCTTTTAGGGGACAGAGAGCTTATGGAGGAGAGTCAGGACATAAAGACACTTGGATGCCAGAAAAGATTCGTATGAAAACATTTAGAGGAATGCAGTGGAAAAGCAGGTTAATCCATTGTCTGGTGTGCACCTGTGTATATGGTACTATGTAAAGTTTGATGCATCCTGCTTCCCGTAACTAATGGTTTATTGTGTATCATTTCCCCTGTTCATTCAGTGCTAATTTGTAAGATTGTGTAATCAGACCCTAATAGGTTTGGCCCTTTGATGAATAACTTTTAAAGGACCTTCTTATTTTTAAATGCTTTTATTTTTGCCATTGAAATTATGGCTCATATCTTCTTCCATAGCCAGACCATCCATCTTTAGAAAAATTCATATTACAAATTAGTTATAGTAGGACAGATTTTAGAAATGTATAAATACTGAAACTGAGGCCCAGAGAAGGTCCAGGAACAAGTGCTCAAGGTGCTTATTTTCCTCTCTGGTTCGTAGGTGAGGAAGCTGAGTCATGTGGTAGCGAGAGCTGACCTAAGGCGCGTTGTTGGGTAATAGATTGGGCCTCTTTGTGTTCATACCCTCAAGAGGTGGACTGGTATCTGCAAGTTCTCTGCTACACTTGAAATAACCAAACCTTATCAATCCTGTGGGCATGGGTGTTTTTCTTTCTCTCATGTTTTGACCTTAGGCAGTGTGATTACTCTCTCAGCGGTCAGCCCTGAAGGGGTGATACTGTAGCAGAGTTTTAGATCCTCAGTACTACCCTGCTGTCAGTGGGAGCCTCCACATTAGAAGGGATTGGGTGGGATGGGACTTTTTGAGGGAGGCAGTTGTCAATGAGGGTATCAGTCAGGTGGTTGGAAAAAGAGAAATAGTCTTCTCCGGGAGTCTGAAGCATGACTCCTCCCCCCAACCCTCCACCACACACATACTCACACTTCTAATTGGCAGTCAAAGAGTCAAATGACCTGGGATCAACTAAGGCAGTTCTGGGTCTGTGATTAAGCTTGGTTTCTTGTTGTGTAACTTGCTGGCTCAGTTGTCCAAACTATACATTAAGAGTTCATGTAATAAACATGCTAAAGAAAGAAAAAAATTCTTAAATTCTTGTGTTTTCTTCCATATCATCTCCCCTAGTAATACTGTAAAACATCTGCCTACTCCAAGTGACAACTATGTTATGAGCATTAGCTGTGTTTGAATAGGACCCAATGCTTCATTTTCAGAATGAACACCCTGTCTTGGGCTTGTTGATATTATTATCTTTTTTTCCATTGATTCTAGGCAGAACTGCCATTTGGAATATCTTTCTCTCCCTTTACTGATGGGGTTAATGTCTGAGGAGATGTAGGCAAGTGCTTTTCAGTGAAGGACTTGATGTGCAGCCTTTAAGTAGACAAATAGTTTTTTAATCTTTCATGGACTGCTGGTGCTTCACACCCCAGAGTTGAGGCCACTGACCTCAAGTTTGCAAATTTTATATCCCATTACCACCCTGTGAGCTCTGTACTCCCCAGGGTCACATAGTCGATGTTTTAGCTGGAATCTGAGAAAGTGCCTGAACATTTCCTGAAGAGTTGGCTAGGAATGTTTGGCAGTTTGGTCATAAAAACCCAGAGCTAGTGGCTGGGGTATATGTTATAATTACCTCACACTATTTCCTATTTGAGCCTGGCTGTGGGTAGTGGGGTATACTGGTATTGATTGTGGGACCATATTTTAAAGGACCAAGGAGTCATTTTCAATGATCACTAATAACCGTTGGCCACACTTTCAGGGAGGTTTGGAAGTGTGGAAATAGACATGCTTTGGGTCAAATCCTGGCTCCACCACCTACTAGGAGGAAACCTCAGACGAGTGATTTGACCTCTCTGGGCCTCAGTTTCTTCACTTGTAAATGCGATTAAATTATTCATCTTTCTGTGTTGTCCTAAGATTTAATGGGATGGTACATTTCAAGTTCTTAGTACTATGCCTGACATGTTTAGCTATGATGATGAGAATGATTATAATGCTGTTACAGATAAGGAAAATGAGGCAGAGAGTCATCCAAAGAGGCTGTTTTTTATGGCTAAAGCAAAAATCTAGATAATCATACCTATCTGGATACCACAGTCTCCACTTTCTTATCATAGAAATGATTGTATTAAGAAAGAGGAGGCAAACCTGAATTTTAAAATGTTCAGAAGTGTAATTTTAATGGACTTACTATATCTGTGGAGATCTGGTTATACTTAAAGGCAGTTTGGGGATAAGTTTTTATTTTTTAATTTTCTCTTTCCCTAAATTGTGTTGTCTTCATTGGGAAACAAACTTACTAAATATTATTCCTTATTAATATGCACCCCCTCAACTCTTCCAAAAAAGTTTGCATTTTTTAACTGGCAGATCTGTCAAATAGGCCTTGCCTCTTTCCTGATTAACACATTTTTTTAAAAGATACTTTGTGAAAAGAATTTAAATTTTAGTAAATGGAAAGACTGGGTTGAAAACCATTCTCTTTGGCAGCAGTGCAGAGATACCCTGGGAGTTAGAATTGTTTCATAGCAAGGTGGTGTGCCATTCTTGAAATGTGCTTTAATTGCCTCTGTTGGAGTAAGGGTTTGGTTATAATTGGGTAGCCCAGATGACCACCTACAATTCTTTGCCACACTGCCTTTCAACACGTAATCTCAGAGGTAAAGAGATAAGCCCTCTTTTCCAGATTCCTCATATCAGATCTCGCGGAGAACTCCAGCACTGCCCCAGTCACACGCCCTTCACTGTCGCCAAAGAAATAGGACACTCCAGCTAGTCAGGACTGAGCCATGTGTTAGTCCTGTCTGAACCATGTGGAATGGGCTTAGGAAACAAAGAGTTTGGTTAGCAGAGAAGGGGAAGGGATACTGGATGGGCAAACACAACACATCTGCACTCACAGGGAGAAAGCTCCCTTTTCCATAGCGTCAGTATTCCCTCCACCCACTGTGTTATCACTGTCCTCTCTAGGTGCTTTGTGGGCAGGCCTTGCTTGCGTGATTGGGGACAGGCTGACTCAGATTGGCAGCCCCTGAGAAGAGCCACTTTCTAGTTGAGCGTTCCCTTCCTTTGGCTTCATGCCATGCAGCAACATAATGCTCATTTACTACAAAGAGATTCTTATTTGTTCTTCTTCTTCTGTGTCCTCTTTCTCTTGAGAAATTAAAAATCTTTTTATTTTTAAATTTTCTCTTAATGATTTCCATTTTGATTTTAATGAGAGTTGACTTTCGGAGAGGTCTTAAACTATTGAACATCCATGAGAGTGGAACAAAACATACATTATCTTAATTTAGGCATAGCTTTCGTAGAGTTCCTATACGCTGCACCCTACATGCCAGCTCTGGTTAACTGATTGGCAGTAAACTCTAAGAAGTTGCGGTTGCTTCATATTCATTCACAGCCTATAAAAATAAGAGTAGAGTGTTTTAAATAAGGAACGATTTGAACAGATAATAGTTACTTTTCTATTTGCCATTGAAAATGTTCAAATTACTTAATGTCTCTCATCCCCGTGGGGTAAATCACACCATCACCAACAGAAAGTTTGTAAAAAAGTAAGAATATAAAATCAAACGAATACCAGGTACTTTCTTTTCTTTTCTTTTTTCTTTTTTGAGATGGAGTCTCACTCTGTCATCCAGGCTGGAGTGCAGTGGCGCAATCTCGGCTCACTGCAAATACCAGGTATTTTCTGTGCTCTACCAACTTCCTGGGAAAAAAATAAACCTCAAATAAAATAAACTTTTCCTTTTAAAGTTTTGAAAACCTTTCAGGTATTTTACAAAGATAGGCAAACCACTTTTTCTCCTTTTGCTTGTAAGCAGTTCTAACTTAATCCAGACATTATTGAACTTTGACAAAAGACAGCAGGGTCTAATATGACTGCAGACTGACTCATCTGCTCATTTGCATTTGGGACCTTCCTTGAAAATAGGTTGTTTGACACACATTCTCACACATTGAAAGGTCAGAAGACATACCAGGATTCTTTGCTAAATGATTTCCTCCCTCCATTTCGTATTTCCCATGTCCATAAGAATTCTTCCACTTATGCACAGAAAAACCCAAATTTAACCTTTTTATGGACCTGATACACAAAAAAACCCCTTCCCCCAAAACACATCTTTTGTTAACTGATGGGTTTATGTTTGTCATAAAGAAAGACAAAATGTCTTTATAAAAATGAATCATGTCAAAAAGGACCTGGATGCCCAAGGGGATCCATCCCCTGGACCGACATGTTAATTGTTTGCACAGGTGTAGTGAAGTCATTTGTTCTTGGATTCCTCATCTAGTGAACTGTAACCTTATTTAGTAGCTGGATACTTAGTAGAAACACTTTGGTTAGTTGTTGCCACTGATTTAACATGGTACACATGTTGGGATTGGACTGTTGTCTCTTAATGGGGGTCCCCTCCCTCTCAGGAATGTTGAGCTGCATAACAGATAAAGGTGGTTCTTCAAGTGAACGAAAACAGAAAACAAAAGTGTGGCGTGATGGCATGTAGGAGACCATGGATATCAGGATGGACTAGGCCAGGTGCTGCTGCAAATTTGTGTTTTTTAAAAAGAATTTTATTTAACACAGATGTGGATAATTTCAAACCTAGCAAGAAGGATACAGTGATGATACAGCTTCAGCATTTATCAATTAATGGTCAATCTTGTTTTATCTACTTCTTCTCTCCCTCATTGCATTTATTTTGAAGTAAATCCTTGAAAAATCATTTTACTTTTAAATATTTCAATGTGTGTCCTAAAAGATAAGGGCCCTTTAAGAAACATAAACACAATAACATTATTCTGTTTACCATTAACACTAATTTTCTAATTTTATCAAATATTCAGTGAATATTTAAAATTTCCTAATTGAGTCATAAATTTTATTTGTTTTTTTTGCAGTTTATTCAAATCAGGATCCAAAAAAGTCCGTATTTTGCAATTGGTTGATCTGTCTTAAATATTTTTGAATATATAAATTGTCCCCCTGTCAGTTTTTCCTTGTAATTTATGTATTGAAGAAATTGGTTCCTGTCCTCTACACCAGTGCTTCTTAAGATGCCAGTCCACAAACTCCTGTTACTGGTCCATGATGAGATGAGAAGCCAGGGTGTAAATCCAAAATATGTCACTAAGCACACTATTTAGTTCAGCTGATATTTTATTTCTAGGGAGACTTTCTCGATGAAGGAAGCAGTGAGATGGTTTAGATTCTAGCTTAAGCTCCTTATCTCAGCATAGACTAGTAACGTCTAGTTTGTAGAACAGCACTGGCCAGTCCTTGGACCACACATGGCTTTCACCGCTGCAGAGTTTCTTGCAGTCCAGTGATGACTGCATTCCAGTGGTATGGTCCTACCATGTTTCTCAGTCCCCTGTATTTGTTGTGAATTGCTAGTTAGAGCTAGATGCTTGATTCAACTCAATTAACTTTTTTTTCAAGAAGACTTTATAAGTCGTATGTGTCCTTCCATTAGGAGGGACATCATTACTACTAGTCTCTCTTTTTGTGTTATTAGCATTCATTGATAATCATTTTCTAGATCTATTAGGGTGGCAGAATGGGGATATTCAAATTCTGTCATTTCCTATTGACTTACTAATGCTGTAAAGTTTTACTCCTAGTTTTGAACTTAGGCTCAATGCTTCACAGCCAGTAATGTTTGCAATATGCTGGGTCTGATTTTTCTTATCTGCGACTTTGTTGTAGAAAAATTATTTAATATCTAACAGTAAGGATAGGCTATTATGAGCTATGAAATTGTGGAAAATTCACACAGAAGGAGCCTGGCATTTGAAAGGGAAGAAAATAATTCTGCAAAGGTCCATTTATCCCATGATCTTTTGTGAGTGTCAAGATGGAAGCACTCAATGTGTTTTTATTTTAAAGTAAGGGATTTCAGGCAAGAACCTTATGAAAAGTTGGTAAGATTTTGGACTATGAGGGTAATAAAGAAGATATCTGCAGAGATTTTAACATTCAGAAGTGAATTTTTGTACCTTCATTTCGGCATTGCTTTCTCAGGAATGCTCTTTTTTTTTTTTTCTTCTTCAAGAAATTGGAACAAGTACAGCCTTAGTGATTCAAATGAAAGATTCTGAAAATTACTGGTACACCCAGTCCCCTTTGGGGAAAGGAAGGTAGGGACAAGAGCGGCCCCGGGAGCTCCTCCCCGACTGTTTGTAGGGGATGGTACGTGCGCATGTGCATGTGTGCCAGGCACATCACCCGTGTGTTTCATGTCAGTGAAACATGTCCGTCATTCTCTAAGGCCTCATGTATTCTTACTTGATAGAAAACTCCTGGGTGAAATGACAGGCTTTTGGAACTGCTTTTTCGTCAGTGGGTGCTGCTACAGAGATTTGGAAGCCCTTTAGGTATGCGAGGTGGATGTATTTCTGTCTGTTTTGACATCATCATCACCACTTCAGAAGTTGTCATGTTGAAGCTTTGTGCTGGCATTTAGCACCTGCTCTGCTTAATTATAGCTTGAAACACAAATACTGTGACATCTTCCCTGGAGCTGGAAGGGTGCTGAGAGGACAGTGCTGGCATCACTCACACTGAGAGGGAAATCTTTCGGGTTGGATTTCAGGGAAGAGCTGTGCTGGCCATTGGAATGAGGATAGTCACCACTTTCTCTGTGTAATGGACAACATCCCAGCAGGCTCTGAATTAAGTCACAGAGATGTGAAATTGGAGGGGTTTTTTTTAGAAGATCATCTGGATCACCCAGGCCTTCGAGCAGCTCATTGTCTTCCTAAGCCGGGTCAGACAGTTGCCTGCGTGTCCTGATGGTTTTGCTTAGAGCTACTTTTCAAAAGACAAGCCACACCCATGTTGAAGCGTGTGTACTAACACATTCCAATGCCAGCTCTGAGTAGGTTTTGAATTATCCACATGTTGAATCTTTCTTGTGCTCTCTACACACCCACTCCCTCAAACATTGAGCATGTTAAGAGCTGACTAATGTTTTTACCGGAGGGTGCAGGACAGAATACTCATTCTCTGTTGGGAAATGCAGAAACTATTTCAGAAACAGAAATGCCAATCTATAGGAGTGAATGTTCCTAAAATGTGTTCTCTTTACATTGTTTTCCTTTGCTAATACACTTCCCAAACACTGTCTTATTTATTTATTTTGCAAACCTAGTAAAAAAATCAGAGCACAAAAAATGATGTACAAATTAGTTTATACAAAAAAGAGAATACATTCTCTTTGGAATATTTATGGAAACATCTTTCTAATCTCTAATCTGAAAATCTTTAACACTAACCTTGGAATGTTATTAATAAAGTCTTTTGGTTTTTAATTAGGGATTTATGACGTCTCCATTGTGTAGCCTTTGAAAAATTACTTCACTTCTCACATTTTCAGTTTCCTCATCTGAGAATGAGCACACCAATACGTTTTCTTGATAGGGTTTGGGGGAAGAGTAAATTTTATAAATTAAAGCTCTCTAATAGTTGCTAATTATTATTTTTATTCCACTGAATGACTTCATGTGGACTAAAGTACTGATTTGGTTAAATTCCCTTGAATTTAAATTAGACTATTTTTATTAAAAGTTTTCCAGATATCTAAATGTTTAAAAAATAAATGCTTACAACTTTGTTTCAATTGCAAAATTAAAAAAAAAACAAGTTTTTGACTGCTAATATTGTGAAGTGTTAATTTCAATGAAATAATCTCAGCAACTGCATGCTTTTACCTAACTTCCTCTGACTTTATAGAAACTTTAAATCTGTTAGTGATTTATTTATTTATTTTTGTTCCTGAGCAACAATATTGTCCCTGTTTTGATGGGAGGGCTAGATAGAGAAATGTTTTAAAGATCCATGGCCTGTTGACTGCTATGAAATATGGTTTGAGCTACAAGATCTCTGAAGCTTTTGTAGCTATAAATGTTTCTAAATGATGCAACTGAAACATGGAAGAATTTCACTCTTGTACTCCATGTATTCCACTTATGGGTAATTGTTGTTATGTGTTAGATTTTTTCCTTTTAATTTTCTAAAATTTAAAAAAGTAGATGAAATGATACTGATTTCTTACTAGTAATTATACTTTTCATTTTTTTTTTTTTTTTTGAGACAGGGTCTTGCTCTGTCACCCAGGCTGGAGTGCAGTGGCGTGATTGCGGCTCACTCTAGCCTCAACCTCCTGGGCTCAAGTGATCCTCCCACTCAGCCTTCCAAGTAGCTGGGAAGCTACAGGTGCATGCCACCGTCTTGGCTAATTTAAAAATTTTTTTGAAGATATAGAGTCTTGCTATGTTACCCAGGCTGGATCTTTTTTTAAAAGTTTCTTATAAACATATCCACCTTTTTAAATAAATTAAATACTCACTACTCTGATAGAATTCTCGTTAACTTATGTTGTCTTAGTGGTAAATGAAACTCTAAACTCTCATTTACCACTTAAGATTCAAGTATTGTGTTAGGTGTCGAGATTGTAAAGATAAATCTGAACGTGCTATATTTAAGGAACTTGCACACACACACAAAAAAACCCTGGCAATTTCCAGTTTTAGGAGAGGTGAAATTCTTGAATAATTTTGGTATGAGACTGAAGTCACCAAATAGGATTCAAAACGGACTTGCTTCCTTGCTTCACATGTAAGCCACTCGTGCTAGAAATAGCTCACTGAAGTCTATCTGTGAGCCAGTCCAGGATACTGATTTTATGTTATAGTTGCTAATGGGGCGGGATCTTCTGGCCTTTAAAATAAATCAGGTGCATCGAGGATGAGAACTCTCCAGGTTTTAAGTCTGTGATTCATGGACTTGTGGATGTCCTGTATTGGCCCTGATGGTCTCATGCAGGGGGTCCAGAAGGGTGTCAAGCCTGGGCTGGGACGGCTCTGACTCTGGCTGCCCTCTCAGGACTGTGTGGAGTTGCCTGAGTTTAAGGTGTTCATTTCTCACAGATCACTGGGCAGCTTACTAAGCTGAGACATGGTGGGTTTGAGTGGCCAAGTTTTCCTCTGGTTGCCTGCCGTGGAATGTGTTTTCCCATAGAAACAACATTTTAAGTTGTGGTCAGGTTCCCAGACCAGCCCACAATAGCCTATTCAGCTGATAATGCAGCTGAGAGACTGCTATTTGACTGGTCTGGAGACCAAACCACCACCTATTAACATTGTTTCTATTGGACAGGCCATTCCAAGTTCTAAATACTAATATAGAAATGAAATTTTGGAGCTCTACCTGTTTGTCAATTGGGGGCTGACAGCATTCGGAACTCAAGTATCAAATCACCCTGCACTCTAGGTTCCTGAAAGACCTCATTCTTTCTTTCTCCTAAGTCTGACCCCATTGGCTGATTTTCCTGTCTCTTCCTGGGGCTGCCAGTACATTCAGAAGATATTATCTCCCTGGACAGAGCTCTTGGTTTGAGAATTTCTGGGAAGTGGCAAGAATCATGGTTTTAGTCCCCAGTTCCTTCTGTGGGTGGTAACGGAATTCCACAAGCTCCACCGCCGGCTCCGCCTCTGGCCGGCCTCTCTCTGTGCAGGCTCAGAATCCCCTCGCCACTTGTTTTGTGTTTTCAATCATTTCTATAATTTCGTTCACCCTTTGGAAAAGTACAGTGTGGCTTCAACTTGAATAAATGGAATGAATATCCCAGTCAAAGAAAAGCTCTTGATAGACCCCTGAGCTCACTGGTGAAGTCCAGGGGTTTCAGAGTGCTGGGAAGCAGTTCTTCACACAGACAACGTGTTCTCATCATGTCATTGGCCATATCCTCTCGGATGCTCCAGAAGCAAACATTTGAGATAAGCTGGATTTTCTGTTTGGAAGCAATGCTTCCTCATCCTTAGATGGTCAAATAGTTGAAACTTCATGAAGAAATTCACGTCTTCCCATGTATGGGAGCAACTTTTACCCAACCAAGCAGACATGTGACGCCAGTAGGCCAGATACAGATGCCCTCCCTTGGAGAAGTGATCCAGTACACACTAGGACAGCAAGTTATTCAAATCATTGCCTTGAGAACTTTGAGGAGTCCATTCTGGTGGTGTAATTTTCTAAGCAGACAAGCAGACTTAGTGTTCTTAGTGCTGCTTAATCCAGAGTTCCAGAAGCATGAAGTGAAGAGTGCTGACTTGCTGCACACGTGATGTACTTTAAACATCTGTGCTTCTGGTCTTCATGGTTCAATTGTCTAGTTTCCTGTAGAGTGCATCCCATGGCTTTTTGAGCTTCAAATTCTTTTTTTTTTTTTTAATATATACACTCCACCTATAAAAGATTCCAATAGGATTTAAATTGGCTGTCAGTCTAAAAATGATGTCCCAGATCCGAGGAACTGCCTTTTCAGCTTTCTATTTCCTAATTTTCTTAGGCTGTGCATGTGTGTGTGTGTGTGTGTGTGTTTGTGTCTTTGTGTGTGTGTATGTGAGAGAGAGAATGTGTGTGTTGGGGAGGAGAGTGCATGTGTACATGCCCTTGAAGGGGGACGACATTTTTGGACCATAAGTTCTTGGGCTATTGCTTTTGATCAACACAAATCTCCATGAAAAGGTGAGGGTACACAGTGAATGAAACTGTTGATGCCACACCTTTGTGCTGCCTGTGCTGTGAGTTACTCCACTCAGCAGTGGGAAAAGCCTTCATCCAAGCAGCACATCCAGAGAGACCTATCAAGGTCACTCTGTGAATTTTGTCATGATTGTCTGTAGGAATTGGCCGCATGAGGCTGGCTCCATCTATGGCCTTGATCAGTTGCAGCAATCTGCCATAATAAAATGCATGCCAACTTGTGAGCTGAAAACCTTCGTTTAGTTGCCTGTGGGATTTTTTTTCTTCTTTTGCCAAAGAAATAAATAGAATCAAATGTTAACATATGTGTGTTATTTGTTGTCTACATTGATTTTGTATTTTCTCAAAGGAAAATATTGATTTCTGAGTTATAAACATGGATAACTTCACTGATCAGAATAAGTTAATGACAGGCATGTCAGTGAAATAATCAAGGCACAAAACCACCATCCATTTCTGTTTAACTGCCTATGTAGCCTTTCAAAGACGTGTTAAATAGTCTTCCTTTAAATAGATAAATTTATAAGAAATAATTCTATCGCACAGATTTTAATGTCGGTGGCATATTCCATCTGGCCTACTTTTGGCACTGAGGAGATGATATTAATCTTTGTTAATTGTACTTCGTACTCACTATTGCCTTTAGTCAATATTATCTTGTGTGCTTCTAAATAGACTCCAGGATAGTCTAGGCATAATAGACATTGTTTCTGTGCTTGAAGAACAATTTATTACTCTGGGAGTAAAGGGGGTGGTGGGTTGGGCTTCAGGGATGAGATCTAGACATATAATTGTTTTAAATATATAGCTACAGTATAGCCTATGTAGGTTTTTGAAGATATGTCTGGAATTGTGTTTGTAGTGTGAAAGATGGATGGATTCATCAGGGAACACTAAGGGAGATGGAACTACATATTGAAATGGAAAGATGGAAGAGCTGATATAAAAATGGAGGAAGTGTCTGGTTTTAGTGTGTGTCAGAGATAGCAGTGCGTGCATGAGTGAGGGCTGAGATGGTGAAGAAGAGGAGCTGAGTAGGAGGGTGGAAGTTGAAGGTATAGGTAAAGATAAGAGTCAACAGGTAGATTAGGCGTACCTGGTAGATATCTGAAGCTACTAATGAGATGTTTAACATTATAGAGAGTGAAGGTCCATCTTTGGGCTGTAGGGGAATAGAAATAAGCACGGTGAATATGAAAAGATACTTACCCATATTGTCCTAATGGAGTAGAGAGAAACTAGGAAGCCAGGAAAAAAGAACATGATGTTAGTCCAACAATGAAATCACCAGGATTTGGACAAGGGATTTGCTAATGGAGTTGGAGAATTTAAGGGGAATTTCATCAGTGGGATGAAATAAAACTAGTGACTCCCCTTAGCAACCGGGAAACATCAAGTCATAGCTCAGATAGTCCTCTTCTGAGCTTACCATGCATGCTGTGGCTAAAGGCCTTTGTTCTGGCCTCCCTGAGTTCCCCAGGCAGACCTTGATGTTAGTGCTTTGTCTGTTGTGTAGATACTGTGTGTGTATGTGCCTGTGTTCCTAGACTGTAAGATCCTCAAGAGCAAAGACTGTGTCTTAGTCGCTTTTTAAATATAGCTGTTTTATTTATAATTGCATTGGGACAGGATTATTATTATTTTACCTTAAAATAAACTTTTCACTTTAGAACGGTTTTAGAGTCACAGAAAAATTGAGAGAGTTGCCATATACTCTGGACACTTTACTCTGTTGTTAGCATCTCATACTAGCATGGTATATTTTTTGTAATTAATGAACCAATTTTTTTCTTTTTTTTTTTTTTGGGACGGAGTCTCGCTCTGTCACCCAGGCTGAAGTGCAGTGGCACCATCTCGGCTCACTGCAAGCTCCGCCTCCCAGGTTCACACCATTCTCCTGCCTCAGCCTCCCGAGTAGCTGGGACTACAGGCGCCCGCCACCACGCCCGGCTAATTTTTTTTTTTTTTTTGTATTTTTAGTAGAGATGGGGTTTCACTGTATTAGGCAGGATGGTCTCGATCTCCTGACCTTGTGATCCGCCTGCCTCAGCCTCCCAAAGTACTGGGATTACAGGCGTGAGCCATCGTGCCCAAACAATGAACCAATATTGATATGTAGTTAGTGATTAAAGTCTATTCCTTATTCAAATGTTTTGAGTTTTTACTTAATGTCCTTTTTATGTTCAGAATCCCATCTAGGATATACCACACTGCATTTAGTAGTCATGTTTTCTTAGATATGACTTAGCTGTCACAGTTCTCAGACTTTCCTTGTTTTAATGACCTTGACAGTTTTTAGAAGGGCTGGTCAGATATTTTGTAGAATGGCCCTTAGTGGAATTATTTGATGTTTTTGTCATGATTACATTGAAATTATGGGTTTTTGGGAAAAAGACCACAGAGGTAAAGTTCCATTTTTATCACATAATATTAAGGGTTTATAGTATCAACATGATTTTCCATTGTTGCTGTAACCCTTCATTGCCTGGCTGAGATAGGATTTGTCAGGATTTTCCACTTCCTCCCCCTCCCTTTATACTGTACTCTTTGGAAGACAGTCAGTATGTGTAGCTCACATGTAAGGAGTGGGGAGTTATGCTTCATCTTTTTGAAGACAGAGCATCTACAAAATTATTTGAAAGTCGGAAGCACAGATTTGTCTTTTCTCTCCCATTTATTTCTTCAATCATTTATTTATCAGTATGGACTTATGGATATTTATTTCTTACTTGGTGTTGTAATCCAATGCTGCTTTTGTTATTTTGTTGCTCCAAAAGGGTTCTAGCTTTGGCCATTTGGACTTCCTTCATTTGGCTCCTGTGTCCCTTGCCATGCTCCCCTCAGTGTGGATGTTTGTTTAGCACTTCCTTATACTTTCTGTCACTGCAAGATGCTACAGATTCAGCTTGTCTATTTCCTGCCCAGCCCTAGAATCATCTCCCAGGAGCCCTGATTCCTTTTATTGAATAATAGTATTAGCAACCAAGATCTAGGCATTAGGTGTGCTCATCTTGGTCAGTTTTATTTCTTATCTAACACAGTGCCTAGCACATAATAGGCTCTCATTAAATATTGCTGAACAGCCAGTAGTAATGGAATGTTGAGTAACTGATGGTACAAATGACTCAATGAAATATTATGTATCTATCAAAAATGATCATTAGATTTATACAATAACATAAGTGAAAAAGTAACAAAAAATGAAGATTGTAATAACACTCATGCAAAACAAGCAGAGACTCGTGCAAAAAATGCTAACATGGGGAACTAGATTTGAATTTTGGCTCCCCAGTTTATTAACATATGAATTTAGATGGATTAATCTCTATGGCCCAGCTTCCTCACATTAATTATAATGCAATAGTAATGATAAAAATAATAACTTATTTCATAGAAGTATTGTGGGGAGGTAAATGAGTGCTGTGACTGAAATAGGATAAGCACTTAATAGATATGATTAATATAGTGATTATTGTGAGGCTGATGGAACTATGGTGTTTTGTCTTTGTTTCCCAAACCCTCAATGATGTGTAACATTACATACATCGTGATCTCTTCATCTCTCTTCCCAGTCTTCTGTAAGGAATATCTGGAGCTGGATCATTCCAGCCATGATAGTCTCACTCTCGCTTCCTAAGAATTCCCATAGTGCTTCCTATTTGAAATGATTGCTCAGCAATGTTTTTATGTTGTCTGGGGGTCATCACTACCCTTTGTACATACATGCTCCTCCAGTCCCCCGACCATGGCTCTCAGGAAAGGGGCAGCTTGAGTCCCTCTCATGAGCCCTTCAGCGCACAACCAAATGTATCTCAATAGGTTAATTTAATTTTTAAAACATGTTGATTTGGCATTCATATAGGTCGAAGCATGTAGAGTATCCAGACTTCAATACATTTTAGCTCTTCTCCTGTTTTTTTTTTTTAACTTTTATTTTAGGTTCAGGGGTACATGTGCAGGTTTGTTATACAGGTAAACTCGTGTCATGATGGTTTGAGGTACAAATTATTTCAGTTTGTTTCTTAATCATATTTTATTTCCATAGTCACAAAAAAACAAGAAAATTAAAAAAAAACCTTTGGGTTGGTAAAAAAAAAAAAATTGTTGAACAGCTTTGTGCTTGTGGGCAAGGTGAATAGTCCTGATGTACCCGGTTGTGGACCTGACAGTGAACTTACTGGCTACACAGGAAGAGGAGCTATTGATCTTGGATAAATTGAGTTTGAGATGGTAACAAAACATTTAATTCTAAATGCCCTGAAAACAGGAACTGAAGAGAGAAGAAAAGAGACAGAGTGGAAGAAAGGCAGATAGGGAAGGGGAGTTGAGGAAGGGAGGGAGCGAAGGAGGGAGAGAGAAACAGATGGACCATGGCTTGGGAGGAAAAGGTAATAGAGTCACCAATCTACTGGTGATGGAGAAGGCAAGAAGGGGATAAAGCTCTTGAAAACCAGAATAAATCTATTATTCATTCTGTTCCTTTTCAGATTACTTTCATCTAAAAAATAAAAAAAAAAATCCCAAACTGCACAAAGTAAGTTAGAGTGGTTGGCTGGCTTGCATCCTCAAAGGAGGAAGCCAGAATTGCCTGTGTCCCAAGCAGTGTCGACCCAGACAATCCAGAAAAGAGTCTTTGGGTCTACAGCAGTGGTCTCCAACCTTTTCGGTATCAGGGACTGGTTTCGTGGAACATAAGTTTTCCACAGACCAAGGGTGCTGGGGGATGGGGGGATGGTTTCAGGATGATTCAAGCTCATTACATTTATTGTGCACTTTATTTCTATTATTATTACATTGTAATATATTATGAGATAATTATACAACTCACCGTAATGTAGAATCAGTGGGAGCCCTGAGCTTGTTTTCCAGCGACTAGAGGATCCCATCTGGTGGTGATAGGAGACAGTGACAGATCATCAGGCATTAGATTCTCATAAGGAGTGGGCAACCTAGATCCCTCCCACACGCAGTTCACAATCAGGTTTGCGCTTCTATGAGAATCTAATGCTGTCCCTGATCTGACAGGAGGTGGAGTTCAGGTGGTAATGAGAGTGATGGGAGCAGCTGTAAATACAGAGGAAGCTTCACTTGCTTGCCTGCCACTTACACCCTGCTGTGTGGCCCAGTTCCTAACAGGACATGGACCGTTACTGGTCTGTGGCCCAGGGGTTGGGGACCCCAGTCTAGAGAGTCAAGCTGAAGCTTAGGGAGGTCACGGAAGCTGTTCTCATTACCAGGGTTTGAAGTTTTGTTACCCAGGTTGCATTGTGACTGGCAGATGGACTGTAACAGTCACATGAGATATTCACATCACTACTGGGAGACTTGACCTCTGACTTCAGTGAAGAGGGCCAGAATAAAGGCACTAAAATAAAGAGGAGGAATATTTGAAAGGTTCGTTAGAATAGTATGGGCCCCTTCATCAGACAGTACTCATGATGTTTTTTCTTTTTTTATCTTGATAAGAAAATTGTCAAAGAGCAAATAAAATCATGATGTGTAGTTCACAATACAGGCAGCTCATTTACGTATTGTAATTGTTTCATGATCTATCACATTTTTTATAGTGGAAGTTATTTTAACCTTGGAACAGTAGGATGTTAAGATATTAACATGGGACACATTACATGGGAAGTTGGGTGTCCTTTGTTGTGTGAGGGCATGTACCTTTTGATCCCCTCCAGATTTATACTTAAGGGGCTAAATCATAGTTTTTTTCCTTAAAGGTTAAAAAAAAAGCAGTTAATGGAGCAGGGTCAGCCTCATTAGCCCTTACCTAGTACTTGTTCTCCTTGCCCAAGAGTTTAATCACTAACAAATATGTTGAGAAACTAACATATATGAAATAAGAGCCTCCTGACCTTGTTTTTATTACCTTAACCTTTTCTGAAAAGGAGTTTGCACTTTGCATAGGAAACAGAAAGGCTATCTTGCTGTAAGAGGCCAAATTGCAGAAGTGGGCTTTGGCTAAGGAATGTGGACACACTGCAGACATCTTGCACAGAGGCCAAGTCTTGCAATGATGTGGTCAGACGTGGTAGAGGCCAGCTGTTTGCTCCATTGAGAGAGGCTTTTGCCAGTCCACAGGCTCTCTGAGGGCTGTGTTTAACTGAATCCAAGTATCAAACCTGCTGAGACTCACTCATCCCCCAGGGTGTTTGGAGTTGGGTTCTTACAGAGCACAATATTGAAAGTAACTGGTAAGAGAAGTTACAGATAAAGACTTAGCTATTTTAAAAAAATGTAACATACAGTGGTGAAATGGAATATAAATGTATTTTCCCTCTTTCCCCTATAAACTATTGGAATACAGGTAAAAACAGTTTATGCTGGCTGGGCACGGTGGCTCACACCTTTAATCCCAGCACTTTGGGAGGCAGAGGCAGGCGGATCACGAGGTCAGGAGTTCGAGACCAGCCTGGCCAATATGGTGAAACCCCGTCTCTACTAAAAATACAAAAATTAGCTGGGTGTAGTGGTGTGTGCCTGTAGTCCCAGCTACTCGGGAGGCTAAGGCAGAAAAATCTATCGAACCCGGGAGGCGGAGGTTGAGGTGAGCTGAGATCGCACTGCTGCACTCCAGCCTGGGCGACAGAGCGAGACTCCATCTCAAAAAAAAAAAACAAAAAAGCAAAAAAAAAAACCCCCAAAACAGTTTATGCTGTGCTTTATCCTTGGTCTATTGATGGACATTCTGTGATTTGTGTTACTTATGTCACCATGAATGCTACTGGATGAAATATCATCTTGCCCTCTAAGTACACTTTTGACTTGACATAAGGTTAGGAGAGTGTACTCTAGAATCAGGCTTCTTGAGTTCAAATCTCCATTAGACACGTCTAAGCTATGTGACCTTGGCCAGGTTGTTTAACCTTCTTAAGCCATAGTTTTTTTTTTTAGTGTTAAACATTATAACAATAAAAATTACCTCAAAGAGTTGCTATTAGGATGAAATAAGATAATATATCTTTAGCACTTAGCAAAAAGTTATTTCCCCTTTGAATTTTAATTTTTTAAAATTTGTTGAATGTTATTGCTACTTGCACAGAGCTTTACATCCGACTTTGTGTGTTTGTGTTGGAGTGATGGGGGTTGATGGGGATGGCTTTTGAAGTGAAAAGAGAAAGAGGTATGGATGCTATACTTTCATTGACCCGAAAGTGTAACTTTATTAAAGATTTACCTTCCTTGTACAAGCATTTTGTATTGAAACCTTATAACTAAATCTTTTATTATGGAAATAATCCAGCATGTCTCATTTAGAGTTTACATATTTTGGTTCTTTCCAGCTTCAATAAGACATTCATTTATTTCCAGAATTAGAGCTGTTTTTTTCCTGTGTATAAGTAAAACAAATGTCATGCAGCTTGTTTGAACGAGTTCTATTAGGTTGCAGTTTCTCAAGACCAAAAGCAGCAGAGGAGGAATCTTACATGTTTCAAATACTTTGCGTTGAGCCATACCACATAGCATTTAGAATGATTTAAGAATGAATGGCAACACAATTAAAACAATCATTGTCATTTGAAGGTATTGGTTGAAACAGCTGAAATTAAATAACATGTTACTTGTGAATGATAAAGTTTTAAAACTCATAGAAAGTCAGAGGATGCAAATAAAATAAGTCCAACCCAAAATTGTAAAGAACCTTAAGAAATACAGTGAAATGAAAATGTGATGCACTAATGAAAGGGAATGGTGAATGAATAAAACAAGAAGTATCCTGTTTCAAAGATAAGACGTTCATACTTCGAAAGTCGAGTTATTGCTTTAAGTGAAAGACGATGGAAATAGAAGAGCGTATTTTAAAACTGTTCATTTTAAAATGAACAGTTGTGGATGAATATTAGATAAGAAAGCAAGAGAACTCTCTCTCTGCTTCCCCAGGTTCTCATCTCTTAAGGTAACTAGGTTGAAACATTTCTGTTTTTTGTTCTTCTCATGTAACACCATCTACCATGTTTGTACCTCTGTATCTACATTTAAACAGTACCCACTGGTTTCTTGCTTTGAAAGATGGGGACTTAGCTCACTAAAGTATCTGTACCCTCTTTCTCTCTTCTTCACAACTTTAAAATATAGTTGTAGTATAACTTTTATTTATTGGTTATTTTAAAACACAATGTAATATATATATAAGACTCTGTTTCTAGGATCAGCTGCTTTATTGACTGCCACACCTTTCCTCCCAAATTGTTTCCTGAGTTATGTTATCTGTCCCATTACTTTTACTCTTGTGAAGGTTTACAACATTTACGTTTTCTTTTGTAACTATAGTAAATTGTAAAATCTTCCATGTTTTGGCTGTAGATTGATTCTAAACATTAAAAAAAGAATGTTTATATTACCATGCTTTTTCAAATTCCTTGGAAAATCTTTAGAATATTTTGCTTTGTAGGACTGAAATAGTTATTCTGGATCCTTTGTTTCTGAGCTTCTTCATCTTGTGTATGTGTACATTTTTGTCAGACACTATGTCTGTGACATATTGTGTCAGACAATGTATGATTGTAGTAAAAAAAAAGTAAAACCTTGTTATGTCAACCACAGGGCACCCTGCAAAGGCTCAGGAGTGCTCTGACACTATTCCAGGATTTGATAGGGATTGGACTATCTCCAGCGGAGCTGTTCTAATGGGCTGTTGCTGGAGAAGGTTTGAGGTGGTTGACTTTGGCCTGGATTGTCATTTCAAATTGAGAGAACTTTTATAATAAAAGTTTGGAAGGTTTGTGTGTTCCCCTCTACCCCAGCTGTCTACCCTGACTTCCTCTCTCATTTTCCTTTCCGAGAATTTGAATTTCCCCAGGAACTTCTGGACACTCTGAAGTTTCAGGCATTACTTTGTCATGGAGGGACAAAGGGTTGAGAGCCTTTGACTTAAAATTCTCCATAACATCTTTCTTCCTTTATTCCTTGTGGTTCCACTGGCTGAGTAACCTGGGTCAGAAGATGATTCCATCAGGATGATAATGCTGCATTGCATTTTCATCATCTTTTTCATATATGAAGCTCTCATGTCCATTGTTTGACATACATACACACGAGGGAGACATTTCATTATGCCATTGTACACAGAAATATACTGAGCTCACACAGGCTCTAACATCATGCACATATTTCGCCTCTATTCAATCATTTCCTCTCTATCCTTAGAGAAGGCCTGGGCTGCTGGGTATGGAGTTAGGGCCCTTTCCTTGGCTCCTCCAGCTTTCTTCCTAATTCCCTTTCTGACCTCAGCATCTGTCAGTGTGAAGCATGTGTGGTGCCCTGCAGGGTGTTCCAGATTTTCTGGAGCAACAAAAGGGGTAAAGGACATAGCAAAGACCTTATGTTGGTTCCCAAACCTGCATGATGTTAAAGTAGTGAGTTCAGAGGAAACGTGGGAGGACTCTGTACTGTTTCACGTGGTCTACATATACAAAGAGAATGTGGGAGTTAACCCTAACTGAAAATACATTTTAGCTATACAGTTGTTTTTAAAGGTTTATGCTTTTGGGTTGACAGTGTTTATACCAGTAAGCTTTGGAATTGCTCCTAGTTTGTGAAATTGATTGCAAAACATTTGACCTTCCTTATTAGCCCCTGATCACTAGCAGCTAGCATCAATGCTTAGGCCCTCAGGATACGGCAAAGTAAAACTAATGGTTGCTTCTAGGTCTCTGTGTATTGTAGTCTCTGTCCTAGTTTCCAGTGTAGAAGTCATTGGATCCTTACTTAATTGCTCCCTGAAATTGTTAAATGTGGATCATCTGGATTCTGAATGGAGTTTCTACTCCAAGACATGTGATGAACTGTCTGTAAACAAGAAACCCAGAGTGACACTGATTTTATTTTCTTGTAACTGCTGTTATCAAGTGTGTTTCCAAACTTTTTTTTTTTGGAGACAGAGTCTCACTCTGTTGCCCAGGCTGGAGTGCAGTGGTGCGATGTCAGCTCACTGCAGCCTCTGCCTCCCGGATTCAAGCGATTCTCGTGCCTCAGCCCCCCAAGTAGCTGGGACTACAGGTGCGTGCCACCATGCCAAGCTAATTTTTGTATTTTTGGTAGAGATGGGGTTTCACCATGTTGGCCAGGCTGGTCTTGAATTCATTACCTCAAGTGACCTGCCCGCCTCGGCTTCCCAAAGTGCTGGGATTACAGGCGTGAGCCACCGCGCCTGGCCTGTTTCCAAACTTTTGCTAAACAAATATTTACATGTTTTGGCCTTTATTTTTTCTGACTCATGTCAGAGTTTGCGTTCCTGTAATTTTAGTGAAAGGAAGAATATGTAAAATTATAGAGGTGAGATGGGCCATAGGAAAAAAAATATATATATATGGCTTCAAAGTGTAGAAATGTGAAGTCTTACGTGCATTAGATTTTATTACAAACTTTCTTAACCATATTGGTAAGAAATTTATTGTTTAAGTTTATTGTCTAATTTAAGACTTGTATGGCTTCATGAATTGTGACAGAATGTGCTACATTTTGTATCTCTGGTTTTTATTTCCCTGATGGGCCATATGCATAGGTGATACTAAGGGATGTCCCTGCTGATATCACTATGTTAGTGTCCCAAGCTACCAACCCAGCATTGAGTCTCATGAGTTTGCTTTATCTGTCTGCCAGGATTCATCTTGCTTTTATAACTCAGGATTTTTTTTTCCTTTTATTTGGCCATCTCTTCCTGTTCTTCTTCTTTTTTTTAAAGTATGGAATTCTTCTGTTTTTGTTTTAGACCCAATGTCTGTGGATCACGTTATAATGCTTACTGTTGCCCTGGATGGAAAACCTTACCTGGCGGAAATCAGTGTATTGTCCGTAAGTAAATAGAAAACTTGTCATTCTGCATGTCCTTCTTTTGTTGTGTTGGTTGCATGGGGAGCCTTAGAATGTGGCCCTTGGTAACTGTACTATTAATCTGTTGATAGTACAGCCTTCCAGCTTTAAGACTTTTCTACCTTTCCAGTTTGGGAAATACATCAACTTGGTCAAACCCTGTCAAAGTTTAGTCATGGGGATACTTTGCTCGAGGTTGTGTCATTTACATATGTTGTGCCTGGCTACACAGACTATCTAATTACTTTGATGGGAGTTTGAATGAAAGCGTATTATTACTGCTTTTCTTATTGTAATTTCTAACTTTGTTGGCCACCCATGGGCCTTACCAAACCCTGTACATTGAATTTGGGTGATTGAGGGGCCAAGAGCAGACCTGACTCTTAGACAGAGGGGAAAGGAAGGAGATAGATCACCAGATGAAGATCAGTGGAAAGACTAAGAAAGATCTCAAATGATAACAGTGGTTCCTCTATTGATTTCCGCTGGCAAGGCAAACTTCCAGATTTCCCCAATATCCCAAAATGTTGAGTGACAAATCACATGCCAGACAAGGTGTTCTTTAATGAAGACACCAAAGTCAAATTTAGTCATGATGCCTGCCCTTCATGAGCTTTTACAGTTGTTGTACCTATGAAATAATGTCCAGTTTTCAGAAAACTCCAGTAGTATAATGGGGAAATTTAGAGCTGAAGGGACATTAAGAATCACTTAGTTCACCTTCTCACTTGGCTGACAGTGGTCAGTGGAGTATTCAATAGACTATATTGGCCAATATTTGCTTCATGACCTGAAAAAGTTTAACTGTTTCTCAATTCTTGATTTTGACCAGAAAGCATCTCCTGTATTTGGCACATTATGGTCTAAGACCAAAATTGGATCACTAAAAGAGAAATATAATGGTATTTGGATTTTTCTCAATGAACTTTATAATAGAACCCTTTCCTAGCCTTCTGTAGAGTTCTCTGAGAAATGATGTCTCCAGATATTTAAATAAATGTTTATTGGATCTTTGACAGTTTGTTTCTTAGTCGTTTCCAGTTTCCATCCTAAACTCTTTGGATGTTTGAGTGCACTTTCTATCAAGTGTACTCTTTTAGCCTTGCATATCACGTTTGCACTTGCAAGGTTGTGCAGGAGCTTGAGGAAAAGATCATGCCTGTCATGACAAAAAGTAGTGACCAAGTGCTAGTCTGCTGATAAATATAAATCATATGCCATTTAAACTTATTGTTGTGACCACTAGCAGAGCATTTGGTACCAGCATGATATTAGTCTCTGGGTGGTATGCAAATGTTAGTATTTCTCTAAAGGATGAATGGCTTCCTGACTGTAGAATCAGTACTCTAGCAGTAGATTCCAGCATTCTTCTCTCAGACTCTTGATGGAATTCAGAACAGGATAAAAATTAAACATTAAACATTTACAATAGGCTGGACGCGGTGGTTTACGCCTGTAATCCCAGCACTTTGAGAGGCCGAGGCAGGCGGATGACAAGGTCAGGAGATTGAGACTGTCCTGGCTAACACAGTGAAACCCTGTCTCTACTAAAAATACAAAAAATTAGCTGGGCATGGTGGCACATGCCTGTAGTCCCAGCTACTCGGGAGGCTGAGGCAGGAGAATGGCATGAACCTGGGAGACGGAGCTTGCAGTGAGCATAGATTGCGCCATTGCACTCCAACCTGGGTGACAGAGCGAGACTCCATCTCAAAAAACAAAACAAAACAAAAAAACATTTATAATAAAATTGGCTCCCAAGAGTAATAATGTAATTTTTATATCATTAAATCTTAGAGTTAATATTATATTTCTTATGATCATATAAATATGTTTAGATGCAGGATTTAATTTGTTTGTTTGGTTTTCTCTTCATAGCCTGTCCTGGGCTTTTGATGGATTGAGTGCTGTGGACTAAGCAAAGAGAGGTTGAGAACCACCGTTATTGGATAAAGGAGTTGTGGATTTTAAAGCCAGAGTTTATTTAGTTCAATAGACTTGTTTTGAAAATGAGTACACCTGAGGCTTAAGGTCATATAAGTCATGATAGCAGAGTTCGTGAGGGACCTGAGAACCCAGGTTTCCTCATTTGAGGATTGGTCCCCTATAACAAATCGTGTTCCAAATCCATGTGCTAACAGACCTCTGGTTTTATTCACAGCCATTTGCCGGCATTCCTGTGGGGATGGATTTTGTTCGAGGCCAAATATGTGCACTTGCCCATCTGGTCAGATAGCTCCTTCCTGTGGCTCCAGATCCAGTAAGTCTAACATGTCATTATATATAATATTATTTTATGTGGTTATACCCCATTTTCTCCTAAATTTGATTTTGGCTTTCCTCTTTCCTGCAATACATTTTTTCACTAGAACATCTGCCTTCTCTGTTCTGCCCAAAATACTTGGAAAGGCTTTCCTTCATCTGGCCTCTCATTTCCCTTCTTTACTCTTTATAGGAAAATTACCTATGGGGCATAGTTACTATGAATAGTATAAAGCTTATGGCCTTTTATGTAGGTATCGCCTTATTCATCTTTGTATCTCCAGTGTAAACACCATAAAAGGTGCTCAATGAAATGGTTGTTTAATGAACATTTTTGGCTCAAGAAATCTAGGCATGCTTCCTTGTGGTACTGAAATATGAATCTGATTAAAAACTTATTTAAGACTCAAGACCCCTGCTTTACAAGAAGAAAATGTAAGAAGTCATTATGGAAGTTTCTGGGGGTGATTTATAATGAAGCATAAACATATTTTTCCTTTCAGAATGTTGCCACTTTCTGTGATGCCAGATGAATATCCACAGTTCATTCTTCAGAGCCTTTTCTTGCTTGTTCTATTGTTTTTCTTTTGGGGGTTTGGGCAAGTGAGTCATAATTGGTTGTTTAAAAGCTGAAGTTCTTGTTTGTATAAACAGCCCCTCAAAACTTTGACCGTCCCCATGGCAAAAAAAGTAGGTCCCTTTTCTGTTTCTTTTTGTCCGGTAAGAAAATGCACCCCCCTTATTGTGTGTCCTATTTTGACAAAGTTTTAAAGAAAAACATTGTGGAATAAGTGCATTCTCTTTTGTTTACTGCAAGTAGAGACTTCAGTGTGTCAAGGCTCATTACCTGTTAAGAGTCCGAACATTTGAGTGTGTCTCTCACAAGCCAATTAACAGGTTAGGGCAAATTGTCCTGTGTAGCACTCTTGGTGCCCTCTTGCCTCCCTTGGCTTCATGGATGAACACGGGGGACTCTTCCTGAGAGCTTTGTATACTTTTCTGGCCAGAGAGCATGCCAGGTCTGCATGCAGGGCAACCTGGAAGTGCTGGGGGTTAGTGGACCTAGAAGCAGACTTTTAACCAACAACAGATGGAGAGTGGTTGGATAAGTGCCTCAGCTTCCTTGCCTCTCATTTTGGATAACCATGAGGTTCACTCTGCACTGTCTCCTGAAGTTCCCCAGTGGGACCGAGCCCTCGCTGTTCACAGTGATAATAGATTTGATAATGTACTTTATTAGCTTCCTTCTCTTTTTGTCTCACTTTCCCACTCTCCTATGAGTGTTTCCTAGAATTACTTTCAGAACAAACTACTTCCATTTAAATTATTGTCTCAGAATCTGCTTCTGGTAGAGCCCACACAGTAACAGCCACCTTTTACTAAATACAGCCAGTTACAATTGGGATAGAAATTCCCCTATGGGCTGGGACTCTTGCTTATTGCACTGAATGTGTAGCATAGTTTTCCTTGATCACAGCTTGGTGTCAGACATGCATCTTCCGAGTAATAGCAGGTTCATTCTACGTAGCAAGGGCCCCTGAGCTGGAGGAATAGAACGAGGCAGAGAAGCCAGCTGGCAGCACATCTGGGAACATGCGGGACATCTCCGTCTCTATAAGGATGACTTCCAGGCTGCCACTGAAGCATAAGCATCTCAGGGTTGGAAAAGAAGTGCAGTTATAAAGTTGGGAATAGACCCCATCTCTCAGATTGGTCCCTGAACCAACTAACAACATTGCACTCCTCTGGGGGAAGAAATACAGCCAGATGGCAAAACTGGGTATTAAGTTGGGAAGGTCTTCAATGATAGTGTGAACTGATAATGACTTCTCTATCAAGTAGAAATCATGAGATGTGGAGACAGGATGTTAACAAGACCAGAGGGAAAAGCCATGGTCCTGGTAGAATCCAAGTTAACTGTGGGGTGTGACGAGTATAGTAGTAAAGTCCTGGGGCCAGATTTAGTCTAGAGACTAAAATCCAAGACTGTGGGTGGTGCTTTCTGAGGAAGTCTGAGTCATATCTATGGTACCTGGACGTTAGACAAAGTCCCCAAGTAGTTTGTGGATGAGAGTAGTGTAAGGAGGAGGTTCTGGTTTCATCAGGATCTTTGGGGTTACTTGAAATCTTTAAAATTGTTGGCTTTGATTCTCTCTGCACTAATATTGTCTAAATGGCTTGCAAAATTAAAGACAGCAAAATATTTTAAATTAAGGATAGCTGGGGATGATCAGAATTCATTTCTCATCTTTTGGAGTGATGTTCTAGGGAACAGCTGTGCCATTCCACAGAACATCCTGATCACTTTGCTAACTTTCCTGCTAATAGAAGGACAATTCTACTCAGTGAAATGTTTGCATTCACTACATGTGGTTCTACTAAAAAGGATCAATTTAGATCACTGAACCAATTTTTACTATGAAAAATTTTATACTTTTTATATGATAGGGATCAAGGAAGTCTAGGCAAGTCGTGGGACCTCAGAGAGGCTTAGTTTTCCCACTTGAATATGAACAGAATGGAAGAAGTGTTGTTCTTTCAGGTGGTTTTTGACTTGAGTGTCCTGTGACTCTGAGAATAGAAAATGATCTCTTAGTGACCTGAATGAGAGATTGCATTTCCAGAAGGTTCAAAGTACCAGCCAGTGATTCTCTTGGACAACAGGAAGTTGTGGCTTCCCTTAGTGCTGGTGGAACTCTTGACACTCGTCATTCAGCACCAGGGCAAAAAGAATGATTAGCTAGACAGGGTCAAAACAGTAGTTTTTCTAGACTTTAATTCCAGCCCTCTTTAGGACTGTTCTTTGCTATGTCAGTCTCTGAGGCTAGAGATGGATTTTGAGCAATCCTAATTGTCATAAAGACCTATCATGGTTTACTGATGTATGAATTTACTCATTCTTCTAATATGTGTGTACACACATTCAAATATATATTAGCTTATAACACTGGGATTAATAAACTCTATAACTTTACATATATATTTGTCAGTTTGGGCTGCTATAACAAAATACTATAGACTGGGTCATTTATAAACAATAAAAATGTATTTTTTTACAGTTCTAGAGGCTGGGAAGTCCAAGATCAAGAGGCCAGCAGATTACATGTCTGGTGAAGGCCTGCTCCTCCTAGATGGTGCTTTCTGTGTGTCCTCACATGGCGGAAGGGACAAACAGGTTTCCCAGGCCTTTTTTTTTTTATAAGGATACTAATCCTTTCATGAGGGCTCTGCCTGCATAACTTAATCACCTCCCCAAAGGCCCCACTGCTCCATACTCTCCCATTAGGGACTAAGTTTCAACATATGAATTTTGTGGGGACTCAAACATTTAGACAATTATATATATATATGTATATGTATGTGTATGTATATAATTGTCTAATTATATATATAATTATATATGATACATTATAAAAGTTGTTTCCTATAGTTTATATTTTGTAATTTGGTATTTTCTATTTTGTAATTCCTACAGTTTATATTTTGTAATTTTGGAATCTTCTCATTCTGTTTTACTCTTTACACTTTTTTAAAGAATGCTAAAAATTAAACTTCATATTCTGAGATAACTGTAGATTTACAAACAGTTGCCTTAGTCTGTTTTCTGCTGCTATAACAGTATACCACAGACTGGATAACTTATAAACAACAAAAGTTTATTTGGCTCGTGGTTCTGGAGGCTGGGAAGTCCAGAGCACGGCACCAATGTCTATCAAGGGCAATCCCATGGTGGAAGGCATCACATGGGGAGCAACTATGAGAGACAGACAGAAAATGGGGCTGAACTCCCGAGATGACCAACCCACTCCCGAGATAATGGCATAAATCCATTTATGAGGGCAAAGCCCTCATGACCTTATCACGTCTTAAAGGTTCCACCTCTTAATACCATCACAATGATAATTAAATTTCAACATGAGTTTTGGAAGGAACATTCCAACCATGGCAGTTGTAAGAAATAATTCAGAAATATCCTGGGTATTCTTTATTTAGTTTTCCCCATGGTGACATCTTGCAAGACTATAGTACAAGAGCAGAACCAGGATATCACAAAATCGATACAGTCAAGATACAGAACATTTCCATCACCACAAAGAGTGCTGATGTTGCCCTTTTATTGTCATTTTCTTCCTGACATAATTCTCTCTCTAATTCTGACAACCACTAATCTGTTCTACATTTCTATAATTTTTTCATTTCACAAATGTTATATAAATGGAATCACAGAATATGTAACCTTTTGGAAGTGGCTTTTTTCACTCATCAGAATTCTCTGGAGAGTCATCTAGGTTGTTGCAGTATGAACAACTTGTTATTTTTTATTGCTGAGTAGTAGTACATGCTATGGATGTACCAGAAGTTTGTTTGGCCATTCACCTATTGAAAGGCATCTGAGTTGTCATCAGTTTTTTTTTCTTTATTATTTGAACTAAGCTGCTATGAACATTTGTGTACAAGTTTGTGGTGTGAACACAAATCTTATGTTGTCTGGGATAAATACTCAGAAATGCAATTTCTAGATTGTGTGATAGTTTCATGTTTAGCATTTTAAGAACTGTCAAACTGTTTTTGGAGTCGCCGTATGTACCATTTTGCATTCTCACAAGCAGTGTATGAATGACCCAGTTTCTCTGCATCCTTACCAGCTTTTGGTGTTGTCTTTATTTTTTATTTTAGCTATTCTGATTGCTGTGTAGTCTTCTCTTACTGTGGTTTCAGTTTGCATTTCCCTATTGGATAGTGATGTCAAACATCTTTTTATGTGCTTATTGCCACCTGTATATCTTTTTCAGTGAAAGGTCTCTTTATATCTTTTGTCCAGATTCTTATTTTTAATTAAAATAATTTTTTTAGACGGGGTCTTACTCTGTCACCCAGGTTGGAGTACAGTGGCACGATCTCAGCTCACTGCAACCTTCGTCTCCCAGGCTCAAGTTATCCTCCCACCTCAGCCTCCTGAGTAGCTGGGACTACAGAGGCACACCACCATGCCCCACTAAGTTTTTTGTATTTTTGGTAGAGACAGAGTTTTGCCATGCTGCCCAGGCTGGTCTTGAACTCCTGAGCTCAAGCAATCTGCATGCCTTGGGCTCCCAAAGTGTTGGGATTACAGGCGTGAGCCACTGTGCCTGGCCTCTTTTGCCCAGATGCTAATTGAATTGTTTGTTATTTCATTATTGAGTTTTGAGAATTCTTTGTATACTCTAAATACTAGCCGTTTGTCAGATATGTGATTTGCAGGCATTTTATCACACTCTGTAGCTTGCTTTTTAATATTTTTAATGGGATCTTTCATAGAGCAAATGTTTTCAAATTTGAGTAAGTCTAACTTATCAGTTTTCCCTTTACTGGATCATGCTTTCATTGTCAAGTCTAGGAATGCTTTGTCTACTCCTAGATTCTGAAGATTTTCTCCAACTTTTTTCTGATAGTTTCATAGTTTTATTTTTATTTACTTATTCTTTGAGACAGGGTCTTGCTCTGCCACCCAGATGGGTAGGCAGATTTTCCCCACTTTATCCTTTTTTTGTTTTAGCTATTCTAGTTCTTTTCTGTAAAAACTGTAGATTAATCTTGTCTATATTTACAAAACCTTTTAAGATTTTGATAGGAATTGCATCAAACTTGTATATCAATTTGGGGCCCTTTACACTTTTCAAACCCCTTATAGTTTGATCACATTTTCTCATTTAGTTTACTTCAATTCAATGAGAGTGTCAGCAGGACCAGTCGCAGACAAAACCTCTCGGACACCGGTTTTAGGAAGGGGCTTTAATCAGCTGGGAGCAAGAGTTTGGGGCATTTGTACTCCCAATGCAAATCTGAGCTCTAAGGGTGTGAGGAGGCCAGCAGAACAATTCTAGACCAGTGTGTTAGCAAGTTTGAGGGAGTATGGTGCAACCAAATCCTGAAAGTGTGGGGACATTCAGAGGAAGGGAAGGTGGTGCTTTAGCCAGTCTGGAAGAAGTCCTCCTTGAAAAAGCTTTTCAGGGAAGTGTGGGATTTATATGGACTGGGAGGAGAAGCATGCATGGAATCTACTCAGACTTGTCCTTAGAAATGGTTGAACTCTTTGCTTTCTAGTCTACCCTTTATGGAAGCACCTTTATCACTACTGTCATTTAACTTGTCCTTCTCTGCAGCTTTTCCAGCTTGGCTAGATTTTTTTGTTTGTTTGTTTGTTTGAGAATTTTAGTGAAGTTTCTCTTCCAAGCTGTGTGTCTTTAGGCATCCCCAGACATCTGTTCACTTAAGGGAAATGCCATTGCTGTTATCCCTCTAAATGAAAATTGTTTTTATCCTGCAGTGACTCTGATTGTCCCTGTGGACTGTTGTCTCAGGTGTAGAGTCCAGAAGTTAGTCTAGCTGTTTAATTTGTCTGTCTGTGCTTTTCCTAGTACCTAAATTAAAATCACATGTTCGTCATACAAATGCTTATGAGCAAATTGCTCACAGTGTTCTTCCTGCCAGTTGTGCCTGCCAAGATGATGGCAGGTCTTTAGAATCATTCCAAACCTAATGCATCCCAAAGAAAATCATTACCTGAGGTATTGAGATCCAAGTGCCAGCCCTGCCTCTCTCTCATTCCCATAGCGTGCTCACATTGTTCTTTTCTGATGAATCATTTAAGAACTAATCTGTGCTGGGCTGTAATCTAAAGAAAATTTCTTCTGCTCTTTCTGGCCAATGCTGCCAAATGGAAGACGTTCAGTAAGTCACTGTTGAATGACTGAAATGACTGACTGACATCTGATATGAACACAAAATTAATTTGGGATCTTTTATGGATATGGGGAGATGGCAATATTTTCTGTTAGCTCTGGGTTATTGAGCCTTACATGAAACCCTTTACGGCTGTCTGCTCGTCTTCAAGGGCAGGTCCTCACTGGGACCCTAGGACTCTCAGGGTTCACTGCATATGGCAGGATCAGTGCACTTTGATTCCCCTAGTGTTTTCAATTTCTAGTAAAATCTTAACACAGATTGAGTTTAGGAATATCTTCTGACTTGGGGTACTTAGTGCATCCAGGAAAGAATACAGCATCATTATGGGTGTAGGAGGAACCCCTAGTTTTCAGCTGGCTTTTTTAAGAGACGTAGAACTTGGTCTCCTAATTATGATACATCTAGAATTCTTGTTCAAATCAGTGTAAATTTAGAATATGCATCAATGGCAGGACTGAATCCAAAATAAAACCAATTTGGGTATATATTCTCTGTAAACTATTTCCTGCGTGTACAGTGAAACTGCGTATCTAGTTCTTTCACTTCCCCACAGAAATCCTGAGCGACTGCTCCCACCTTTATCGGAATGCTTTATTCCCCACTAAAGATCTAAGACTCACGACGAATACAAAGTTTCCCATGGTTAACACGGTGGCAAAGCAAGTGATTCAGAGCCTATTACCTGTCCTGAGCCTGCCTCCTCCTGGCTTCCCCCAAGGATTCATGCATATGGTTCCTTGATGTCTTCTTGTTTCACAAGTCTGAATGAGTGCTTTTATTTTTTAAAGAAAGAATATTTTATGCTGGAAAAAGTTTTCCTGAAAGACAAGGTAAAAAATATATATCGGGGAGATTTTTTATTATATTGCATTTAATTGTAAACTTACCATTCTTGCCAGAAAGAAGAATTCATTCTGATTTTCAACTTGAACAAATAATGTAAAGTCACTAAACTACTGTTAGCTTTTTTATCTCAAAGTAGTTAAATGGCTTTGTTGCTCATGTGGGAATGGAAATTAGCTCTTGGCATGAACTGCTTTAATTGAAATCAGTTTGAAGGCTGAGTTCCTATGCTGCTTGACAGATGACATCATTTCCTGTGCTTTTCCCAATCCTCACTGTTTTTCCAAGATAGGATGAAGCTAAGTTTAACTTCAAATTTTAAAGCAACTATACACCTTTTCATGACCTACTTAGAATATTATTCAAAGTTTTCACTAAATCATTTTTTTTCTTTGTATACTTATAGACAGATTTTTAGTTAAAAAAGCATCTTGGCTGAGATGTTTTAACGGAATCATAAGAGCCTAAAATAACTGCAATCAGTTTCCGGGGTTGCTTAATTTCATTACTCCAACAAAGGAGTTATTTCTGCATTCATACATGGGGAAACAAAGATAAAAATATTTTTAATAGCAACCTACTTTGCAGGGCTGTGTAAGTGCTTTGGACACAATGGACAACTTCTAAGTCTCAGTTTGGTCTTTGGGCATAGCTTTTGATGTCATCATCAGGCAGCATGAGTTAAGTAAATAAAAATTAATTTAGCACAGTTTTATACAGCACTTACATATAAAGCAAGGTACTACTCTAGGCACTTAAGGGGTATTGCATAATTAATGCTCTCCCACTCCCCACTCTCAAGAAGTTTTTAAACAAATGAGGTGGGGCAAAATAAGTAAAAATAGGCTGGATTATATAATATATGCTTCAAAAGAGAAATATGAAGTAATTGGAAAGGAGAGAGGGCTCACATTTGGTTTGGGAAGTATCAGAAAAGATCAGCCGAAAGAAACAATATTTGAAATGGGTTTTGGAGATAGATAGGATTTCAGGTTTGGGGGAGAACTGTGTGTGTGTTGTGTTGGGGTTTAGGAGTTAGGGGCAAGGAGACAAAGAGGCAGGTAAGAGAGAGGGTTCTACAGAGGGACTAGGACGAGGAAAGTGCCGGGTGTTTTGCATGGCACATAGTAGGCACTCAGAAATGTTTGTTGAGTGAATGAATGACTGATAAGTAGATCAGGGGATGGAGTCATAGGACATAGTGGGCATGTGCCAAGGAGCCTCGAAAGACACCTGGGGCCATGCTGAGGGGACCGTGAATGTGGAGAGATGGAGGTGGCTCTAGTTCAGTAGAAACAGGCCTTTGATGGTGTTTCAGTGTGTGGCATGTTCTTGAAAAGGCATTTAACTTTCAACTCGATCTAACTTCTTTGTGCTGTAAAAGAGTATAGAAGATAGTGGGTTCTGCACTTTCCTTCCCTGTTGTTAGGCTGAGATTTGTGTAGCTCCTTATAAAAATTGTCCCTTTCTCCTGAAGTCAAGTAGCCACTTTTCAATACCGTGGCTGAGGATTCCTAACAAGGGGTAATGGACAGGGTGGCTGTTGGGAAGAATCTTCTATTTGCTCTGAAGAGATTTGGCCCCTGTGCTTCAGGAAGAGTGAGCATAAACAGCAGATTTCTGCTTTTGTGTAGAAAGAAGATATTCTCTTCTCCTTAGCTAAAATTATTGAACCTTCTTCTCTGAAAATTTACTCCCACAACTTGGAGGACCAGACAGAATAAGCCAAACCTCCAAAGCCCAATCCTGGCCTCCATGTGTAGGCAGGTATCAACAAGGATTAGTGGTTAATTCAATCAAGCTTTGGACTAGGAAATAGCCTAGGATTTTGAAAGTGCTATTAGCATTCCTAAATTACTGACCTAGAGATAGCCTGAACACTGGAGAAATGAGAGCACTTGCCTGCGCTCTTGTCATTGCTCACTGTGAGCCCGTGGCTGTCTTTTACTCCAGCCTCTCTGAGTGTCTCATTGTCTGGGGTCTAAGGCTGTCAGCCCATGGTCTTTCTACCCTGGGCCCTGAAATGTACACTTCTGTAGGTGAAAATGAGGATCTTATTGAGTTTGAGGTTACAGTTTAAACAAGCAGCTCTTTCTCAGGCAAATCCAGCTGTCCCTGTCATCAGGCAGTCTTGTTATTAAATGTCTTTGTAGGTATTTTCTTTTTTCTCTATTCTGCCTCTAAAATTTCTTTTAACAAAATTCTTTGGAATTTGCTACTCTTAACTGTTCCCCTGCACCATCTACCTGGGATTCTAAATCTTTTCACAGGAAAGTTATTGCCATCATAATCTTGTCTCATATGGTTACTCAAGGCAATACTTTCTTGTTGTTATAAATTACAGAAATGACATTGAGTTGTAATTTCTGTTAAATTAAAGAAGTCATTTAGCACTATTAAAGTGAATGCCAAAGAAACAATTGCATTGCATGGTAAATGATTTTTTTTTTCTTTCGCTCGCTGTGTCACTCAGGCTGGAGTACAGTGGTGTGATCTCCGCTCACTACAACCTCTGCCCCACCAGGTTCAAGCGATTCTCTTGCCTCAGCCTCCTGAGTGGCTGGGATTACAGGCATGCGCCATTACGCCTGGCTAATTTTTGTATTTTTAGTGGGGACGGGGTTCCACCATGTTGGCCAGGCTGGTCTCAAACTCCTGACCTCAGGTGATCCGCCTACCTTGGCCTCCCAAAGTGTTGGGATTACAGGCGTGAGCCACTGCGCCTAGCTGGTAAATGATTTTACACACACAAATAATAATATGTTTAGCATTCTCAATTAGGTCATTATCAGGTAAAAATAGATGCATCCTGATAAGCTGTTTGATTTTCTCTTCAAATAACTACAGATCAACTCCTGTGAGCTGTTGCAATCTATGCATTTAAGTTGCAAAAGTAAATTCTTCTTCTTTTTTTTCAAGTACAACACTGCAATATTCGCTGTATGAATGGAGGTAGCTGCAGTGACGATCACTGTCTATGCCAGAAAGGATACATAGGGACTCACTGTGGACAACGTAAGTACACTGTAGTTATAAGTATTCTAGATGTTAACCTGTTTGTAGACAAGTAGAATAAAGAGATAAGTGCTGATGGATTTTCTTCGATTACCTGGGACACAGCATGTTTACAAGTGTCCAGTGACCTTTACAGATGAACAAATCATTTACTCAAAAAACTTAGCACCAAATTTCCAATTGGAACCTTGATTGGTTACAGGTTGTTTGATTCATTTTCCTCTCATTTACCTTCACCACTCTGCTTGCCTGATCTCCTTGATTTCTAGTCACCACCAAAGAAGCAGAATTCTTGTTCATTCCAGACGCGTACCTTCCACTCACTTGCTGAACTTCAACACTTGGATTTTCAGGAAGCATCTCAAGTAAAATATTTCAAAACTCAGCCTCATCATTCTCTCTAAACATGTCCTTTATCTTGATTGGTGGTATCTGCATCCCTCTCATTTCCTAATCTAGATTCTGCTACTGAAGTACTTATCGCATGGTGTTCAGTTTGAAGGTTCATGTGCACACACCATTTATTGTATCTACTTTCTACCAGTCCCTGTGCTTTGCAGAAGACGAACATTCTTTTTAAAAAGCTTGTTTTTTTTATTACTTTAAGATGAACATATATACCCTACAGAAAATTTGGAAAAGTTTAAAAATACAAAAAGTAAAATTATTCATGATTTCATCATTCCAGATAGTATCTTCTAGACTTGTAATGCGTATTTGGTACATGAGTTCTTACTGTATATATAGTTTTTGTACCACTTTTTCACTTAATATTTTATTCAGAGTATGCTCATTACACATTTTAAAATACATTTTAATGGTTGCCTAGTACTCTATTACATGGATGTTTGACTGTTTATTTAATGAATCCTCAATGGTGGATGTTATTCAGGGCGTTTCTAATTTTTGCTTTTGTGTATATATTTATTAGGATTAATAATGTTATTATAAATAAACAAAAATGTAGAGAATGCCCTAGTGACCATCTGTGTTAGTCTGTTTTCATGCTGCTGATAAAGACATACCCAAGACTGGCCAATTTATAAAAGAAAGAGGTTTATTGGACTTACAGTTCCACATGGCTGGGGAGGCTTCATAATCATGGTGGAAGGCAGGGAGCAACAAGTCACGTCTTACATGGATGGCAGCAGGCAGAAAGAGCTTGTGCAGGAAAACTCCCCCTTATGATAACCATCAGATCTTGTGAGACTTACTGTTATGGGAACAGCATGGGAAAGAGACCTGCCCCCATGATTCAATTACTTCCCACCTCCCACAACATATGAGAATTCAAGATGAGATTTGGGTGGTGACACAGCCAAACTGTATCACCATCCACACACTGCAGTGGGAGAAGAATATTGGTTGAGTTTTGTGTAGCCCAGCCTGGAGAGAGGAGAGGCAGCCTCCGCAGTGTGGGTGATCCTTGGGCTGAGTCTTGAGGGATGGGTAGGAGTTTACCTGTCAGGTGATGGGGAATGGACCTTTTGGGCAGATGGTAGAGCATGACCAAAGCACCAGCACAAGACACAGCAAGGGATGTGGGACATAGCAAGTGCTTTGGTGTTGCTAGAGCTTAAATGCAGAGGAGAGTGAGGGGAAAGGAAGTAAGGTCAGATAGGATGTCATGGGCCAGGTTTTGATGCCTTTATGCATACTATGTTTTCTCCCAAAGTAGGGCCAGGAAAGAGGAGTGAGACCACAACAATAAACAACACTAACAACATCAATAACATACATCTTTTGAGTTACTCTGTGCTTACTGTGTGCTAGGCACATTTTAGAACTCTATGTGTGTTAACTCATGTAATATGACAACAACCCTTTGTGTTAGAGGCCATAAATGTTACCCTCTGGCAGATGAGGGAACTGGAACACAGGGACCTCAGTAGTTCCTCTAAGGGTATATAGATGGTAATCGGCAGAGTTGGGGTTGGAACCCAAGCAGTCTGACTCCATAGCCTGTGTGTTTACTCTTGTGAAATACCAACCTTATTACCCTTCACTTATGAAGGTTTACAGTGAGAAAGATCACAGTGTGGAAGCGCAACTGGAGGAGGACAAAACAGGAGCAGGAAGACAAGTCCTAACTAAGGCTATGGCTGTGGAGATGGCGAGATGGGGCTGGATCCCGAGGCATTCCAGGAGAATCAGGAGGGGCTGCTGGGCATCTCTCCTGCTCCCCTTAGTGCTCCCTGAGGGAGTTTAGCCCAATGCCCAACACACAAGTGCTTAATTAACACTGGCAGAATTAGAAAACTTTTCCTAAACTTCAGCTTCCTCATCTGTAATCTGGGAGGGTTGGCTTGGGCAAGCTCAAAATTTCTTTTCTGTTTAGAAGCTCTTCATTCTGCCTGACTATAAATCAAGAGGCAAAGAAGACAATTAATTTACATAAACCTCTCTGGTTATATGATGAGTAATGGCCTCCTGCCATAATTTTTGGTTGAAAAGGGTTGTGTCAGTTCAGGTCCTCTTATGCCAAGAAAATATCAAGACAGAATTAGACATAAAAGAGAATTTATTGGGGAAAAGGCCCGTGAAGAATAAAGGAAAGAGGAAGCAGAAGTAGGAGGGAATGGTCTTCAGACCATGATGCCTGTCTGATCCTGTGCAAGGAGGGAGGGAAGGAAGGACAATTGCATAGAAGGAACTTCAGCCTGTAGTGCAGCTCCAAAATGCCTTAGCCAGGTTGGTGGAGAACCCAGGGCAAAAAGTGCCCATCAAAGAGTTCCATGATGGGTGGAAATAGCCAGGCTTTAGTATCCTAATGCTGTGTTTAGTCATTGGCTGTGAGCCTGCCCTTGACATGAACATTGCAGCAGATCTGAAGGCTGGAAGTGGTCTGCCAGCTAAACTTGCAGGAGATTCTCTTGAGGGAAAGTATGAGTGGCTCAACTTCATGGCTGCTATAGGGTAATGTATGGAAAAATGTATAGAAAATATATAAGGAGCAAGGAATTTGAATGGAGGTTTTTGGGGGAGCCTCATGGAGCAGTAAGATTTCAGCTGGGCTTTGAAGAGTGGGTGGAACTGATATATTTGGCAGAGAAGAGCCTGCCACACATGACGAAGATGCCTAGAAAGAGCCCATGCATGCACGAGTTACAGGAACTTGTACAAAGAGGAGTTGTTCAGCACATGAACTTTCAATTCTTATTTTAATGTCATTTCTAACAAGCAAAATATCCTGCCCTGAAGCATCTCTAGATTTACTGCACCAATAGTTTCTGTAAGTTCTGTTATAACTCTCAATTGGATTTTCATTATGGTACTTAAATTACTGAAGATCATTAGTAGTATTTTGTTGTTTGCAGTTAATTGTGCAATTGAACATGCTACATTTCTGTAAGGGTGACATCAGAGGGGCTGATATTTCCCCTCATGGGAGCCCTGTTGCAATTAAACATAAATCATAAGCAAAAGAGTCTTTGCTAACACGCAGTTCTCATCCAGTGACATCTCTTAGAAACCACTGTTTTCAAGGTTGAACTGAAAGCATTGCTCAGATGCTTCACGGAATGAGACCATCAGCATTAACATAGATACAAACTCATCTATTCCAGGCAGCTTTACCTAAGAGTGGACTGAGGAATATCTGAGTATGTGTAACTGTAGAGTGACCATTCAAAACAAACACCAGGGTGACTTTAGACATTTTATTGTTGTCCTTCCAGGGGACCACAAGTGTTACTTCATTAGCATTTATTTTCAGGTAAAGCGTCTCAGCTCTCTCCTTATTTTACAGCTGTTTGTGAAAGTGGCTGTCTCAATGGAGGAAGGTGTGTGGCCCCAAATCGATGTGCATGCACTTACGGATTTACTGGACCCCAGTGTGAAAGAGGTAATGGTTTTTAAAATCATTTGCATAAAGACATGCTGGTACCTAAAGCTGTTACTAATTTGCACAGACATTGGGTCTGCATGGCTACTTCCTGAATGTTGCTGAGCTTTGAGGGGATTTCTCAGTTGTCATTGGGAAGGTCCCTAGGATGACAAGACAGCAGCCCTGAATCTATGCATGATATTCGGCAATGTTTGTCAGTCCAAGTTTACCTAAATTCAGTTATTTGCTAATTTGGTGGTACTCAGCTATGAGCGTATACATAATTACCAGTTGGCATCAGGATAAAAAGGGGAGAACTTTCTTCTGTAAGGGTAAGGATTAAGCTCTTTATTATGCCAGTGAATTAAGTGGTCTTGAACAAAACATATGTATGGAAAGGGAGAATTTCAGTATGAAAAGCACACCTAAAGATCTGTTGGACCTGTTGGGGGCTGTAGAGGTGTACAAGCTCAGCATTCAACACTCACCATAGATATATTGAGTGTCTGCTGAGAAGCTACTTTGTGTAGATGGTTTATTCAGTACTCATTGCAGCCTGCTAGAGTGTGTAGAATTATCCTTAATTTTGCATATGAGAAGATGAAGGCACAAAGAGGTCCAGGGATGTCCCCAAGGCCACATACATAAGAAACCTTTAATTTGAATGTGTGTTTTGTCTCTTCAAGTCTAATGTTTACTGCTGCTCTTAATTAAAAGAAACATTCTACCTGATTTGCCTACCTAAAAATACAAGTATGATATTGAGATATGTGTGGATGTGCAATATTCTTAAGTTTTTTTCCCTGAACTTTGGTCTTACTAATAATCTTGTCTCTACATTTATAGATTTTTTTCTCATCGTCCCTAGTTTTATAATGAAAGTTTAGAAGTTTTATGTTACACAAAACTGTAATTGAAAATTTGCATGAACTTTTAAACTGCAGTAATCACTTTTAGCAAAAGTTGTATAGACATCTTATTCTAAGATGGAAAGTAAAGATTCAGTAGCAGATGTTGAATATGTCATTTAAAACATGTAATAGAGGAAAACAAAGAGCAGAGAGTGGTTTGTGAGAAATTGTTTATTTTCTGTCTGTGTTTATAATTTATCTAAATTCAGTTATTTGCTAATAATGCAGTAATACCTATTTGAGCAAGAAATTCCAGGTCGATTACTTTGATTACTAGGTAAATTACATTGTGTCTCTATTAATGGGACCACTGCATGGTATTGATGTGTAATGCATAATAGACCTTTACATTGCATGTTGATATCCTTTAGGAGTCCCTCCTTAAACTGCTTCTTTTTACAACTTGCACAGATGTGTTTTTATTCGCTAATAATTATAATGGTCCAGAGTACTAAAAACTATTTCTTCTAGGCAATATCATTCTGTGGCCTTATTACTTAATCAGGGAAGTTGTAGGAGATTAAAATTGTTAATGTGTAGCTTGAGGAGTGGTGTGTGAAAATAATTTCTCAGATGATAATGCTGGGCTTAATTTGTTTTAGAAAAATCACTAATAAGATGAAGTTACAGGGCAATTTATCTGTAACATTTTACCTGTAACCATTTTAACAAAGTGGTTAAAGATTTGCTGCAAAGACTATTGATGCTCATAGTTGATATTGATGATAACACAGTCTAAAATAAAGGGCGTGATATTGAACCATTCCACAGTGATTTCTTCAAAGATTTGATCTTTGTCCAAGATTAAGAAATGTCCTGAATGGGTTAAATTACTAAGCTACTAATCAAAACTGGCATGTTACTCAGAGGTTTCTCCAAGTTTGGGGGTGTCTTCAATTGCTCCCCTTCAGGAAAAAGGGCTATCCTGAAATCTGCACTAAGGTGTAAATATCTGTTGACTCCATAGAATTTTCCCAGTGGTGATTTTCAAAATCAAATTCATCCCCAAGTGGCAGATTTTCAGGCATTTGTGGTAGTGGAGACTGGAGAGCAGAAGGGAGCCTTGCCCGTTAGTAGCAGAAGGGTAGTGCCATCTACCCACTGCCTGTTTTACCCACGGGTACAGTCCCAGACCTTCGATGGGAGAAGAAAAACATGGGTGTCATTTCCCACACCACATGGGAGAGGGGAGTCTTTTTGATTCCAGAATTCTATTTCCATTTGTAGAGTCTTCACTGTTTGCTGCTCTTATGAGAGTCGTCTGTTTACCTCTTTGAAGAATTAGAGGCAGTAGATCCTCTTACTTAGATGTATGAGATGTATGTTTGTGATTTCAAGAGTGATGAATAAAAATCTGATACCGAGTCAGGACAGATCCATCCTGAAGTGTGGGGAAGTATTCAGGGTGACTTCCGATGGTGGGTTGGTATACTTATTGTGGTGCTTATTACTGGATAAGTACCTAGGTTGGTTGTATTGTGTTTTAACTGGGATGTGATGTTTATTTTTTAAAGTGCACATCCGGGAGGCCTTTACTACTTTCCTTTCTCCCTCCATCTACATTTTCCCTTAGTACTCTCTCCACATCTCTTTTTGTAGCATTTACCGCATTGCATCAAAACAGCAAGTTTCCAATCTCCCTCACTAGAGCATAAGTTTTCAGGAGCAACTATAGTTTCTTCATCTTGTTAATTCTAGCCTTACTGTGTGATGCACAGTACACGACCCATAGATGATGAACTGGATTCATTTAATAGCATCAGAAAATCTGGAGATATAATGATCGGATATGAACAAGTATCTCCTGGAAATAATTGCTGTTTGCCAACAGTCCTGGATATTGATTTCATTAATTCCATGCTAAACAGAGCTGATTACAGTGTTGATACCTAATTGAATCATTCTTTCAGAAGAATGATCTTTCAGGTCCACGAGACTGTCATTTTTCAGTTAACAGGGATGCAAAAAGGAGGAATGTTTTGATCAAAACTAAGTGGCAATAAAAACAAAAGCAAAAACCTCTTATCATGATATAATACACATGTAAGGGAACATTTAGAATGTCAGTTACAAGTACTTCTCAGGATAAAGATCTATGTCCCTGGGAGATCTTGGAACTTTTATACATTAATAACTACCTCAGAGACCCACTATGAGTGTGAAATACACCTTTGGGGGTCATACTGGCAGGATTTGTATCACATTAAGCCAATAAGTCAATCTTAATCATCCATGAACATAGTATTTTGGTTTTGTGATGGAGAGAAGCAGCAGATCTCATGCTTGAATTATGAATCATAACAGTCATGTAACAGTGTAAGAAGATTATAAAGCAATTTGTCTTACTTGCAGCTTTTTGTCATTAAGATAAGTTTGTTTAAAAAAATTCTTGGCTGGCCAGCCTCATCCCCAGTGGGCAGGTAGCAATGATATATTTTACCATTGCCACTACCATTGTTTCTCTACACCCAGAGGATAAAAAATAGAGACCTGTGGCTTATTTGGCCTGTGATGTTTACTTTTTAAAAGCTGAATAGGAATACCTTTAAATACATCTTCTAGTTTGTCATAGTCCCCACCACTACCTATTGTCACATCTTGCTCAAGTTCATTCATTTAGCTTAGGTATTAGCCCTTGTGAGCATTCAAGTTTGCCACCTCCTGCTGCTTTCTCTGTCAAAGATTGTGTCTCTATTTTTTTTAACCACAAGTTAATTTAATTTTTCTTCCTGTCACTTTTTTTTGGTAAGTTCACATTTGTGGTTTTCTTGTTGCCTCCTACTCCGACCCTTTGCCTTCTCTCTGCTTGGGCCTTGAGCAACTAGTAGAACTTAATCACTTCTTAGCTCAGTGGTACAGTATGTTAGCATTTGTTATCAGATTATTGAAGTGAGGTCAGTGCCTGTTTTGGCAATGACAATACAAGCTAGTCGTATATTGCCATAGTTACTGCTAACAAAAAAACTGTGTGGAATCACTTTCTCTTGCCATCTTGCCTCAGAATGCACATTTATAATCTGGTTAAATGCCTTTGTATTAAACACAGTGAATCATATGAGTGGATGAGACTTTTCAGGGTCATGTCAAAAGAGAGAAGAATGATGGAGATAGACCTGAACTTGGAGATGGGGGTGGGGTGTGGTGATGAATAGGCTTAGGGAAGAAGAGAAACAAAGAGATACAGCAAGAGAACCAGGAGAGCATTGAACCAAACAAACAAAAAGGAGTTCAAGAAATAACTTGGCAATTGTTAGACTCATCGAAGGTCTGAGAATGAGAATCATAAAGCGGCCATTGGACGTAAGAACAGCTGACATGTACTGAGTACTTGCAGTGTGCCAGGTGGTGTGCTAAGCACTTCACTTTGATGATTTGCAACAACTTTATGAGAAAAGTCCTGTAATAAGTCCCATTTTATGGAGGAACAAGCGGAGGCAAAGAGAGATCAAGTGCCTTGTCCAAGAAGGGACAGCTTATAAGTGGTAAAATAGAGGCCTGAACCTAGACATTCTGGCTCCTAAGCCTGTGCACATAACCACTGTGTAGTACTTGGACTTCACTGGAAAGGGGCCACTCATAACTCTAAAGACCTCACTGGAAAGGGCCACTCGTAACTCTAAAGACTTTTCTGAGGAACGGTAGGAAGAAACCTAGAACTATGAATTTTAGAATGGAAGTCAAGATGAAAAGGCAAAAGAAAGGATTCTTGCATATTCTTGGATGTTTCAAATGTAGGGTTTTGGAATATTCCTCTATTTGATTGATTTCAATGTACGAATCTGCTCTTGGAAAGAGAGAGATTCCTGTGTGTTTACAGGACATATAAATGTGCTCCAAAGGACTGAACTAACATGCCTGGAAGTAGACATATGGAATGAATATTGTCATTTAGTGCAGTTATCATGGAAAGTTATATCGTTTTCTTGTAATATTACAACAGCTCAAAATGTGTTTGGAACTCTTTTTTGGAGGTGCCTTTGCAGAATCAGCAATACATTCAAATCAGTGTGTGATTTTTTTTTTCCCTTTTGAGGAGGCATATGAGTTTTCAGAAACAGCCTACAGTAATTTACTGTTAATTCTAGTGACTACAGTGGGTAATCACACATTTTAGCTGTTTGGGATCAAAAGCAGACTTAGATTTAAAAAATAGTAAAAATAATTTTCTCATGTGGTTCATAAAGCACATGGAATTGGTTTAATGTTTTAATGTCAAACTTTATGTGAGCCAGAGGATGAAGCCTTTTGGAAGCATAAATGCAAATAGCAAGAAGTTTTCTCTCATTTCTCCATCTGAAGCTGCTCATCATGAATCTCCATCCTCAGAATATTAGCATGCACATGGACTCTTCTAAATCCTGGTGCCTTTGTTCTGTGTTAAATTCCTACCCAAGTCTAAACTGTGAAGACAATACTTGGATTTCTGCCAACTTAAGAAAGTCTGTTGGCTGTTATGCTGGCTATCAGTAGATAAAGTATAGGGGAAAGCATTGTTGAACTGATAGCCTTAAGGAAAAGGAACAATTGGGGCCAAAGTGGAGTAGAATAAAAATGAGAGGATGGAAATAATCCTTAGTTCATTAGAGAAGCAGAACAGTTGAAAGTGAACTAGCTCTTCATGCAGGTACTTGCTTCCTAGGAAATTACAGTCTTAATGAAGCTGAAAAGGTTTTTGTATTTGTTAGCACAACAATGAAACAGAATAGAACAAACAACAGCTAGGCTGATTGTAATTCCACCTCCTTCTTATGTGTGCAGTTGACATTTGAGAAACTTGTCCTCACACCTTGTTTCTCTGATGATGTAAAAATGATTTTGCACAGATATCTTTCTAATGATTTTATTGAATGACTTTCAAAAATACTGCATTAAGCAGTTGATAAACACATATAAATCCAAAAAGGCAGCATCTATACTGTGTCTAATGAATGGAAAGGACTAACATGTAATTATCCAAATATATAATAATCAGATAGTCCATTTTGGAAACACCTGCTTCGAAAAAGAAAGTAAAAACATTACCTTATCTCAAGACCTGTTTAGAGAGCTTCATGGAATCAGGAGCTGATTTTCCTGTGCTTTTTTTTCTCCTGGTGTTTTTCAGGAAGGTATTAATAAAATACAGATTCATTATTATTTTTTCTCTATGTAGAAGTAAGTTTTACAGAGCTGCATTTCTGACACGAATTTTACATAATTTTAAGTTGTAGGTGGCTATCACTAAAGTTCGCAGGGTAATGCCACAGGCTAACTCCCATTCTCCATGTGCTTTTGGAAGGCAGAGCTCTGTGAACTATGTATATTTTCTTCTTTCCAAAAGCAAAAAGCAATAAACTGTCATTACTAAACTACACTGAAGGCCTCTATGAACCTCTCTTTTGGTATTCAGTTTCAATGGAAAGTGACAGTGTGGCCGGGCGTGGTGGCTCACGCCTGTAATCCCAGCACTTTGGGAGGCCGGGGCAGGTGAATCACGAGGTCAGGAGATCGAGACCATCCTGGCTCTACTGTGAAACCCTGTCTCTACTACAAATAGAAAAACAAAATTAGCCGGGCGTGGTGGCGGGCACCTATAGTCCCAGTTACTCGGGAGGCTGAAGCGGGAGAATGGCGTGAACCCGGGAGGTGGAGCTTGCAGTGAGCCGAGATCACGCCACTGCACTCCAGCCTGGGCGACAGAGCGAGACGCCATCTCAAAAAAAAAAAAAAAGAAAGAAAGAAAGTAACAATGTGTAGATAGCAGGGGCAGAATGCCCTAAATGTTACTGTGCGTCTACAGTGGTATTGCAACATTTGTGGCAGCTGGTGGATCACTGAATAAACTAGATTTTCCTAGAATAGTTCCAGGAATTGCATCTTTTGACACACACACTCGTTTTTTTGTGGCTGGGTAACTGTATACACTGAGGGCACACATGCTCCTCTGTCTCGCAGGCTGCACATACGTGGTATGAACAAGCAGTGGGGATGGGATGCAACCAGAAAGAAGCTTGATTTTTGTCTCCCACTCACTGTCCCTCTTGGCCCACTTTGTAGGCTACTTCTTCTCCTGCTGGTAGATGAAATCATCTGGTCTGTTTTAGACTTTCTCCCCTATAGTTCCTTTAATGGGGGCAGAGGCATCTGTGTTCTGACTGTTGCTGACATTTTCTTCCTCAATCCCTGGGCATCCAGTGGTACCTCCAGCCTCTTGAGTTCTCTTTGCTGCTCCAAGGAGCCATCTGGGAAAGGAGCTAGGCTCAGTCCACATCAGCTTTCTTTTTGGCAGCCCCTAGCTTGTTGGCAGAAAACATTCATGCATTTTTTCTGCCACGATAAATTGCTGGAGTGCAAACTATTGACACGTTAGCAAATGCTCATTGGAACCATTGTCCAAGCATCTGGCCAGACAGTTTCCAGGCATTTGACAGTCCCTAGTCCACAGTGTCCTCCAGACTTCTGGGGATAGGTGTCATGCGATCTGAGGAGTCTCCCTGAAGCCTCTCTCATGACTTGGCGTCATAATGTGGCCCTTCACCAGTTTCCCAGGAAGGGCTAGTAACAGCCCAGCTCTCTCCAGAGTAACCTGCTTCCCATCACTTGCTACTTTGGACATTTGAATACTCTTGATATGCATAAAGGTTTAAGAGGTCATCATCACCCACCTTGCAAATTATGCGTCAAAATATCACACTTGACTTAGAATGTGGCATCTGTTCCCTTGGTGGTTCAATTGAAATTTTGATTCTAACATTCTCTTGTGTTATCAAAGCTAATCATTTAATACAACTGTTAAATTTAGTGTCGTGGTTTCATCTTCAAAAACAGTTTTTTTAACTTCATTTTTTTTAGCTCTTATGAACTTATTAAAAAGATAAAACTAATTTTTATATGTCGTTAGCCCCACATTTAATATTTGAACCACTTTTCGATCTTAGATGTTCAAACAGTAGAACAGTACTGAACAACAGAAATATAATGTGAGCCACATATATAATTTTAACTTTTCTTGTAGCCACATGAAAAAGTAAAAGGAAAGAGGTGAAATTAATTTTAATAATATATTTTATTTAACCCAATATATCTAAAAGCTTCATGTCAATAGATACTCAGTATTAAAAATTATCTGTGAGATATATTGTATTCTCTTTTCCATTCTAAGTCGTTCAAATCCAATGCATATATTATACCACATCTCAGTTTGGACCAGCTAATATCCACATGTGGCTATCATCTTGGACAGCACAACTCTAGAACTTCCAGTAATACATATCCAAACTTTACCCAAAGTATCTACTAGGTTTCCAGTTTTCTTTCTTTTCCTTCCTTCTGCTGCTTCTCCAACTCTTCAGAAAGCAGCATCTTAGAAAATCAAAGAGAGGCTGCATTGATATTTGAAAAGTAAACCATTAAAAAAAAGAACTGGGGCCTCAGAGCTGAGCCTAATTTCTCAGGTTCTCTTAGTAGAAGTTTGATCAAATATAAGTGATAAAGCTCAATCTCATGTTATATCATGTCAATTAGATATAACAACTACAGCATATATTTAATAAAGCCTTGACACTAAGCTAGGCATGATGATAGAATCATGAGAGGAGTGTATGGCTCTTGTCATGAGGGCCTTAAAATAATTTTTGGAAAGACAGACATGCATACTATATTGGAAACAGTTAAGTAACCAAGCAGGGCCAGGACTTAGCTAGGCAGAGGAGATAAAGGAAAGTACTACAGGTAAAGGGAAGAGTTAGTACAGATTTAGAGGCTCGTATTGACCTGGGGAAAAGGGAGGACCCTGCTGTGTCAGCTTTCATGGTACTGGGGCCCTTCTATGGGAGAAGAGGCAAAGGCACAACGTCAACTCACATAACTCCAAAGAAGGGAGGGCCTATTGCAAGCTTCTCCATGATGCCCTTCCATTCTATTGAACTGTGCTTCTGTACAATTTCTGTCTGAAGCAGGATATTGGGATTAAAAAATGCCCCTTTGTATGTATAAATTAGTGGGAAGACTGGTCTATTTCTGAAACTGTTTTCACTTTCTTATAGACGGCATTCAGGAAATCCTTACCAATTTTATATGCCCAACTGAGAGTACTTCAGAACACTTAATGTTTATGTTCCCAGTAGTTATGGTCTCTAGAGAGTCTATGCTGTTTTTGGTTTATGAACATATGTTGGACAAATACATGGGGCTTCATGGTCCCGACGATGTGCCAAAGTACTTTTTGTAGAACATCAGTCCCATGAGGGGTTCCATGAAATTAAGTTGCCATGGATATAATATCATTTTTGGAAACTCCATCCCATGTCTTCTTGGGGAGGCATCGGGTTTGTTAGCTCTTGGGAGTCCTGCAGGAAGGAAACTGTTTTTACTTAGTTTAACTCACATCTCCAAGCCCATGAATTTTAGAATTTCTTCTTTCCAATGTATTTTCCCTTAACACCTTTAATGTCTTCATCTTGGAGATCTGGATTCTTATTATTTTGACAGTCATTTTGAAAATCACTTGACATCTGCATGACAACATTTTCATATTCTAGATAGATGTTTTGAATCCATGTATGATCCTCATTTTAAAGATAAATATTTGCCTAAATGTCTAGAGGTTTTTGGAGGAAGATCTTCATTATTTAATCATTCACCTTTTGGGTTCCTAAGAGGATTCATTTGACCATAAATTTAAACACAGCATGAGACACTCATCCTTTGGGGTTTGGTTCTCAAGTACTTTAAAGAATCATATAGGAAAGCTGGACTATCCCATTAAATACCGATAACTTCCTAGTTTTTAATGGCTTGATGTGGTCAGTGTGCATGCCATCCTGGTTCTGGTTCTTATCAGCCACTGGCGGTACTACTTCTAGAACTAGGAGTATGAGATATTCTTAGAGCTAGAGCTCCCTTTTCTATACTGGTTAGATCCTTTTCTTTCAAGGTCAAGTTTAAGTCTCATTCTCTCCCCAGTCACTTCCTGATTATAGGAGGCCAGCCCCCAAACCCCCACCCCAACCAGCCCCGTCAGTTTCTATGCAACTTTGCTGACATGGCCACCTCTGGCCTCCCGGACCCCACCCACATTTCAGTTGCTCAGTGAATCTATTAAATTTTTGGGTTTTGCCATTCGCTTTAAGGATTACATCAGACATTTTAGCATTTTTATTCCTCCAATGAATTCTTGTTTTTCTTGCATTTTATTACATTTTAAACTGATTAACTGACCCAGTGCTTGTCTTTGGGGATATGTACTCATGATTTTTAAATATTTACTAAGAGGTAAAGAATGAGCATATTCATCTTGTCAAAAAACTTTTTTTCCATGTACATTTATTGATTTTTGTGTTGAAATACTTCTATCAGCATAAAACCGTCTAGAATTCTGTTTCATGGCTTCAGGAAGCCTTATCAGCAAATTGCAATATTTAAGTTCCTTAAAAATATTTTCTTTACTAAGTGAAACATAAATCATCTATTAATTTTAAAATATGAAATAATTATATAGGTATTATTTCAGTATTTTCTTTAAAAAGTCAATTTGGTTTATCAGTCCCATCATCTGGGAATTACACAATTGGCTAATCTGCTTTTGGGACTACTAAAATAGAGGTTTATGTATAGTCTCTCAGTCAGACTATGGTACTCCCCATAGGCCAAAGACTAGAAATTAGATCTGATACTTCTTCCTATTTCCCTACCAAACTTAGAGCTGTGAAGAGAGTAGGTATCTATTAAATATTTGTTGATTTGCATAATTTAACTGTGGGCTCTTGAAGTCGATGAGAGGGAGTGTTTAAATGTTAAATACATCTGTTTAATCCAACATTCTAAGAAAAGACATTCTGGACAACAATCTTTATAAATCTATGTGTATGTTATATTGAAATATTAGTGTAGTTATTTATAACTGACATATTGTAGGAAGTGAACGCATGAAAAAAGCGTTCTCCAACTTTCCTACCATATTCCCTCGGTGATAATCTTTTGTCTCCGAACTGTTTCAGAAGAGCTTTATAAGTAAACAATAGACTGGGATATTTGTTTTCTCAGGAAATAAAGAATGTTCTAATGGTTCAGTTTATAAGATAGATCCATTTCTATCTCTGTCATTAGAGAGCCCTTATCCTCTTGCCTGCCCTCTCCTAGGAGGCATCATTGACCTTTACCATTGTAGGCACTGAACCACGCTGAAAGAGAAGCCTTACAGGATGGAGGCAACTTTTATCCAAATTGAAAATGTTTTTATAAACATACATTAGCTCTTCATGAACCATTTGTTTCCTGAAGTCCCAATGGAAATGATCATATTCTGTTAGGGATTCCAATGATATATTCTTTAAACTAAGACTCATGAACGTTAAAAGGCAAAAGCGAAGCCAGAAGTAAATTTTGACTCATTCTTTATATAATCATTTGAAAACTTCACTTGAAAACTGGAGAAAATTTTGGAACTTTCTTGTTCTACTATGGAGAAGATAAAAGCAGAAGCATCCACAGTATCTTAATGATTTAAAACTGGCTTTGGAAAGAAGTATGTAATAGAATTCAGATTGTCCTTGGAGGAAAGCAACCCTAAATCACCATCGAAAATTCTTTATTTTTTTTTTTCAGACGGCATAATTTGGAGTGGGATTGGGCTATTTCTTTTCAGACCTTATTTAGGCCTCATTTCTTTCTACAGTGTTCTCCACATTGCCAAGCAGAATAAGCTATCACAAAACTAAACAAAAGGCAGTGCCTAGAAGGCATCCCATCCCTTGATGGAGCCAGCTGGGAGTGTACCCAGGACTTTCCTGTTCTCATGGCTCCTGGGGTTGTTATTCTTTACTTTTTATGAATGAGACAAAATGATAGTGAAATTATTTTCAGAACTAAATCATATCTCAAAGGAGTCTTCATTCCAACTTGTCACTATCACATGACAATCATTTTAATGTTTTCATTTAAAATATCTAATTAGGAGGAGTTGTGTTTTTCTAATTGCCTAGCCATTCCTAGAAAACTGATCACGAGCTCATGCTCTGAGGATAAATCTTGCTACTTGCTGGACTGGTGGCCTTGAGCAAGTTACTGCATGTCTCTCAGGCACAGTTTCCTAATCTATACAATGAGGGTAATGATAGTATTTATCTAGTAAGATTGTTAGGAAGGTTAAGTGAGATCATCCACAAAGTACTTAGCGCAGGATCTGGCACATAATACATGTATAAGAAATGTTAGCTATTTTAAATTCACATGAAAATGAGGGTAATCTTGGTTGACAAGTATCATTTCATTAACAGTATCATGAAATGTTCACATATCACTGAAATTACACCTAAACTTAAAGGCCTCATTTTGACCATTTTTTCCACTTAGAAGTTTTGTTATTTTACTTGAACAGCATATTTTTTGGATCCCCTATTCAGATGAAACCCAACATTCTTGAGCTGGATATAGAAAGGTCAACATCAAGAAAGAAGCACATCAACCATGTGCTTTTCTTTAGTACACATTCAACTGTTGCAGTTGTAATGAAGGCTAAAACTACAATAGTGCAAATAGTAATAAAGAAAGAGAAAATGAAGGGGTAAGGGAAAACTATTTCCATAAAATGTAATGGTGACTGTGGCTGGGAAGCATTTGTTCTCCCAATAACTAACCAAAAATTCCTGAAAGATTTGCTTACTTTTACTGATATACAGGTACAGAAGGGAAAATGAACTTGTCTATTCAGAAAAGGCCAATAACGAAATATAAGAGGTACTTAGCTATTTTAGAAATGTGGCATTCTAAAATCAATGAGAGGTAATAGACACTTACCCATCAGTAAAATAAACTGAACACCTCTGTAAAGTATACAGTTTCCAGGTGGCTGTAAGACCTTAAGTCTACAAATACGGCCTGGTCAGGTTGGATGGGAGTGGGGGATGCTTTTACTCATGGAACCATGTGCCATTCTTCTTTTGTTGCAAAGGACTAAAAGTGTTAGTCCCAGAGGACTAAAGTTAGAAAAATCAAAACATTTGGTTATTTTAAACCCACAGATTTCAAGCTGCCCTCGTTAGTGTTCAGTTTTGTTAAGTCTATCCATAAAAAGGTGTGATGTTAAGCTGAAAAGAAATTGTTCTAAAACGAAGAGAGGAGGTGTGAGTTTATCTGTCATGCATGAGTATTTCTCAGGCACTATGCTAATGACTGGAGATGTATAATAATGAATGAAACACATGCATCCCGCCTTCTGGAGTCACATTCCTGTGGGGAGATGGAAGCAGTGGTTAGAAGGGCATGTGTAGGAAGGCTGGCCACACATTGAGAGGTGTGCAGTGGTGCTGTGACTCCCACGCTGGGAATAGGAGCTCTGTACATTTTTCTATAGCACATTAGAAGTCTGATGGTTCCGGCTGACCATGAGACTCTTCCCAAAGGAGCCTCTGGGATACCGACTTTGTTAAGATGAGAGAGCTCTTCTTATAGGTTTCCAATGCCCTTCAAAGTCAGAGGGATCTTAAGTCTTTTGCTGCTTATATTGCTTTTCCTCTAATCCTTGTGCTCCCACAGGGACTCTGATCCCTAGCTTTCCCCCAGAAACGTTAATGAACTGGAACTCAAGTGTCCAAAAAAATGCAAGTACACCACAAAAATGGTTTGTTTAGGCGTCAAACATTTTGAGATAATGCATACTTTTGAATGGATGCCTGCAGTCTTGTCCCTGGGGAACGCCTTTGGATGTCAGGCAATCCTGGCTTCAATAAATCATTTGCTGTTTGGACAAGTCGTGGCCACCACGTCAGTCACTAGATACATTTGTAATGGTTTACATGAACAATAACAACAACCACCTAGCAACACACTGTTTGGTCATGTCATTTTTTTCTAATATCACATGTGGTTTTGTGGGCTTTAGAAGAATAAATTCTTACTGCATCTAAAAGGTCTTGAAAATTAAACAGCAAATATTGTTGGAGGCCTACTGTGCACAATAGGTGAAATCACACTGCATGGTGTAAGAATGAAACATGGGTCTTTGCTAGTTTATTAGTAATTTTATACTCCACACGGGAGAGACTATTTCTGTTCTGTTCAACATTTTACGTCTAATGCCTGACACGCAGTAGCTCGGCAAGTATTTGTTGACTGGAAAAATGAACAAATGAGTAGTTTTCAGGCATAGTTTATTTCTTGAATTTCCTGTAATTCAAAAAAGAAATGACTGATCTACCATCTGTACTTTTTAGCTGATAGTTTTTTCCCTCGACTTTTTAAAACCATGAACACAACAGTGTCAGGTAGAGCCAAGTGTATTCTGTGAAGTGTTAATACCTCAGAGATGCCACGTTTATGTCATCCCTTCCATTTATGCAGCACTTATGAACATATACCACCCTAGTCAGTCCTTGGGGCAGCCCTTCATATTTTATAGCAAAGAGTGAGATTGAAGGGGAACCTCTGTGACTCAGAATTCTAAGGCAGGTGTCTAGGAATGAGACTTATGTCTTCTCAGTCAGCCCAGACTATGGGGCATCTATATTCTCCAACATGTATTTGCTTGCTTTTAGAGCTCACTGTGGTCGCTAGCATTACCTTTTGTTATTATTAACTATCTTTTAATTTTAGCTCTATCTTTGTTCTTTCCTCTCATTTTTCACACCTTTTTGATTTTCAGTCAGACTGCTGACACTTTGCTATTTCTGTTCTCTGTGTCTCTTAGACACTATGTCAATTTTTAAAATTTCAAATTTGACGGAACTAGGCAATATTTAGAATTAATTTTGTCGAGGAGAGCTTGTCTTTAATTGTAAGTGGATATTATGTGGTGAAAACACTTGGCTTAGCTGAAATTGAGCTGTGCATAGAATCAGAAGACAATCTGGTCCTGATGGAGTCTGAGAACACACAGGCATGGATAATCCGGATGTGTGAATGAATGAACTGCTGCTGTGTCACGCTGCCCGGGACATCCTTCTGTTGGAATTTCTGTGAAAGTAGACCAGGCATATCGCATATTGGAGTGTGTATTCCAGGAAGAGTTGAGAATTGGTTTTCTTTTATGACCTCTTTGTTTTCTTGCTGCACATATCAGGAGATTTGCAGTTTCTGTCATATAAAAACTACTGGAAATTTAGAATTATCTCCTCTGAGAGCATGAGCCCCTTGAGAACAGGGAGTTTTGACTGTCTAATTACAGTGGCTAGAAAATGTCTAACACAGAGTAGATGCTCAATACATATTTGTTGAATTAAAGAATGGATCTGGCATATATACAGCTGATCACTTTTTGCAATAGGACATGGGTTGATGGTGTAGTGAATGATTTGTTGGTGCATTGCTGTGATGATGTTCTGAGCTCACCCAGCCTCAGTTACTCAATGACAGCAAGTTCAAGTCATGTCAGAGTTGGTGTTTGGCTCTTGTCTGCCCCACTATACAAGTGCATGCAGTTTTAGTCTCTGTTTTGGTGGGTAGTTTCCTACCCCTCTGGCTCGCTATACTTGATTATGAAATTATAATTGGCTTTCGTTTATCTCTTTGGGATAGAATAGTAACTGTAGCTAATCTGTGGCTGAAAATAGGGAGATAAGAATGAAAATAATTAAAATGGATCACTCTGGGTAGCCTGAAGTGACATAGATTAATGTACTATCAGTTTTTTCCCCCTGAGAAACATTTGGTCACAAGGAAGTTTGGCTTTCAGAAGAAATTCAGATTTGGGTGTGTGGCTTTTGGCATAGTCTAGCATCACTGGAATGGCCTAAAGTAGATGTTTCTTTTTTTCCCATGCCTTCCTGTGGGTGCTCAGAACAACCCAGTCTTTTGACTGTAGGGTTATCTGCCATTCGTAGACTGAGCATTATCTTGCCAAGTCATGTGGAGAAGCCAGTTACCGAGTGCACTTGGAGCAGAAGATAATACTTGGCTGAAGCATCCCAGAAAGCCTAAAAAGCTAATGTGAGAGGGATATAATGTAGAGTTTCTAAGGAGAGGTGGAGAAAGAGACTGATTGATCAATTGCTTGATCTCCAAAGGGCAGGGGCTCTACCACGTGTTTCATAGTGCTAGGAAATGGCAAACTTTAAAAAGGTGTTCTTCAGTTGCCCCAAGAAATACAAATGTCACGCTTGTCTGACTGTCAGGAACGAATTGTCCTAGTGCATGCATGATGACTGTATGTTCTTCTTTGATAGCGCCATGGTGTGGGTAGGTATGAGGATCTGTTGGCTTAGGAGCAGTTGGAAAAACTGGACAAGGAAGGAAAAGAAAATGAAACTAAGAGGCTGGATTGAGAAATACCAAGAAGGGTGGAAATTTCAAGCTTTTTTTAACTTCAGTAACTGTAAGAGAGAAAGAAAGAGAATGAAACAGAAATGTCTGACTGTGTCCCTTCAATTTCAAAACATATTTTGTAGCTCTCCACTGACTCTGGTTTATTCATTATTTATTTAATAGACTCCTTTGTTAACTTCAGGAAGTTAATACTAGTGGCAATTCTTTTAGTCGTATTGGGTTGCTAAAAAGCTGTGGACCCTACCACATACCACAGTTTAGATTAATTGAATCTAAGTGTGCATGAGTTTGATTAAATATGTAAGAGGGATTTATTATTAAGAGCCCTTCTTAGGACATATGAGCTTGGAAGAGCCTGATTTATAACTTAGTAGCTTTTTCACTTTGTGAAGGGATGGGACATAAAGTGTTCTTTTCCAGAGTGATGTGGACTGAGATAAGATTTATAGATTAGTGAAAGAAGTCCACATCTCAGTCAAAAGATTTCCAGAAATGTTCTCCTCATTATTCTTCAGAGACCTGAGCTATTCCAGATGTCCATAGGTTTCAGAAAGGTAGCTTCTGGGGAGTTGAGACTTTCTAAAAGATGAAAATGTCAACCTTCTTCCTTCCCTGCTTTTTTGAGATGGTAGTAGAGCTATATATTCAACTGTATGTAGATGAAATTGTAATATAAGAAGAAAAATAATGGCCATTATTAAAATTCGGCAGTAGGCCAAACAGGAATTATATAACTGTTTTGCTTCATAGATAGAATTGTTCCTAAATTCAGCTGATATGGAATTTTTAAGAATTTATTTTTTGGGGGGTCAAGAAATGATCTATTGTAAGCATGCAAGGAAAAACTTCCTATTCTCTGCTCTAATTGCTACATCCAGATATTTATTATGACATACAAGCAAGATTCAGTGCTCGTGGTGAAATCTCTGTGCCTCACATTGCATTTGCCCTGCCTGCCCTCCTTTCAAAGCTGTGCTTACCGCTTTGGTATAAGGTCACTGAAAGTGTCTGCGAGCTTTAACAAGTTGGAGATGCATTTCTACAGCTGACATTTTTCACTTAAAAATAAATTATAGGATGCGCTTTGGAGAGCACACGCCTAGGAGTGGAACATTAACAAAGGATACGTCAAACCACAGACACTTCTAGTGGATCCAGTTCACAGTATTGCCACACAGCCTGAAAAAATAACATTAGTACCAGCAAAACTATCATCCCTAGCATTCAGTCATTATCCCTGTGGACAGGCTTGGGAACAGCCATGTGGATGTAGCTACTTTGTGCTTCTTCCCATGCAGATTTGATTTTTCTTTCCACTTTCTCCCTTTTAATGAATGAACTAAAAATGAATTTGAACTACTTGCCAACCTTAGAAGGTTTGATTTTAAAATATATTTTCTTCTCAAATACATGAACCAGTAGCATCACTTTCAATTCCCTACTCCCATTCTCTGTCCAAAAATACATATGCCAATCTTCAATTTTTTTTTGTAGATTGCATGTAAACGATGGATATTACTTTAGTAACAAGCACATAGTAACAGCTTAATTTCTTTTTGAATTGTTAGGCTGCACAAATCAATCATGTGGTGCCAGCTGAAGACTGCTTTTACAACAAGACATATGTTACAAATATATTAATCTTAGCGGCATATGGCACCTGAGACCTCGTAGGAAGGCGTTGCAAATAGGATGATCATGCCCTATTAGCTGGCTCACTTCCTAACTTACATTAATTCATGCATTATGGAACGTCACCAACACATGAAACAAAAAGTAGAAATGGCACTGCTGAGTAATCACAAGCCATTGACTAAAGAAACTTCAGGGAAGGCGGGGCAATGAGCATTCTTTGAACCACTTAATTCAAGAAATAACAGGCTTTGTTTATTTAAGAGGCCAGTCTGTCTGTTTTCTGATTGCATTCTTATTGTGAAAATGCCAGAGCACATTACAATGGATAAAATGAGAGGAAAAAAAGGGCGATTTAAGTAGGCCAGGAAAGAGTAGTGGTAGATGTTTGAATGCCACCCCTTGGAATTAATCAGTGGTTTATAAACCTGAAATACTTTTTAATTTTGAGAACTGAGTTTCTGACTCAAATTATACAAGAGAAAATGTTACTTGGCTTGAGAAAGGAAAAACTTTGGTTCATGTAAATATGTACCCTGATGCCTTTATCATGGGGGAATTGTAATTAGGGATTCAGAATCTTGAGAACATGATTGTGACCTAGTTATTTCTGTACAGCAAGTGCTCACAGGAGGTACTGGCTAGACCTGAAAATAATGAATTAAGAGATTCCAGCTGGGATGTGATGAAAGCATTTTTGGGAATCTCTGTATCTTGGCTGGACCACATGGGTTATAACTTGGAGAGACCTAAACGAGTAGTAGTATATGACAGATTTATAGTCCAATTGATGTTGGGCATCAGAAAAAAAGGCTGAGGTTAAAAAAAATGACTTGAGAATTATGAGTTCTAAAAGAATTGCTATTGGAAGGGATGCTAATGCAGGAAAGCATGAATTCTTTATATGAGGGCAATAAAAATAATAAAATTTGGTGCTGAGGCATTGAATGGGAAACACAGTAGCTTATTTTTTACAAAGACCCCTCCTCCAAGATCCCTTATCTACCTTCTCTGCTGTACAGTTCTCCACAACACATCCTCCATCTAACATATAGTATATTTTCTGTCTGACCTAGTTCTTCCACGACATTATTAAACTCCATGAGGGCAGACATTTTGTTTGCCACTGCTCCCACCATCCCCCTCACTTTGTTGTATCCTTAGCTACTAGAGTGGTGTGTGACACTTAGTAGGCTCTTGATAAAAATTGTTGAATGAATGAATGAATGAACGAGTGCATCAATGGTGTCATTTTTAAGCCAGAAATTCATTTTAGTCCCTCTCTTCCCTGCATCTATCTCTCCCTCCCTCCCACCTTCCCTTCATTCCTCCAGCAAGCACTGGATGTGCCAAGGCACAAAGACCAATAAAACAAGGTTCCTGCCCTCCAGCTTATGGTCTGTTGGGATCAACCCATGGTTAAATGAAGGAGTCCAGTACAGAGTGATAATGCTATATTAGACATGTGCACAAAGGGAGATCAGAGTAGAGGGGGGAAAAAAACATTTAATCAGGCTGAGAGGTCAAGGACAATTTTTTTCTAGAGAATTAAGGATTGGAAAATTAAGGATTTGTAGAGCCTAAAAGAATATGTAACAGTTGATGAAAAATGAAATGACTTGCAAGAAAGGATACGACCTGGAAGAAGAAGACAACGTTGTCAGGGAAACGGCAGGTAGTTCACCATGAAGGGAGGCAGATGATGGGAGCAGATGGAGTTTGGAGGTAAGTTAAATGGAGAGTCATTTCAAAATCATTGGTTTTCCAAGGTGTTTTGTTGTGTTCATTGAGTCAACAATACTGAGACTTCATAATACTGCAGACAAGTAGGTGAGACCACTCCATGTGAGTTTTGGTCCTCTTGCTCTTCTGTTTCCCGGTTTACTATGTGCCCCTTCCCAGCTTGATATCTCAGGCTAAGAAGTAAGTGGACTTTCTGTTTCTATTCTTTTACTTAGGATAATGCTTTCCAGTTCTAACCATGATGCTGCAAAAAACATGATTTTATTCTTTTTTATGGCAGAGTAGTATTCCATGGTTGTGTGTGTGTGTGTGTGTGTGTGTGTGTGTGTGTGTGTGTGTGTATCTCACATTTTTTATCCAGCCCTCCATTGATGAATCCTTATGTTGATTCTATATCTTTGCTTTGGGAATAGTGCTGTGATAAAAATATGAGTACAGGCGTCTTTTTAATATAATGATTTCTCTTCCTTTGGGTAGATATTGTTGGATCGAATGGTAGTTTTATTTTTAGTTCTTTGAGAAATGTCCATACTGTTTTCCGTAGAGGTTGGACAGAGCCAAATATTACATGTTTTCACTTATAAGTGTGAGCTAAACAGTGGGTACACTTGGACAGAGAGAGTGGAATGATGGACATTGGAGACTACCAAAGGTGAGAAGGTAGGAGGAGGGTGAAAGTTGAAAAATTACCTATTGGGTACAATGCTCACAATTCAGATAATGGGTACAGTAAAAGCCAGAGTTTGCCATTATGCAATATATGCATGTAAGAAACCTGCGCTTGTACCCCCTAAATACATACATACATACATATGTAAATACATAAAGAATTAAGCGGAGCTCTAAAGCTGGTTTACCATTTCCTTGCCAGAGCATTATTTGGAGTGTGGCGACTTTAACATTTAATACGAGTTACAAGACTCTAAAGTCCATGCTAGAGCAATTGCTCTTTCAGCCTCATTTTGTTTTCTGTGATTGTGGGCAGGGGCCATCTCTGAAAGAATACTCCTGTCTTTCGTGGTATTTACTTGAGTTTATACTTTGTGTCACACGTGAACTATTTCCTGTGTCTAATCTGCAAATGTTCCCTTCTGGAACCCACTTTTATGTTTAACCTATAGGAATGCCTAACTGTTGAGTAAAATGGTGCTTTTGTGTTATTTTCACCTAACATAATCTCAGAATTTTAGTAGATTTTAGTATTAATATCTTTATATGTGATGCAGTCATCATCAATATTTGTTCTTTTAAATTAACATTCAAAATTAAGTGAACAAAACAACAGTGATATTCATAAAATTGGATGCTATTTTGTGTCATGCTTGAGTTTCCAAATGGAAGCCTCCTGATTGTCCTGATCTGATGTCACATGGAAGCCACTGCATACTCTTGATCTTTTCTATGTTTCTAATCATTTTATTAACATTTCTTGGAATCTTTTCTAGCTTATTGCATTTATATTGGCTGGTTTTATAGTGATAAGAAGATTGAGAGCTGTTTAGGATATAGATGTTATCTGTACATGGTGCCTGTACAAAGTAGGTGCTTAATATGTTTTTTTTTTTGAATGGGCAAGTAAGAGTTATATTTTTAAAACATGCATCCGATCATTAACCACTTCCTACTGCCTTTAGGAAAAAGTCCAGACTCCTTTGCCAGAGCCACCAGGCCATTTACAACCTGGAAGCAGCAGACCTTTTCAGCCTTATCTCTTGCTGTCACAAACAACAATCCACAATCTACAGTATATGTTTGCAGTGCCATGCTTCATCCATGCTGCTCCTTCCATCTGACATTCTTACTGATTTGTCAGATGAGAAAGCTTCCATTAGCCATTCACAGAAGAATTACTTCTCTATTTCCAAAACACTGTTTGTACTTCCAGAATAATCACACTGGTTCATTTCACTGTCTATACTTATCTCCCCATCTAGGTCGTACACTCAAGACAGAGGCTCTGTCTTACTTACATTTGTATCTTTAGGGTCTAATATTGTACCACTGACCATTGCAAGGACTCAGGAATGTGCTCTGAATTAATTAACAAGGTAATTAGGCCAGTGCCACAGCCTGAGTATCACACAGCTTCATGGTCTCTGCTCCACACCATGAGGACAGGACCCGTGCGGTCGGGACAAGGCTAAAGAGGCCTAACCCTCAGCCAGGGCTCTGCAAGGCTGCACCAAGGCTGGGTTTAATCTGGGACCCCTCATTCATCCGCAGTCAGTAGAGGAGTGACCATCACTGGCTTCTAAAAATCCATGGGGTCCTGGCCCGTCTGCACAGCCTACCCTCATCAAAGAAGAGTTCTTTGATGGTACTGCCCAGGGTCTCTTGATAGCAGTGGTTTTCCTGGGGGAGCAGGCTCAGTCAAAGCCTCAGTCTGGTTCTGATGGTTCCTTTAATTGTTTGCCAAGAATCTGGTTAAAGGGGACATGACAGACTTCAAGGGACTGATGAGAATCCAAGATCTCCTTGCTGGCCACAAATCATTAATTGAGAGCTATGCCTTAGGAGGGTAATATATATTTTCTTTCTTATGACCATGATTTTACATTTGCTGAAGCTTATTTAGTCTTTAACTCTCCATTCACTTAGCCTTGTAAGACCTGTTTTGGAATAATCATAATTATTATTGTTATTTTAAAATTTAGCCATTGTCCTTTTTTATTTTTATAACACTATAAGCCATGTTGTTTAATTTACAATTTATTATATTCTGTTGTGATATGAGATCATAGTGATGGTTAGTACAACAATGTGATAGCTATCACTTTATGCACCATTTTAAGATTAATGGGCATCATGATATGAGTTATAGATATGAAGTTCCAATGTATAATTTGAGCTGTGTTGTGTATTCTTGGCCATAATCGTCACATAACTCAGCATATGTATATATAAATATATGTAAAAATACAAACTTGCAAAAACAATTTGAGACAATCCCAAAAGATAGATCTCAAAGAAAGATTTCTTTCTTAGTTGAAACGCTTTCTTAGCTTCCTGTTTTCAGATAATGCTCAAACTCATTAGTGGACCAGACAAAGCCTCCCATGAGCTGGTCTTTCCCACCTCGCTGGCTCATCCCCAGCAGGTGCCCTTCATTTATCTGCAGAACCATGCCCACATCCTCCCTTTGTTCCCCCTTTTCACACTTAACAGATGTTCGCAACTAGTCTACTTGTCTCTGTTCGGAGCCCTTCGCCTCTTGTTTTTTAAAAAAATTTAAATGCAAAACAGTGCAGTGACTAATAAGACAACCATATTTAAACCGTCTACCTGGTATTAACAAATGTCAACATTTCATGAATTTTAAATAAACGAACCAGAGCATCTCAGATAAAGCTTATGTCCCTCTTTTCCTCCCTAGTTCCTTTGCCATTCCTCTCTCCAGAGGTGACTGCCATCATGAATTTGTGCTAGAGTTTTTAATCTTGTCAATTTACTGTGTGTATGATTTCGTGGCCATTTGTAACTGTGTAGATTTTACTTGTACACTTTCTCTCTAAGATTTTTTTTAAAATGCCATTTTAGACAATCCCCAGTACTGATCCTTGGGGGCTCTTTGCTTCCTATTCTTTGAGGGGTCTTTGTTTTTTTTTTAACAAACTAATTAAATTGTTGCTATTTCTTAAAAATCTTTCTACTGTTTCTGGTCTGGAGCTTCTTCAGTGATTTTGTGACAGTCTTGGAAAATCTAATTTTAATTCTCCACTTTATTGAAAACTTGGTTGGCCTTTTCTTTTTCTGACCTCCTCTTGCCCCTACAAAGGTAGAGATTAATAATACATAATTTCTTTTTACAGAAAGCACATTACTTATTTATTAGCTTGGTAGTTTCAGCATTGAGAATCCTTCATTTTTAATGTTCAGAATTTTTCTCAAAGATCTTTTAACATTTCGATCCTTTACTTAAGAAATCCTGATATCAAAGTAATCCATATTCATAATAGACAATGTGAAAAGTATTTTTTTTAATTTAGAAAAGTGCAGAGAAGTTGGAGAAAATACTCATAGGTCCCTGAGCGACTGCTATTAATGTTTAATATGCTCATTTAAGAAAGTTTGGGAAGTAGCAAAGAAACTACCTACCATACTAATGTAATCACAGTTAATATTTGCCTGACTATATTTCCTTCTAGTTTCTATTTTTCTTTACATAGTAAATTTCTTTGCAATCACAACATAAATTCAGTTTGTATTATATGTTTTCCACACATACACATTTTAAAATACTGTATAACCCTGTGTTTTCATTTTTTAAGCATTTGGGCTCTATCCTTAGCTTTAATTTTTTTCTGTTATTTCGTTATGTGTAACATCTTTGAACACAGAGTGTTTTTTTGTATTTAGAATGGAGTGAAATTGTTGGAGGATGGCTACAGGCACTTTAAAGCCCTTACTACCTATTATGAATGTGGTCACGTGTGCACCTGCATGTCTAAGTTTTGGTTTCACCTCATTCTTGCCATCATAGGGATTTTTTAAATAATAAAAAAGAAAGAAAAATCCTTACTTATTCCCAACAATAGACATTTACTCTTTATTGAAATAGGTTCTTAAATCTTTTTTTTTAAATCTTTTTGACTTTAAATATTTTTGCAGGTATTTAAATTTGTATTAGTGTGCATATATTTTTGTTTTCATTTTACATGTGGTCCTTTTCCTCGTGATTTATCTATGGCTTTTAAGATTAGAAAGTCTTTGTGCTTTCAGAGATTCAATAAATATTTTTATTCATGTTCTTCCAGTTTTTTGTGGTTCGATTTTTAAATATATTTGATGCTTTAATCTAATTTGGATTTGTTGTAGGCCTAAGACAGATCTACCAGGGTACCATTGTTCTGCTATACCTAGTTTAAACCAGTGGTAAATGCTATCAGTGGTGGATGGATGAATTCCAAGATTCATTTCACATTTTGTACCTGACTCTTTGTAGGAGTGTTATTTAAATCAGGCTGATGGGTGTTGCTAAAATGTTGGACCAGCCTTGGACTTCTCATACCCATGCTGACCTGTGGCTCAGTGGGAATCTAGCATTTGTCCCTGAAGGTGCACTGCCCTTGGTTTCTGAATAGCCTCCAGCTAGTTTATACTAGATCTTTGGCCTTTCTCTGGGGCTTGTGAACTCTGCTTTCCAGCAAACAATGTACCTTCACTATTAGTCAACAGACCATTTTCCTTAGGCCCTGGAAGGCCTATAACACAAGCTCCTTCATCCACAGGCAGAATCCCTTCCAATCACCTTTCCTCTTGGATCTGCCCACCCATCCCCTGCAGCCTGGCCAGCAGATGCCAGTTTGCCTGGGCTGGTCAGCACATTCACACCAGCCCTCTCTCCTTAGCTGACTGAAAAGCTTTCTTTTTTAGCTCCATGACTGCAGAATAAATAAGAGCAATAACATTGCTCTTTTGTTTTAAATAAATAAGTATGGGGCAAGTGATTCAATCAATAACTGAGCAAGAATTGACTTTTCCAGTTTAAATGTAGTGAGCACCCTATCACCTAGAGTGTTCAACAGATTCAGGAAAACATTTTAAGAAATGTTAGATAGGGGAGTCATGAATTTCATGAGGATGACTGTCTCCATAATCTTCTCACCCTAAGGTTCTGAAGTTACGTGAGTATCTCATTTCACACCTCCCTTTTTTTTTTCAAAGTTTTCCCAACATTTACAGTAGCAGAGGCACAAAACAAATTTTTTGCATGTGTATTTATGTATGTGTATACATCCTTTTATTGATCTCTTCATGAAAAGGTAAGGAATGTGATATAGATTTATGTAAAGAATCTTATTTGCTAGAACGTGATGTTAATGAGGTCATAACCGCAGGTTTGATCCTTAGATAAGCCAACTGTGTTAAGTCCTAGGATTAGTTTGGAAAAAATGGCTTCTAAAAAACAGGAAAAATATGATTGGAAAACAGGTTTAGTATCTGCCCCAGGTGGTTAGATATATAAAGCTTACTTATCCAGTGAGTGTAAGAAACCAAAACCAAAACAAACAGAAAGAGTATTAAGTCCATACAGTTGAGATAGATGTAGAATATCTGACCACAGACTTGTAGGTTGTATTAGTTGACAACGTGTGCATCTTTTTAGGTAAATATAAGAATTGGTTTGTGAATTGATTTTTTTTTTCAAAAAAGCATCATGGAGGTGTAATTTACATACCATAAAATTCACCCATCTTAAATGTATAATTCAATTCAATTCAATTCAATTCAATTCAAATTTTAGTAAATTCAGAGTTATGCAACCATTACCACAATCTAGTTTCAGAACATTTCTGTCATCCCCCAAAAGATTTCTTACACCTGTTGGCAAAAAATCCTTGCTCTCTCGCAGAGCCCTGGGCAACCACTAATACACTTTCTGTCTCTATAGATATGCCTTTTCTGGACCTTTCAAATAAATAGAATCTTATAATACATATTATTTTATATTTGGCTTTTGTCACTTGGCATAATGTTGTAGCATGTAGTTTATTCCTTTTTATTGTGGAGTAACATTCCATTGTAAGGATATATCATATTTTGTTCATACATTCACCAGCTGATGGACATTTTGATTGTTTCCAGTATGGGGCTATTATGAATAATATTGCTATTAACATTCACATACAAGTCTTTGTCTGGCCATATGTATTTCTTTCTCTTGGGTGGATATTTAGGTGTAGAATTGCTGGATTATATGCCAAGTTTATATTTAACTTTTTAAGAAACTGCCTAATTATTTTCCAAGGTAGCTGTACCATTTTACATTCCCATTAAACAATGAGTGAGGGTTCTAGTTTCTCCTTATTCTCACAACTACGTTACTGTCTTTCTTTTTCATTATAACCATTCTAGTGGATGTGAAATGATGTCCTATGGTTTTCATTTTTATTTTCCTAATGATTAGTGGTGTTGAACATCTTTTCATGTGCCTATTCGTGTATCTTCTTTGGTAACATGTTTACTCAAATGTCTTGCCAGCTTTTAAAATTGGGTTATCTTCTTATTGAGATGTAAGAGTTCCTTGTAGTTTTTAATGCAAGTTCTTTATCGGATATTGGAAATATTTTCTTCCAGCCTGTGACTTGTCTTTTTAATTTTCGTAATGGCGCCTTTTGAAGTATAAACATTTTTAATTTTGATGATGTCTAAATTATCAGTCTTTTTCTTTTATGAATTGTGCTTCTGATATTTTATGTAAGAACTCTTTGCCTACCCAAGATCTTAAAATTTTTCTCACGTTTTCTTCTAGAAGTTGCATAGTTTTAGCTCTTATATTTAAGTCTGTGATCCATTTTGAATTAATTTTTGTATATGGTGTGAGGTGAGGGTCAACTGTTTTGCATATACATATCCATATCCAATGTTACTAGTACTATTTGTTGAAAAGACCATCTTTTCTCATTGAATTTCCTTGACACTTTTGCTGAAAATCAGTTAGCCGTAACTAGAAGGGTTTATTTCTGGCCTTTCTATTCTGTTTCATTGATCTAATCTCTGTTCTTACTCTAGTACCATAGTCTCTTGATTACTGTTGCTTTGTAGTAAATTTTGAAGTCCTCCAACTTTATTCTTCTTCTTCTAAATTGTTTTGGCTACTCTGGGTCCTTTGCATTTCCGTATAAATTTTAGCTTCAACTTGTCAATTTCCACAAAACATTGCATTGAGATTTTGATAAAGATTACCTTTAATCTACAGGTCAATTTGTGAAGAAATGTTAACAATATTGATTTTTCCGTTCTGTGAACATGGAATGCCTCTCCACTTATTTAAAGATTTTTCGACTTATCTCGGCAATGTTTTGTTCAGTGCACAAATTATGTACTTTTGTCATTAGATTTATTACTATAAATCTTATTCCTTTTGATGTAATTGTGAATTGAATTACTTTGTAATTTAATTTTCTGATTGTTCACTGTTAGTATATAAAAATATGACTGCTCTTTGTATACTGATGTTGTATTCTGTGACTTTTCTGGACTTGTTTTTTTTTTTTTTTTGGTAGATTCCTTAGGATTTTCTATATACAGGATTATGTTGTCTTGGAATAAAGATAGTCTTTCTTTCTTTCTTTCTTTTCTTTTCTTTCTTTCTTTCTTTCTTTCCTTCTTTCTTTCTTATCTGTATACTTTAATTTCTTTTCTTTGCATCACTGCACTGGTTAGAACCCCAAGAACAATGTTCAATAGAAGTAACAAGAACTGATATCCTTATCTTGCTCCTGATATTAGAAAGAAAGCATTTGTTATTTCACCATTATGTATCATGTTAGCTGTAGGTTTTTCGTAGGTACCCTTCAACAGGTTGAGGTAGTTTCTTTCTATTTATGTTTTGTTGAGAGTTTTATCGTGAATAGACATTGGATTTCGTCAAATGCTTGGTCTATATCTATTGAGATGATCATGTGGTTTTTGTCTGTTATTCTATTAATATGGTGTATTACATTAATTGATTTTCAGATGTTAAACTGACCTTGCATTCCTAGGACAAATTCCATTTGGTCATGGTGAATACTTCTTTTTATATATTGTTGGATTTGGTGTGATAGTTCTGTGTTGAGGGTTTTTCTGTCTCTGTTCATCGGGAATATTGGTCTGTAGTTTTCTTTTCATGTCTTCGTCTGGCTTTGGTATCAGGGTAATCCTGGCTCACAGAAAAGTTGAGAAGTGAGCCAATTGGTTTTTTTTAAACTGGTCTCAGTTAGGGGGAAGGAAGAATGGTATACAACAGTGTTTCTCTATCTATGATGAAATTTCATTTAAAAATCATTTCTTATCTTGTGAATTGATACTTTAAAAATATAATAAAAATGAATTACTAGAAAAATCATACAAAAATATACAAATAAAAGCCCCACTGATGAATTATATTCAGCCTATATTAAATTACTCCATGAAATTGATAAAAACGTTCCTAAAGGTTTACTCTTAATTTCTGTGTTTACCTCATCACAGACTGGACACAAACAGTTCTCACAAATCTGTGAACCAGCTTTTAGTCTGGTGTAAAGCACTGGTGTAAACCCATGCTTCTCAAACTTTAATGTTCATAGAAATCACCTGGGGATCCTGTTCAAGAGCAGATTCCGATTTGGCAGGTCGGGGGCAGGGCCTGAGTCTCTGCATTTCCATCAAACTCCCAGGTGATGGTGATGCGGCGGCTGCTGGGCCACAGGTCACACTTTGAGTGCCAAGGCTATGAAAAACAATGCAGACAGCAACATAAATGTGATTTTTAAATAACCCTGTCATAAATTGCTTTGGGACATATTTTGGATTTTCCAAGATTGTTGGATTGTTACTCAGCTGTCAGGATTCTCTAGATATCAGTTGTTTTTCTTGGCCTGTGACCTTTCTGGGTCTCCAGCTGTTCCTCTATAAATCCAGGGGGTTGAACTAGAAGATCTCTGAAGTCCTTTCCAGATCTCACTGTCTGTGATTTTAAGCATCCATGTCAAAGGAGAATTATGGTTTCATTTGCATTTTCTTTTTGTATAAACCTAATAAAACATGAACCCAAAGTTTTATGCTACAACAGTTCTTAACATAATGTTAAAAAGTAACAGTAAACATGCTTTACTAAATTTTGGATGATTCAGAAAGATTAGTGTCAACATTCAAAGGTTTTTCCATGTTGAAGTCTTGAAGAGAAAGGGTGGGGGTCTTGTTTAACTTTATAGTTGGAAATCCAATTAAAAAAATAATTGACTTGCTTAAACTGTGGAGACACAAGTAAAATAGGTGTTTATATTATGAAATTCAAGTTGACACAAAATAGCTGAAAGGCTTCAATTTCAGCCAAGTTGAAATGATGTCATTGTCCTTTATATTTCATTTTATTTACTGAGATACTTGAAACTTTTTCCCCTGTTGCTTAAAAGCAAATGAAAAGGGTGGTAAATCAGTGGTAGAAATGTGTTGTCGAAACCTCCAGGGGCTGTATCCTCAGCCTTCAGCACATATTAGTGTGATTCTGCTATTCTTACTACAGATGATTACAGCAAACTCTGCAATGAAGGGTGGAGGCATTTGGTCAGCCTCCAAAGAAAGTGACTAATATTTGACCTAATGTACAGAGTACATGAATAACATATTCTTAGGGTAAGAAAAAAATTCTGGTTTACAGGGTGTGTAAGAGTTCATATTTCTTTTTCAATTCTTCCAAAAGATTTAAAATACTCAGCTGCTCTATTAAATTTTTAATTCCTCAGGCTCAAATGCAAATCATGCATTAGATGCCATTATTCAATTCAATTTAAGAACAGACTCTTGCCCCAGGAATTTATTAAAATAGTTTAGAATCTTGAAGATAAATAGTATCAGTTTTGTAAGTTTGTAGTGCCCTCATTCTTCAAAACAGCTTTTTCGTTTTATACACTGTTGAGTAATGGTTTCCCTGGGTACAGACATTTGAAGTCTACAAAATATATAGGAGTTTTTATTTGCTGAGATTAGTGGAAAGTTAGCATTTTCTTTTTCTTTTTTTTTTTTTATCACTTTGAACATCATTTAAATAATATACTTACTGTATTTCTGTTATTTTTGGCACAATATTTTACTTGGTGGGTTTCCTTTTATTCATTTAGTAATAATGGGGTCAGCTTGGCAGGCCTTTTATTTTTAATTAACTAACACATGATTGTGTTATGTGTTAAGATATGTTCATTAATGTTAGGAAAAACACAGATGAAAATGTTTACAGTGGTTCACTCTGGGTGGTGGGATTATAGTTGAATTTCATTTTCTGATTTCTAATTTTTTGTGTCTTTTGAATGTTCTACAAAGGCCACATAATTTTTTTTGAATTAGAAAACACCACAAGTATAAAATTAATAAAAGCTTAGAATTTCTAGCTTTATTTCTCTCTAGAGAAAGGGAACTTTTCATGTATCTATTTAATATGTATGATGCACTTACTATACACCGTGCACTTTGCTGGGTCTGGGGAGGAATAGGGGAGGTGAGAGACAGCTGTTTCCCTTAAGCTCAGTTCTAGATCTTTATCTGACCAAGGTATGGTGGGTGGGGAGCAATAAATGATATCCCCCAATGAATTATTACCATCGTAAAGTGGTAATCATTTTATGCTTCTCGCCTGGAATTTAAAGAGGATGAATTGAGATTCTATATGTAAGGCACTTGGTCTAATACTTGGTACATAGGAAAGTAATCATGATTACTGTGCTTTGCACATTCATGGTGATGAACTCATTACCTCTAGAGTTAGGCTGGTCTGTTTAGATAGCCTGGGGGAAAGGTGAGACCAGATACCCAGGTGACATTCATCTCTGGGATACCTCCCCCATTTCTGCAGTTATTCTTCCACGTGGCATCCTTTTAAATACCAACCACTAAAAGTTTGGTTTATTAACTTAATTCCTTCCAAGCCAAGTTTCTGTTGGGACCTTTCTCTGAGAATGCAATTCTAGTTTTATCATGAAGGATAGTGAGAAACTAGGATTTGTTATGTAGTTGTGCAACTATAAATATTTATTTCATCGATATGCGAGGGCCACCTGGGGTTTTTGCTTTTTAATTAATTAAATTAATTTTATATTAATAGACAATAAGCATTTGAGAAGGCAAAGATATACCTAGACAAAAAAAAAAGTCCTGAATCACTGAAAGCAGTTTAGACAGAGACATTGAGTCCAGAAACTTCAACTTAATTCTCCCCAAAGTGTCTTTTCTGTGACCCCACAACAAAGCACACACAAAACCGCATTGGCTTTGTATCACAGAAATGCTTCCCTGTCCCAGCAGTTGATTCTAATAAGTTTGTTTTATTGATCTGGTTGCAAGGGGTGCTGTCCAACAAATAATCCTATACAATAAAAAGCCTTCTCAAGTGACTGTTGAATAGTCAGGGTGGTGTTGGTGTCTGTGTGATGATGAAGGTGATGGGTGAGCAAAGTTCAGCTAATCACAGGGTTATTGTTCTATGGTGAGGCAGCCACAGCGTCACTCTTGAGCTTTCTGCATGCCTGCCTCCCATACCAAACATTACAGCCTTCCCCTAAAACTTCCAGACCACCCACTGGAACAACATAGTATATAAAAGGATCCAGATGCTTGGAAAGAGAAAGGGTGAAGTGCAGAGCATGCGTGATACCTTCTCGTTGGCCCTTCTAGATTTTGAGCACTGTTTTTACATAGCTGGCTCACTAAAGAGATCAAACTTCATCTCCAAGTCTCGTTTTCAGAGCATTTTTTGAAATATATCAAGATTAAAATGTATCACAAAAAATCTGCATTTTTAAGATTGTTCTGGATTCAGGGGTGACTGTGCCTCTACGGCTCTGCACCTTTCTTCAGTATTCCCCAGAAAACAGGGGGAAACAAATCGTTGTAGGATGTGCACACACGTGGAGCTCTAAAGCTAGACAGGATGTGGGGAATAGAGGAGAGAGTAGAGAGTGTCAAATAACAGAGTGATACCCACGAGGAAAGAGTACCAAATACATGGGGAGCGCCTGTTTGCAGAATGGCACAGGAGAGTTGGCTAAATACACATAACTTACACTTGAAGGCTTAATTGCTTGGAAATTTTTAAAATATTTTATTTTATACATGTATATATTTGGAACTTAGGCTACTTGGTAGCTTTGCAGTGGTTCACCTGGTGAAATATGGCTTCTCAATCTGTTTGTTCAAAACAGATTTAATAGATAGGGTTTTTTTTCCCTCCTCCCTGCCTGCTCCCTGCAGGACAGCTGATTTACAAGAGGCACTCTTCTTCATATGATACTCATTAATTAATTTATTTACCTAACCCCTTCATTTTCTCTCACCTTCCTCTCCAGTGTTGCTTCCTTAGTTTCTCTTTATCACATTACCGTTAAAAATATTTACCTAAAAGTCTCTTTCTCTCTCTCAAGTTAGGTTCAGAAAAGGAGAGTTGGCTGCCTGTTTTCACCCATATCTTCAGTGCCTAGAATAGTGTCTGGCAGACAGTAGGTACTCAATGAATACTGATGATAAAACTTAGTTCATGAAGAAGTTCTAGACAGGACTATGAGTAAAACATCTTGGTTCATTTGATTGTTCATCTGTTCATTCATTCATTGTCTCTCATGTATCTATTGAAGACATAGTCTGTGCTAAGGACTGTAGTACTAGGTACTGGGCATATAATCCTCCTCTAAAGGACTTTACAAATAGATGAAAACATCTTCTTTTGGTACAATCTCTTCATTTAAATAAAAGACTAATGAAAATTAGATTTAAAATGTTTCATTACAAATTTTAGAGTCCTCCAAACTATTGATTAAAACAATACATAAATGTTTCCCTTCCAGTTTAAATTAAATCAGAAAGCTTGTGTGGGCTGTTCTCCTTGCCTGGTTTAGACTGGAAGACCCCAGCTGCAGGGAAGATGCTTTCCTCAAACCATGGGCAGGCAGAGCTTTCCTGCCAGTGAGCAAGTTGGCATGCCGGTGTTTGAGTGGCAGTCCATTAGTTGCCATCACCACCTAGTGCAATCTCTAAAAAATAACAATCTTTATCCTTGAAAATGAAAATACTTTGGTTTTAAAAATATGTTTCTGTTTTTAATGAATCCAAGACTTGAGTTAATTTAAAGGCACTCACATTTCCCTTTGCTGATGGCGACACCTAAAACATTCATGCCCATGCACAAAAGGCTATTCCATTTGGAGTTCTCTTACATTGACTCAATTCCCCATTTGTAATACACAACATGGCCACCATTGGGCAACAAAATAAATTTATTAAAGCAAAGAAAAACTGTGGGTTACTGTGTTACATGCTTTTTCAGAATTGTAAAGTTTCCCTGAAGTAGATATATCACAGTAATCCATGGCCTCTTTGTGGCCTACGGTCTGCCAAAATTACTGAAGATGTCCCAGCATCACAGCACGGACCTGTGGAGAGGAACTTTATAGCATTCCGGCCCAATCTCTGCTTTTTGTAGAGGGTTCTGTGGAGTTTCGGTGAACTGAGCTTACTAACCAGGGGTCACAGAGCTAATTGATGGGAGTCCAGGCTTGATTCCATTCTTCTAACATCCAGTCCAATGTTGCCCAGAATGTGATCTACTGACAACTTACATCATGATTGGCAGGGTTACTCAGCAAAAATGATTCCTGGCCCCCATCAGAATCAAAATTATTGAGGGTTCAGTCCAGGGATTTGCGTTTCAATAAGTTCCTCAGTGGTTCTTACGGACACTAAAATTTGGGCTTTTACCAATAAGCCTTAAGACCCCATTTCCAGGGAAAGGAATGTGCTAAATAGTTCTTCCAGAATGCTTGCCCAAGAGAATGACTTGCCTTCATATTTGTTCTGCTGTGTATATTGACAGTATAAACCATTTCAAGATGAGCTTTAAGGATGAGTAAAAACATACGCTAAATTAGGAGCTGAAATCTTTAATTTAGAGATACTTTTTCCATAGTCTGAGAGTAGGAAAATTTTCATCTGAAGGTTGTTTATTCAGTGGATGAATCAAAAATTGTTGATAAAGTCTAAAAAAGGTAAATATGATTCTTTAAAATTTTGAATTGAGTGTAATGGAGCTTGAATTGATATTTAGTATGTTCAATTTACTTGTGTTTTCATAAAAACCTTGCTGGATGAATATTCAGGGTGCCAATAAATTTGTTACCTGTTTGGCCATAGGAACTGGGCAGAGGGAAGTTATGGGAAGACTTTTCAGTGAATATTTTCTATGCTTCTTGATTTTTGAACCCTTTGAATATATTGCCTATTCACAAATTTTTAAATAATATAAATGTTGAAAGCATTAACATTCATTGTAGGGCCTTAGTAGGTGATTGCTCTGACTCTGCCCAGGCTACAAAAACACATACTCTAGAATCTAGGTGTCCCTGTAGCAGAAGGTAATGAATATTTCCAAAGGGCAGAGCCAGGAAGGGAAAGACTGCACATTCAGCTAGTTTTAAGGAAATCACTAATTGGCTTGAAAAGATAAGTCATTTTGTTTTTAGCACTTATACTCATTATTTTAAAGCCCCTCCCTGATAGACCACTCATCACTGGGGTTTTGGGTGACCTTGGGCAAATCACTCAACCCTCTTGAGACTTTGTTTTCTAGTCTGTAATAATACTGATGAAAACTGCCTGTATTTCAGTTGGCTGACGATTTCTGAATACATTACTTAGTTTTCACAACAACTCTGGGGGTTGGGTAGTATGGCATGATCCCTATTGTTCAGATGAGGAAATTATGACCCAGAGAGGTTATATGGTTTAGAGAGGGTCACACAGGGGTGGGACATCTAACTTCCAGTACTGGGCTCTTTCCACTGTGGCATGCAGGGGACGTGGATTAGGCAATTTCCAGGGCCTCTTCTGGCATCCAAGTCCTTGAGTATATGAGCTATTTGGGGCTCCGTCAACTTTTGTTGAAGTCTTTTGGAAAAATCCAAAGGAAATTGAAGCCATGGGTTTGCAATTTTAGAAGCTCGCATTGTAATTAGAGTATCAAAATGTGCTCATATGAAGACAACCGAGGAATACTTACAAAGCCAACACATACCAAGTTATGCAAATTACAAATATACCAGATCTCATATCACATAGCACAAACTCTGCACCTAACTACCAAGGGGATGGGGAATCCCAAACCTCAGAGAATAACATTTGACTCTCTCATCCTCTCCTAAATGATACTAGCAACTGCTCTTTGAGCACCCAGTAAGGCAAGCATTTGTTACGTATTATCACATTTAATCCTTACCACATCCTCTGAGGCAGGTATTATTATCCCAATTTTATAGGATAAGGAAACAAGACTTAGAGATTAAGTGATTTGAATAAGGCTTGTAGGTGGTAAAGCCCATCACCAACCAGGGTCCTTATTATTTTTGTTATTTTTATTGCTATCTCCTACAGGAAAGTTAGGATCCTTTATTGATTTAAGGTGTGTGCGCTTTGTCTCATGCCTGGCTCGTCTTCATGTCTAAGAGTACATGTAGCATGGTTTCAGATAAGGGTATGTTGAAGAGAAAACTTAACGTACCTCTGCCAATACCCAGGGTGAGCCTGATTTCATGCAGTAGCAATTTGAGTCGCCTTTAGTGGGCCCATGAGTAAAGGAGGCCCATGAATTCTGCCTTCTTGCCTCAAAACTCTTTATTATGTGAGCCTGGCTTCTCCTGTGTAGCATCTGTTACTTCGTTTTGCCTTCCACATGTACTAAGTAGAAATAGACAAACTTAACTCTTGCAGATAATAGATGACTGAAAACAGATGATGGGCACACAAAACAGGCTTTGTCTCCATAGGATTTTGTTGGTAAAATACTTCGTCTTTCACTTCAATATATTTTGTTCATTGTTTTGCTGCTGCTTAGATATGAAAACTTTCCTCTATCGTCCTAATCTTCTGATATGCCATCATCTCTTTCAACCTCTTTTCCGATGCCAGAGTGAATCCAGTCTGCCCTTGAATACTGTAGAAACCTCTTGGCAGTTGTTAACAAGCCTTAGCATTTACTCAGTCATTCTGGGAAGAGAGGGGAATTTACACTGTTTCCTTAGTTCACATAGACACAGGCGAGGTAAGTAGCCTGGCTGGGTTGGCAGAGGTTCTTGAGGATTGTAAAAACTGTGCTTTGCTCCGGACCCTGGCTCCTCACAGAGGTCTGCCTGCTTGTCCTTGGTCTGTGTCCTCGGCAGGCCTTTTACTTGAGTCAGACTCCTCTAATGAGAGAGTTCTTGGGTTTCAGTCTGGGGGAATCCAGCCTCCACCCGCCAGACTTCCTGGAGAGCTCTCTGCTGATGCTGAAAGTGCCTGGAGCCTTGAGGATTGGATCAAGCTCCCTTTCGAAGGGGTCTCAAAATTCTTTAGACATAATATATTTGTGGCTACAATTTGTTAAGAAAGGAAACAGGCTGTACTAGCCAATAAATTGTCAAAGGAGCACATACCTAAGATAGAGAAAATGGTTTGCAGCACACAACGCTCTCACTCCCTTTTCTAGTGCTCTGCATTGAGTATTTACACTAACTTTTAGTAGCAGCTGATTTCTAAGAAGACTTCTGGCTTCTGCTCTTTGCATTGACCAAAACTCTTGGGGCATGTGTTGAGTGAGGGAATACCTTTTTATTCACCTGCTTCCTAGTCTGAACTTTCAGATAATCGGCACTTCTTGTTCCCAGTGTGAATCCAAAGAGCTGAAACAGCTTTCTTTGTGGGAAATCAGGTAAGTGGGATTTCTCTACAGGGATGCAGATGCAGATCTGAATGCATGTACAGTGCTCCATAGCTCACTGACTAAGCTTTAACCAGCAAGTCAGAGCTATACAGCACCTATAGGTACTCCCACGATACTTCAAAAATTTTCATGGAATTATAAACATTGATTGTCAGAAAAACAGACCTAGTTATCTCATTTTGCAGGCTTTGCGTCTTGAACACATTTGATATCCATTCCTACTAAATTTTCTCTCTGAATCTGATCTGTCTGCTATTCATATATTTCTGTTGTTTTATTAGTATGTGCTGTAGCCAGATATTTTGCTAATTTGTGTGCTTTTTCTTTGCTTTTTCATAATTCTGCCCAACTTCTTAGGTATAGAATTTCCAAAGCTAGTTGTTAGTGTGCCAAAACAGCCAAAACAGCTTTAACAAAAAAAACTATGCTTTGCTTGACTGGGCTGTAAGATGACTTAGATAATTTATGCTTCCCTTCACCATACTTGGGGGGAGTACCTGTTTAGAAAGGGTTTTATATCCTGGCTTGGAATAGGTCTAATAATTTAAACCCTCTCTCCTGGAATTACCAAGGTCTAAAACTAAACCTCATGCTAATAATGTTGAAGTTGAAATGGTTTTCAAAATGATACCCAAGTGTTTATAATTTTTTATATGCTGAACTGTCTTGTTTAGATAAACTGGAAGAAGATATTCTGGGATAGGAAATGGCTGAAGGAAACAAAGGTGTGTGCAGAGAAATACATGAAATGTGTTGTAGGATCAAAGATTTAACAGTTTATATGGAAAAAGGAGAACTCAAATAAGGAGATGGGAAATGGAGTTGGATGGTAGCTTGGCCTGGCTGAGAGGACTTGGAGTGCTGATTATTATTTATGCCTAGCTTGTTTAAGAGTTTTTAAAAAATAGGAAACCACATGTGAATGGGAGTGGGGGAACCACTCTAACTTTTAACTTAGCCACATAGGAGAAGCCTACTTATTCAGACCTCAAGCCTTAGTCCTGGCAAATTCATCTCCTGGTAATGGCTTAATTATATTTCAGGCATAGTATTCAAGGTGGGTGTTAAGTTTTTATTTTTAAGTGAGAATCTTGCAAATGCAAGCGTATCAACTGATAGCCAGTGTCTTAGGGCCCCTGCACAAACAGCTAAGTATGCTCAGAGAGCCCTACTGTGGAAAAGATGCCCTAGAGGAACACCCAGTCATCCTTTCCTTTAACCTTCATCTCATCGTTTTCTCTTCCCTTCCCCAACCTGGACCTATCTTGCCCAGCCTTCTCAATGAATACTTGGCATGAACTTCATTCACTCAACTTTGTCGCTGACACGCCCGTTGTACTGACGGAATCCTGGCTTGAATGGCGCTTGCTCAGCTGTGCTTTAGACAAACCCTTCTGGCTGACCTGGTTTAAACCTGGCTTTCTTGACGCCATCCTCAGCATGTTCCAAGGTGAAAAAGGACTCTGCTGCCCCTTCTGTTGCTCCTCTGCAGGGGAAACCAGTTGCCACTTGGCACCAGGATGTATCAGGCCGGCATCCAGAGTAGTAACATGATTTAGTGAAAATAGTACTAGACCAGGAGGAAACTTGAGTCCTAGTGCTGGTCTGCTTTTCAGTGGCTGTGTGACCTTGGGCAAATCATTGCACCACCCCAATCTCAGTTTTTTTCATCTATGAAGTGACGAGCTGTTCTTTAAAAACCTTTCTGATCCTCAAAGTCAGGAATTCACATAGGTTACCAAATTCTTGAATGAATAGAGATTTGGGTTCTAAGTGCTTTTCTTTTCATCTACTGCACTGCCTTTTTACACGAAACAGGGGCCATCTCTATATTGTTTTGTAGTGTGCACTCAACTCCCCTCTCAATCTTGGGTTCAGGTACCAAAAAGACTTTCCTTCACCTGCACAGTTCACTACAAAGAAGGGCATTCTAAAAGTCTGTAAGTGGGCCAGGTGATTCAGGATGTTTCGCATTACTTTAAGAAGCTTTTTCTTGAATTAAATCACTCTATTTTTAGCAACTCACTGGGTGATGCTTTTAAAAATATCACTGATAAAAAATATGTGCTTGAGACAATTACAGGTATTTCACATATAATATTTCACCCAAATCTTAACAACCTTAAATTCTCTCCCCTTGACACGTGAGGGGATTGAGGCTTACTGAGATTAAACAATGACACAGGGCTCAGAATGGGCAGGGTTGGAATTTAGGTCAGAAGTTTCTGTGTCCACAGCCTGAATTCAACTCTGGCACTATGTTCACTATGAGGAATAGCTGCCATTGCTGTAAGAATACCTGGCGTTTTGTGCAGGAGATCTCAGGGAGCCCTTTTTGTTAGGTTTCAAAGAAAATGATTTCTAACTGCATTTCAGATGCCTGGAATTTATGCTGTGTCAAGCACTTTTCCACTTAATTCTAAATCCGTGGGTATTTCAAGGGGAATTTAACCCATATGGTTCTGATTCACTTGTACTTAACTCATCAAAAAGGATCGTTTTGTAAACCTTAGCCTCTTCTTATGAATGCTTTCGAGCTCATATTTGGCTGGCATTGGCTGGATTTCGAATCTGCCATGGTTGAAGCTTGGTTTTAAATCCTTCTTTCCAACAACTATTTTGTGGTGGTTTCATCCTGGGAGTGGATGGAAATTGAAGGTGAGTCATGGATGCTCTTCCAAAACTTTACCAGGATTCCAGTGGTATAGACAGTCACTAACCTTTGAGGTTCGTGAGGTTTGTTGCACTCACCTACAGCCTTACCCCATTAAGTAGTTGAATTGTGCATGGATGTGGTCTATGAGGGTAAAAAATTAAAATCATAGATGTTGCATTTTCCCCTGGGATGGTGTAGAGAAAAATTGTCTTTGAGATAAAAGGTATTTGTGGAGGTTAGGTATATTACTACTTTGGAAAGGCCTTTTAGCATAGAGTCTTCTATTTGGGAGACATTAGAGTTATAGAGCTAGTGGAAAGTTTCTTTCAGAAACCCCCATTAGAAATGTAGAAGGCAAAAGCCTATTTATTATCTTTGCATTTAGATGAGTTGGGTACATTCAGTTCTGATAACCTGCTGAGTTGGAGAATTAATTAACTTGTCTAATTAACTTCACATGAGCTCATCTAAGGAATGTGTGTAGTTGTGTGGCCCAGAGGAAGCAAGAGCAATTTTTATACCTAGTTAACAGTTTGGTTTAAGAAAGATATATTGAGTGTCTTCTATTCCAGGAAGTTGGGGATAGAAGATAAGAGTTCAGAGATAAACAAGACTCTCTCCTCCTAAGGAACCTGCTATTTGGTAGGTTATAACCTATATGCTTCTCTTTGGACCATGGCCAAATGGTATGACTGGCAAATAGTCAATGTACAGCAATACACCATGGGAGCTCAGAAGATGAAGATGTTCATTTTGATATATGAAGCTGGACAGGCTTTTCCCAAAATGCAGTGTTTAAGTTTGGTCTTGAAGGATAAGAAGGCTTTTAAAGGCAGGGTCAGGGGCGAGACAACCAGACATGTTCTTGGGTAATACAGACAATGCCAAATAGTCTCCACAGATTTCTGCTGTTTATAGACGTGGAGCGGGGTGACTCTGCGGAGGTGAATCAGAGCGTTAGAAGCTCATGCTGGGCGAAAGGGGGTTGTGCACAGTCCTCGATAATGAGCAGCTGGGATTAACATGACAGTTTTTAACCGAGCACAGATTTTCAGGGCTGGGACAGTTTAGCCTTGGATCAAGAAGAAAACACAAGAAAGGGACAAGGAAGGGAACAAGATGTGAAGGAACAGTATGTGAGATTTACACATCATCACTGCATGCCATGTTTAAATAGAACATACTGCATAACATCTTAACATGCCCTTACATTTCTATAGTGCACAAATAATGGCTTATTCTGTCTCACGTTGAAGAAACCAATTAAATGATGCATGTTGGGTATAAAGGTTTTTTCTACTGAAAGTATCATTGTCATAGAATAGAAAGAGTTATAATCAGACAGAAAATTAAATATCTTAAATATTTCTCTTGTATAATGTTTACAAACACCCTATTATCATCCCTATTTATAATTAAGAAAACTGTGGATCAGAAAGTAAATAATTTGCCCATGGTCACATAGGTATATAAGACACTTCCATTTCAGTTTGCAGATATAATGTGTATGTGTGTATGTGGCTTACCTTTTCTATTTGTCATACTTTTTCAATTCACTATATGACACATTTACAGAGTATATGTCATGTATGTGTTAGTTGCAAACCTAATTTAAAAATGAATACTGCCCAACCTAAGCAGTAAAATATGACTGATACCCATTTAGGATTCCCTGTACCATCTCCTTCCTGCTTCTCTACAGGGAGGTAACCTCTATCATAGATTTTATTACATATATTTTTTAGCTGACACCAACATTGCTTCTGTGTTATCATGGTTTACAGTGAATATATTTACAAAAACAAAATTGGGATAATTTTCATTTCTTGCAAACAACACTCCAACACTGCACTGAGGGTTTTGTTAGCTCAAGATTTAGGAGTGTGAGAACAAGGTCCTGAAACTGATGTGAACGTTGCTTCAATCTCGACTGCTGTGATTTAATCCTGGGGAGCAAGAGGGCAAAAATGAGGCCGAAGGGGAGGCATGAAGTAACCAACAGGGCCTGATCTGGGATTTGAAAGATGTAGATTGTCGTTCCATCTGCCACTAATTTGTTCTGTGACATTGAGAAAATAACTTCGCCGCTCTGTGTTTTGATTTACCCTTGTGTACATTGTACCGTCATTTTGAGGAAGGCAAAGTAGTGGGGAAAGCACAGCTTTTAGAATCAGAAACACCAAAAGCTGAATTCTCATTCTGCCACTTACTGTTTGTATAACCTTGGGCAAATTTCTTAACTTTACTTTGAGCCTCAGTTTCCTTCTGTATAAAATGAAGCAAAAGTCTTCCTCAGAGAATTGTTGTGAGAATTAAGTGAGACAGCATGTTTCCCTTGTAGCCAGCACCATGCTCCATAAATGCTCATTTTCTTTTTCTTCTTCTATAAGTTTCCTTCCAATTCTAAAATAGGAGATTCCAGTGCTCATCTTATACATAAACGACTGAAGCACAACCAGCTCATAATTATGGAATTTCCTGTATTAAAGGGCTCAACATTTCTCTCAAATCAGCCTTGTCATTAGAAGACTTTCCAAGGTCTGGATGAATCTTTTGAAATTAACAATAACATCTGGAAAAAAAAATGGCTCATCTCACACTCACAGAGTAGAGAGAAAGGAGTGAGAAGTATTATATAAGTTCATTTACTACCCTTGATTCTCCCGTTCCCTGAGCCAAAACAATAGACTATAAAGCTGCGACTTCATTTTTATTGTTTCATAAGCCATCTGCATTTGCATGAAGTGTCAGTACCGTTACCCTATTTAAAGGTTGAATGTCACTGTGAATGCAATACTTTACCTTTTACTGTCTCCCGGGAACCTACCTAGGCATTTACATAGTTCTTTGCTTTCTTTTCAATCCATTCTTATTGATGTATTGTTTGAAATTGGCCACTGTTTGGGAATAACTCCAAAATTCCATTATTTCCATGTGTCCACTCTGTTTATATTTTTATGATTGTTATGGTAAGCAATCAAATATGTAACATTTGGGAACTGAGGGGAGGGGATGGTGGTCTTTACTTTCAATTGACGGTAGTATATAGGGCATATCACATTCAAAATATCTCAATTATTTAAAAAATAGAATAGAGAAAGAGGGTCATCTAACAGAGATATTAGTGAGCTTATTTAAAAAATAGAACGTATCTTACAAGTGAGAACTGGCAGTAACTCTTATGATGGTAATGATGCATATGACCATTTATTTGATTTAATTGGAAAAATATGTGTACATCAGAGAACAGTGGATTAACGGAGATGATCAGAGTTGAGTCATGTCCCAACATTAGATATCTTACTATGTTTCGAGGAAGAAAAATTAAGTTGATTTGGGGAATATGAGCTTAGGAAGGAATATCTGGAATTCTCATTTGCATTTGGGTAAAATTTGGTTATGCACTTGACCTACTTTGCTCAATCTTTTTGCTCTTAATTTTTAAAATACAAGCTACATAAAAATTCCAGAAATGTAGTATCTTATGCTTGGATTATTCACTCATATATATGTCAAATGACAACATAATTTGTGGACTTGGTGTCTCAGAAATGAGTTTGGATGCAAATGATGCAAAACCCAACCACAGTGACTTAAACAAATAGGGGTTAATTTTTCTTATGTCAGGAATGAATTTGGAGGTATATGGTAGCTGATGGTGATTCCACTGCTCAAAAATGTCATCAGGCCAGCCAGTGGTTCACGCCTGTAATCCCTGCACTTTGGGAGGCTGAGGTGGGAGGATCGCTTGAGCCCAGGACTTCAAGACCAGCCTGGGCAACATAGGGAGACCCCATCTCTACAAAAAATAAAAAAATAGCCAGGCATGGTGACATGTGCCTGTAGTCTCAGCTATTTGGGAGGCTGAGGTGGGAGGATCGCTTGAGCCCAGGAGGTTGAGGATATAGTGAGCTGTGATCCCACCACTGAACTCTAGCTTGGGTGACACAATGAGATTCTGTCTCAAAAAAAAAAAAAAAAAAGTCATTGAGAACTGAGGTTCTTCTTTCTTTGTGCTTTATAAAACCACAATGAGATACCATCTAACACCTATTAAAGCTGCTATTAAAAAGTCAAAAAATAACAGATGCTGCGGAGGTTGTGGAGAAAAAGGAACACTTATACACTGTTGTTGGAAGTGTAATTGGTTCAACCATTGTGGAAGACAGTGTGGTGATTCCTCAAAGACCTAATTACAGAAATACCATTTGACCCAGCAATACCACTACCGGGTATATACCCAAAGGAACATAAATCATTATATTATAAAGACACATGCATGTGTATGCTCATTGCAGCACTATTCACAATAGCAAAGAAATGAAATCCACCTAACTGTCCATCAGTGAGACTGGAAAAAGAAAATGTGGTACATATACACCATGGAATACTATGCAGCCATAAAAGGGAACTTTGCAAGGACATGGATAGAGCTGGAGGCCACTATACTTAGCAAACTAACACAGCAACAGAAACCAAATACTACATATTCTTACTTATAAGTGGGAACTAAATGATGAGAACAGATGGACGCATAGAGGAGAACAGCACACACTGGGCCTTTTGGAGGGCGGAGGGTGGGAGAAGGGAGAGGATCAGGGAAAACGACTAATGGGAACTAGGCTTAATACTTGGGTGATGAAATAATCTGCACAGCGAACCCCCATGGCACAAGTTTACCTATGTAACAAACCTGCGCTTTTACCCCTGAACTTAAAGTTAAAAAAAAAAAAAAAAAAAGAACAAGGTCTTCATGAATCCAGGCTTGGACTTGATCTGCATGTCACCTTTATCTTTGCTCTATATTGCGAATTCAACTGTTGTTTATAAGAAAAGGCCAGGCAAGAGAGTAGAGATAACTTAGAACAAATCTCTGAGCTCTTCAGAATGGATTAAAAGGTGTGTCTTGCAGATTGTGGGTCATTGACGTCATTTGTTTTTAAGAATAGCAGGATGTATTGGTTATGTGTACCCATGGTATGTGTGGGAGGAGAGGAAAAATAGAAGGACCAGGGACTATGGTAGGTATTTTGTATACTTATTTACTACTCATACAACCCCAGGAAGCAGAGAAAACTGACTCAAAGGGTAACTTTATTCACTGCCACATTGATAATCAGCATTCCAGAATTCAAATCAAGCATGATAGATTCACGGAATTATAAGTAGTTAATTACGTCTTGAGCAAAGGGAATGAATAGTTCAAAAGATTAAGGATTTAGACCAACTTAAAGATATGTCATTTTGCATCCTCCATTCATTCATTCATTCATTCATTCATTCATTCATTCATAAATACTTGAGTGCTTATTATGGGCCCATGGGGATATTCTAGGCCATGGAGATGCAAAGTTTAAAAAGACAAAATATGTATCCTTAAGGCTCACAATCTGATGAAAGACAATCATATAAGTGAGAGTTTACCATGGAGTTTGGTTAGTGCCACAGAGGAGGGAAGGAGTAAGTCGTCAGGGGAGACTTCCAAGTGGAGGAATTTGGTGGAAAAATAGGGAGAGGAAAGTCATTCCAGGTAGAGGAGATGGCATTTGCAAAGACGTGTGGAAGAGAAACAGCACCGTGAGTTGAGGAACTGCAGTTCTCTCAGTGTCAATGGAGGGGGAAGGCATTTAGGGAAGAGGCCAGAGAGGAAGCCAAGTAGGGAGCATTTCACAGAGCGTGTTAGGGTCTAACTGAAGTTAGGTTCACTCCAGCAGGGCAAAGGGAAATGAGGGTCTACACTAAAGCAGTAGCAATTGCATTTCAGAGGAGGGGCAATAAAGAAGCTGTTGAGGTGGTAAATTTGACAAAGTTTGCGGGTGATTAGGTGGGGGTGTGAGGGATACTCTGTGATCCCTGCTGCCCTGAGTCTGTGGCCCTGTGATGTGGGCTGTGGTGATGCCCTTTCCCAAAATAAGAAGTGTGGGAGGAGCAAGTCTAATGGCAAAACAAGCTTCTGTCAGACATCTTTCTACATGCTCTGCCCTTCCTGCACTATGGAAACAACCTTCTCTTCCTAACGTAGCTGCAGCCATCCTGGCTCAGGCCAGCTGAAAGGCCACGAGGGCGTCTGAATGGTTCATGATTTGACCACTTGAATGCCATCAGAGAGTGACGTGTCTAACTCGAGATGAACAGCAAATTGGTTGCTGAGCTGAGACTGGCGTGCAGGCCTCCTCCCTTTTAGGCTTATTGTCTTTAGGTTCTAGCCCTGCACTGTGTTCTGCCTAAATGGGCAAGGTAACATTATCCACAAATGCCTGCTGCTGTTTGGGGAAAACTAACCAGGACGGTATGTGTTACTAAAAGTTAGCTATCAATTTATAGAGGGCAGTGATGACTTTCATGCAGGTTTATGTTTCTGTGTGGCTCCCTTTGGAATTACAAGTAAAGGAAGGGGAGAACTGGAGTCGTTTTTTTGTCTGTGCTTGTGTCACTAACTAGGAGAGTTTTTTTTTTTTCTTTTCTTTGAGAATGAACACATAAAACTCTAGTAAATCAGAGTAAGTTATCTAAGTAATGCCAAATTCTTATTAGTTACTTCTTTTTAAATAGTGCAGGGGATTATTACCTTTTCTGAGCCATGGACACTTTTAAGAATTTGGTGAAAGAACGCGTTCTTCTTCCAGAAAGGAATAAATGAAGGCACTGTATTGAGTCCAAGTGCATTGCTTGCAAGTAATGGAACTAGCTTAAGCAGAAGGAGGGATTTACTGTAAGGAAATCCCAGGTTATAAGAAACCCAAGGGTAGGTACTATAGCAGGGCTTTACCCAGGGCTGGAAGCAAAAACCAAATGCTCTCTCCAACTCTTTCTGGAGCCAGCTGGTCTCTATCCCTGCCCCATGCAGGTGGACTGCTCTGTGCATCATGTACATGCCCCCTCCCTGCTCCCAGGGTAAGTCACCTGAGGTCTAGCCAGCTGCAGAGGTGAACACCAGTGCTCCTCAATCCCAATTCCAGATTTCTGGAAGAGAATATGTGTTTGCTCACTTAATTGTGTTCAGATTCATCGAACTTGCACATGTGATTTATGTATAGTTTCAGGGCACCTTTAGACCTACCAAGTCCCAATCGTGGTCTTCAAGTTAAGAACCCATAACTAGAGAAATCGGAATGCCCATAGACCAGCAGCACTAACTTTTAGCCGTAAAACTACTGCAGAAATTTGAAAATACATTTGAATAGAAAGCATTTGCATGAGCATAGTTCCTAAGAACACTTGCTTTGTGCAGGAGTTGTGAATTTTAAATATTAGTAGTGAAATCCCAGGATGGCGAATATGTTGTATATTAAATTATAACACTTTCCAAGGTCATTGATATTCTATTCCTAACTTTTACCCTTAAAGGTTTGGAAAATTCCATTTTAATTATTGTTAACATGCTTTGTAAATATCCAAGGGAATAAAACATAGACCTGTTAATACATCCAGAGAGCTAAAATCTGGCTCAAGTTGTTTTTTCTTCCACAGTTGGAGAAAATTGTGGTGTTTGGCTTCCCTCTTGGGGCATTTTAAACCACTTTTAATGCTGTCTCTTATTATTTTCTAACCATATACACTTTCCGCACGTATCTAACTAGCTGCCTTAGATGAAACCCCAGCGTCTGGCCAAGCTGATGTAAATCTCTAGTAAGTGGTAAGAGGGAACAGAGTAACACAGTGCCCTGTCAGTGTTCAGACAGTACACGATTTCATAGTTGTAGACCTTATAGTCTCAGGAGCAACTTTAAATCTTTTTTCTAGTTCTATAGAATGGAAGTTTCTAAGGCGTCTACCATTCTCCTGCTGGCTCCACTGGGCAACACTTAGCTAGAACTAGAGTGGCCTATCTGCCCATGGGATAGTATTAAGATTTAACTCTTCACATCATGTGTACCTGAGGTGTCTGGGAAATAACTATTAATTCCAAAGAGCAGGATGAATATTTGCATAATTGCTAGTCTGTGCCATAAAACAGTTGTCACTCACCAGTGGCCCAGAATATCGAAATCTGTATGTTTCCAGTGGAGCTGCCAAGAGACCCCATGTGATTGTCCCATTAGTGACGTGTTCTCACTCCACTTAGCAGGTCTGAAAAATGGACGACCATAAAATAACAGTGAAAACTCAGTTCTAGGGTCTGCTGCCTTAGTCTTTGGTGTCTAAGAATATGGATCATCTGTTGTATTTGATATCTGAGCACGTACTGATTTTTGTCAGGAATCTTCTCTTGTTGATGAATTAAATCTACATAATCGGGTTTTGGTGCTGCTGCCTCTCCCACCCCCTCAGCTCCCATGCCTGTCTTTTGCACGGTTCACTCACGTGTTCTGAGTAATGCTTGTACTTTCTTCCAACTTGTCTTTCTTCAGCTGAGTTCAGTGCCAGACTCTGAGCTGGAAACAGTCTCAGGAATTTTTCATTCATCAGACATTTTCTTCCAAAGAAAAGTTCTGAGAAGAGGAGGGCCACCTTGATAGTAATGTTAGCATGCTTCTGTGACTGTGTGTGTGTGTGTGAAAGAGAGAAGATATACAAACAACCTATATACCACGTATCTATTAGCACATGGATATTTGATAAAAAGCCAATTCTAGAAATAACGTTTGCCAACCAATGTATCAAAACCATCTCCCTGCCGTTTCTCTGTCTTGATATTACAGAAAGTTCATATTTATAGGAGGCATTTCTCAGCTGTGGTTAATAATGGCTGAACTTTTGTCCCTGCTTTAAGTTTTCCACCAGATCTCTCAGAATTGATGCTATCATGGAATGTGAATGTGGTGTGTCTCCATTTCCTGTAGAATGAACTCAGGTCTGGCAGCTAAAGCTAGTGGTCTTGGATTCCCATGCCCTGTCATTTACAAAAGGGGCAGTGGAGTTCCTCTGTAGGAAATCCCACCCACCACGCCAGGATTCCATCACATATTGTTGGTCTGGGCCGTGGGTACTTCGTACTTGGTTTTCTGTGAAAATTCACCAAGTGTGTTTGAAGTAAGAATCTCAACCCTAATGTTTATACATAAATGTCTGAATATGATAGGAGTAAATGCTTGCTCACAAAAAGGAAGGGAAGGAAATTTATAAAAAAGCAAAAACACACAAGTCAGGGTATAATTACATTATACACAGGTTTTGTTTTTGTTCATTTGATAGCATTAAGATTTATAGATAATATCATTTTATTTAGGGACAGCCTCACTAATTCAAGTTACCTGTTCTACGCCAGGTACCTTATTGTGAGAATGGGAAGAACTTGTTAACGGATTATTAGTATTTACAGCCTAATCTTCCCTAGTTTCCCCATTTCAGCAAATGACCATTTATTCAGTGATGGAAGCCAGAAGCCCGGGAGCCTTCTGGTTTCCCTCACGCTTCCCATGTGATCCATCCACACGTGCTGTTGGTTCTTCGGCCCAAGGACGTCCCCTACCTGCTGGCCTTCCACCCTTTCTATGCCACCACTCTCGCCAACTTTCACCTCAAATCCTTCAGTAGCCTCCCTGAAAGCCTTTCCATTTCCACTCCTGAGCCCTTAAAGGAGCACACTTCTCAAATAACAGTGGCTTTTATTTTCAGTGGCTTTTTATTGAGCTTTGAGCCAGATCCAGACTCCTCATCATATCCCGAGATGTCCTGCATAATCCAGCCCCTGCCAAAGGATCCAACCTCATGGCATGCCCCTTCCCCTTTGCACTCAAAGCTCTGGTCACAGCGGCTTTCTTTTAATCCTAGAGAAGCCAGGCTATCTGCCAGCCCAGAGCCACTGTTCTTGCTGTCTCCGATACTTAGAAAGCATTTAGATGTTGCACAGCTGGCTTGTGCTCATCCTTTAGGCCTCAGTTTAAATGTCACCTCCTCAAAGAAGTCTTTTCTGATAACTTTTACCAAGGCAGGTGTACCCAATTATTCTCTATGACAGCAGCATGCTTGTTTCATTTGTAACTAAATTACAACCTCAAATCTAAAACTATTTTAATGTGTTGATCTATTTATTCACTACCTCCTCCACAAGATTGCAAACTCCATGTGAACAGAGGTTTTATGCTGTGCTATTCACTGACACAGGGTCGTGGCTCAATAAATATTTGTCGAATGCATAAGGAAACCCATGATTCTATTTTACAGTTGTAAAATGTAGGCCTTTACAACTGTAAAGCATTGAAGTCAAAGTGTTTAATTTAATTTTAGGTTGTGGAATTTCTTTCTTTCTTTCTTTTTTGATACAGGGTGTCACTCTGTTGCCCAGGCTTGAGAGCAGTGGTGTGATCGCGGCTCACTACAGCAAGCGATCCTCACACCTCAGCCTCTTGAGTAGCTGGGAGTACAGGCGCCTACCATCACACCCAGCTACATTTTTGTGTATTTTTTGTAAAGATGGGGCTTTGCCGTGTTGCCCAAGCTGGTCTTGAACTCCTGGGTTCAAGCGATCCACCTGCCTCGTCCTCCCAAAGTGCTGGGGGTATAGGCATGAGCCACTGTGCCAGCTAGAATTTTCTTTTTCTTGTGTTAAAGTATACATAAGATAAAATTTACCATTTTAACCACTTCTTTGTGTACAGTTTGGTGGCATTAAGTACATTCACATTGTTGTGCACCTTGTCACCCCTGTCCATCTCCAGAACCTTTTCATGTTCCCAAACTAAAACTCTCCATTCCTCCCTCCCCTAAATTCCTGGCAACCATCATTGCACTGCTGTCTATGAATTTGACTGCTCTGGGTACCTCATATTAGTGCACTGCAATCGATTGATATTTTATATCAATTTATTTTTATTGCCTCTTTACCAACATATGCCTTTACCCTCCACGTACACAGTGTTCAATGTTAAAATTGGCTTGCTACTGAAAATCTCATTTCTAATCATTATTTAATGATAAAACATTCTATTAGGATTCTTCATGAAAATTCATCTTTTGTGGAACTTATTTTTGGAAAATAAACAATATTACAAGGTACTTTTATGATATACAGGTTAATTTAAGAATATGTTGCCCCTGACAATTTTTATATTTAATCGTAAGACCCTTTCCTCTTGGGCTATTAATCTTGTTTTTGGATTGGAGAGAATATTTTATGCTTCATGGCTTTGAAAAAATATAAAAGAACAAATAAATTGTTATACAATATTATTGTTTTTGTCTTGCTGTTTAATAGCTGATGCTCTGTGGTCAAACTTCAGTGTTTGGCTTAACGTGGCATTTCATACAAGCTGTTTTAAAAGGGAATGAATCAGAGCCAACTGGTTCTTTAAAGTGGAATTTGCAGACCATTAAGAATGAAAGTATTCTGTATGATTTTATTATCTTGATGGTAAATATGTCACCCAAACTATGATTTGACTTTACCGATTCTCCCAGTCTTTTTTTTTCTAGTAAAAGTAGAGATAACTTTACAGGAAGATGAAAGTCAGTAATGACTTGTAGGATTTATAGTGAAGGAACAAATAATATCAGGTAAATGATTATTTCAAAATGAGATATTCTTTTACTCTGAACAAGATTTCTAACTGTTTTCTTCATCATGGAACAGAATAAAATGTGGTAACAATTTGCTGCAGTTGAATTGCTGCCACACATAATTGGGTCCCACAGAACTATGGCCTGGATTTTGGTGAATTGCTTAGTCTGCATGTTAGATTAAAAGGTGTACAATAAATCACCTTGTTTCTGCAGTTTTGAATGATATTTACATTTAAGTCATAGTGGTAATACTTTTCATTTATGGAATAAAGAAAATAAAATCAGGGAAAATACTAATGTAGAAATGGTTTTGTTTTTTTCCTATATGGTTTATTTCTAAAGTGCTTTTTAAAAACATTTAGTTACAATTAAGCCATACCTCAGAAGCAGTTTGTTAAAGGTAAACATTTTGCCTAATATAGTTTAGTAAATTTTGCCAAAAGGTTGTATTCTTTTAATAACACCGTATAGACCATGTTAAATAGGTAATCTTGGGTGCAGTATTTTATATAAATGCATGGATTGGAAAGTATATTCAAACCTTATTGTGTCATTTAAAAAATGCCATGTAGCTTAAATAAGATGGGAGAGGCAACATTGCATAGTAAAAGTAGGCCTGAAAGGAATTTCTTTCCCCTGAAATTTTATTATAAAAAATTTCAAACTTACATTAAAGTTGAAGGAATAATATAAAGTATACCCATATACTTTCCACTTATATTGAATAATTGTTCCCACTTTTATACACATAATAGCTCTCTGTGTGTATGTACACATATGTATGTATATATGTGTATATAGAATATGTAAAATATATATTAAAATATGTATTTATTATTTATTTACGTTGCTGAATTATTTGAAAGTTAAGTTGCATACATCATGAGACGTCACCTCTAAGCACTAAGGACATTCTTGTATGTAACCACAATACCATTATCACACCTAGAAAAACAACAATTCTGCAGTGTCATGTAGTATGTAGTCCACATAAGATTTCTGAAATTGTCTCTTTTAGAAACAGTATCCAATTGAGTTTTGATTATTATGATTTTTAATCTAAAATAATCTCTGTACTTCTTTTGGTGAAGAGAAAGTCATTTGCTTTTGGAAAAGTTCTGGACAATTGCCTTAGAAAATATCACATGTTCTGAGTTTTCTGGTTGTTTCCTTGTGGTATAATTTACCTTGTTCCTCTATCCCTATATTCCCTTTCAGCTAGAAGTTTGGTGTGGAAGTTTGATTAGATTAAGCCTTGACACTTTTTGACAAGAAACTTCATAGATAATGTGCACTACTTTATATTTTATAAAATCAGGAGTCCCGGAAGGATTTCAGACGATCTCCGTGATAGTGCAATTCTGGAATGAATCAAGAGTTGACTTTTGGTGTTACTGATGCTAAATAGGCCTTGTATTTGGGCCCCAATTGGAGAATGCCCCTGGAATTCCACTCAGATACAAGCTGCAGCAGTGGGTAGGGGTTGGATATGAGAGTTCCTGACAGCGGCATGAGATCATGTATATCAGTGTGCTTTGTAAAACTAGAAGGAAAGAGACTGGAAATGGGAATTCTACTCACTATTAGGACACTGCAGTAGTGGATGATCAACCTTCCTAAATTTTGACTTTGTTGTTTGCTTTGATGAGCTGGTAGTTAGTATAATTAACTATAATATAATTAGTAAAGAACATAATAAAGTGCCTCATAATCAGTGCAGCACTGTGGAAATGAATAGTATTTTGCCATGATTAGGATTTTAGTCCTAGTTGAGAAATACTGGGTTATGTCGAGTGGCAGTGATGCCATTTTATGGGCTGTCTTATGTTCCTAAAGTTAGACTTTCAGATAAGTAGTTGTTATCTTGCAGAGATCTCCAATTAATCATGGCACACGAGCACTCTTCATTAAAGGAAAAGAGAAAGAGAGAAGGAAAAAAAATACACACACACACACAGACACACACAGACACACAGACACACACACACACACACACACACACACACACATCTTAGAGTCCTAGAGGGCAAAAATCATCTTGGGGAGCTTTTGCAAGACGTATATGCCTGGGCCCCATGCCACATCTACTGAATCGGGTTCCATGGGGAAAACTGGGGGAGGACAGGGCGGGACCCAGGCATCAGCATTTTGCAAAATCTCCCCCAAGTGATTCTATTATGTCCTAAGGTTAAGAATGATTGCAGTAAGAAGAAGTAACAGCAGTTAGGAGGCTGATTATGATAATGGAACTTCTTAACTTTAATTTTCCTTAGACTAAAAGTTCTCTGAACTCCTTCCTCAGAAAGTTGTATTGAAATTCCACACATTAGGAGCCTAATGTTCCCCAGGCCAACCTACCTGGGAGAAATAAGTGTGCTGTGACCCTCTATGTCATGGATAAATTGATATCTCATTCTTTTGTTTGTCATTTTTATGAAAAGAAGGATTTAAAATAATTGGAGCCTAGTGCCCAAAATTATATCCTTGTGCCTTCCCTGCAGTTTGTGGTTTAGTGACTGGGCAGGAGGGACAAGAATTCATTGTACCACAGAATATTCTTTCCCTGTAAACGATGCATTTGCTTCAGGGTGAAGTCTGATTACAAATGAAAGTGAAATAATGCTGTAGACCACAGCATTCTGAGCTGCAGAGCTGGGCATGAGCTGAGGATCAGAGGCTGCAGACACATGTTGGTCAGAGCCCAAGCCTTGAGGCCAAATCTAACGGGACTGGAGAGCAATCCTTGAGCTAACCACTCAGAATGGGAACATGGAGATGCAGAATTTCCCATGAACCAGCCACACTGGAGTAAGCCAGTTAAAAACAATTAGAATTGCACTTTAATTTTGGAAAGACTTGGCCTGTTGCCCTAGTTCATGAAGGTCTTATAAGGAAGTGATTGTAGAGCAATTTGCAAATAGAAAGCATTTCTAATACTATATTTTAGTTGCATTAGGAATAATGATTTACACTGAAGCCAGGAATGAGTCAGAAGTTACACAAGCTTTGAGTTAAGCACACTCCCTGTCTAATGCTGAGACTATCTGAAAAAAAAAAAGAGTATGTAAATTTAGCTTAATATCATGTAAGTGCTATGGGAATAATTGTAAATAATTGGATTATTAGTAAGGAATTGGAAGTGTGGGCAGATTTCTTTCTGCGGTTGGAGTATTGGACTAAAAACAGCATAACCTTGGCAATCTAAATGAAGTACGGGACGAAAAGTACATGCCGCCAAATCGGAATGACATTTGAAAACCATGTTAATACAGCATTTACCTTCCAAGACATTTTTAGATCCAATTTTATTTCATCCAGATTATGCCTCTCCCTCTACAATCAGCAATTTTTGTTTAAAATATGGATCTACAAATACATTTGTATCCACTTGCTAATCCGTACTGTCAAATAAGCCAGTTCGAATTTGTTTCCAAAATAACTTTGTCTATAGTGATAAGTATCTAGCACAGAAATGTACTAAGTCCGTAGATTCTATTCTACATAAAGTATTCGCCAAATATATAGTATACTTAATAAATTGGATCCCTGTGGACTGTTGGGATGCCTAATATAGATTGTCAGAATTAACAACTACCATCTCGATTCTATGTATTTTGTATTGAAATAAGAATAATACGTTATTGACCCTGGAAAAGTCTTAAGGGTTTTTTTTTTTTAATGAAGATCTTCCAATGAGAAATTCACATGTGAAGTTATGAATCAGTGGCAGACAGAACTGAATCAGATTTGTATTAGCATTTTGTAGAGTGTCTGGATTTTGCTGGTGTCACTCACAAAACACCATATTTGTATCTATCCTGAACCTTGGCAATCCTCATATATAAGATAATTCCACAGAGTATCTTGGCAAGAGGAGGTGGAAAAACAAATCCCAACAGTGTTGAAGAGAGGATTATAAATTAAAATTCATGTTGCATTATGCTTTTTAAAAAGGATTGAATATGGCAAGCTAACCTGAATCTGTTTGATTAAAGCATTTGCACTTGTCTCAGTAAATTAACAGAAAGAAACAAGCCTAAATTCTCTTTCTTGTTACCTAACATAGAGAGTTTTATTTATTTTTTAAATAAAAGATTACAGTGCTGTGATCTTTCTAGTCTCAGATGTAGGATATATATAGTCATAAAAATCTTGATGACTGTTTTTATCCTGAAAAGGATTCATTGTAATGTACACTGAATGCTATGTGTAATAATGAAGAATTAGAGGCAATTTAAATGATAGACAGTAAGAAAATTACTGAACACATTCTGTTATAACTTGATGGAAAATTATGCAGCAATTAAAATCATATTGTAGAATAGCATTTATTACATGGGAAAAAGCTTTGGCAATGTTAAGTGAAGAAAATCCAGCAGGATTCAAAAGTATATTTTTAGTATAATCCTTATTTTATGATTAAAAAAATAAAACACACACATGCATACACACAAAATCTTACGTATGATAATATAATCAATACGTTATCAAGGGTTTCTTTAGGTGTAATTACATTTGTTTATATGCTACTGCCTTTTCTCAATTGTCTAAAGTAATTACTTAATTTTGAATTAAAATACATAATAAAATATTGAAATAGAAAGGAAAGACCAAACAGCAAAGATGTATTTATTAAATCCCTATAGATATTGTTTGGGAGAATTGAGCCAAAAAAATAAAGATGACTTTGGTATTTCACTTTGTCCACATAGTTCCCGCATTTTAAAGAGATTTTGTTACAAATTACTGCAGTGCTGAGTGACTTTTTCTTCATCGAAAGAACGAAATGAGGGCTGAGATTTATTCAACAGCTCAGTATTTAATATTTGTTTATATTTTTGTTTGAATTCAATATCTGTGGAAGAAGATAGCAGGTTTTGAATAAATCTGGCATACAATGTAAAATATTAAACTATACCTACAGCTTGACTATATAAAACTAAAAAAACAGTAGAGTAAGAAATGCATAAACAAAGTAAAAAAAAAGACAAATGATAAACAGAGAAAGTGTCAGGAGACAGGGCTGGAAAGGTGGGTGGGGCTATATCATGCAGAGAAGAGGGACACAGAGGTCTCAGGCTTGTCTTTTGGCATGGTGAGTCTGGTTGCATGTAGATATCACTCACACAATTTTTGACCTGTTTGCATATCACCTGTACTAGTATTTAATATTTTTAAAAAATTGAATTAAAAGGTTTTTCAATTCATCATCCTCATAGCAGACATAACTGTGAAATCATGAGTCTGATATATTTATGCTATTTCATAATACATATTAAAATTAATATGTGACTACTAAAATCTAAAATTATCTTGCATCCTGTGAGTGGGACATAACACTGGCATGGAGGGAGGGAGCTGGGGAGCTGGGGACTCGGCATTTGGACCATCCTGTCTGTCTCTCCAGTGCTGCCATAGCTTGGATATGGTAGTCTTCTTTACATATATGACTGGCATGGAGGTTTGTTTTTGGAATTCTTCAGAAGGTTGATCTTACAGCATGGGCATCAGAGCAGTGCTGTTTCTGCAACGCCATTGAACAGAGGTGGTTCATTGCAGATAGCAGAGGAGAGGGAGGAAGAGCACGTAGTGATGGGGAGCAGATGGAGTTGAAATTCCAGGGGAGGGGTTGGAGTGGAGATGCAAGAAAAAGAAAGCAAGAGAGAACACACAGGATAGAGGGATGCCAGCAGATAAGATTCAGCTATTGCCAAAACATTGTTACGATCCAGAATGTTCACTCTTGCTGGTACTGTAATGAAAAGTTGTCTTTTTTTCCTTAGTAAATAGCATGTCTGCAATGTCCTATGAGCTACTTAAAGAAAGAAGAAAATAATGAAAACATCCCAGTAGTTTCATTAGCACAGCCAGTGATTTTCATAAAACTGTTGCGTTCACAGGTGAAAGGAACTTACTGGGGTCATTGAGTCCATTTTTAGACTCACAGGGATCACTGCACCTAAACACTTCTGAAAATGACCTGGAAGCATGCAAATGTTGGTTTGTGGACAGAAGCCTATGAGTCTCACCCCAGCCCAGCCTCCCTTGTCTGTCAAGGTCATTGTAGAACCACAGAAATGGATATTATGGCCCTGATTTCTCTCACAAGGGGACAACCTGGGTTTGGTCCTCTGTGCTCACTACGTCTTTATCTTTCTTATTCGTTGTTGGCTCTCTCTCTGTAGGAAAAAAAAAAAAAAGAGGCAGATCTTATAACTGGTGGTAGACTGCTCTGATTGGAAATTCTCTTGTGGACTTAGCTTATCCCTGTTTTGCTTTAAGATGGTCCTTTTGCCTAGGGGTTACAATGATTTCAGACCAGTGTCCTCACTCTTTATATTAAAACCTAATGTGTTTTGCATGGACAAAATTTTAAATTCTTGTTTGTTGGTTTGCTTGTTTTATATTTGAAATAAGATGACCCCCAACTCAAAAGAAACAGATAACCATTTCTTTTATTGAAGGAACTCCCAGGAAGAAGGTGCCATGACTTGCCTCACTGCAAGCTTCAAAATTCTTTGCTTTCTCAGCCCTAAATAAGAATAGACTGGAAGCTCTGTGAGGTCAGGGATTTGGCCTCTTTTAGTCACTGAAGCATCTGTATCAGGCACAGGAGCTGATTCAGTGTAGGCACTGATATATTTTCTTAAGTAATGAGTGGATAATATTACCATGTTACATTTGTATAGCAATTCACAGTTGTAAAGAGTTTTCCATTAGCTCGTCTGATCCTCACAATGCCGTTTTCAAAGTGGATAACAACTGATGTTTTCATCCATATTTTGTAGGTTAGGAAATCGGGTTCAGAAGTAGAATGGTCTATCCAAGGCCTTACACAGGGGCAGTGATGCATGATTCTGTCCCTGAAATTCATTTCTCAATTTGGAGTCAAGCAAGATGGAGCACAGCTGTTCCTCTGCATGATGGTTCCTGCTTTTCTGGATTTTCATCAGATTTTTATTCTTTATTTTCAGATTACAGGACAGGTCCATGTTTTACTGTGATCAGCAACCAGATGTGCCAGGGACAACTCAGCGGGATTGTCTGCACAAAAACCCTCTGCTGTGCCACAGTCGGCCGAGCCTGGGGCCACCCCTGTGAGATGTGTCCTGCCCAGCCTCACCCCTGCCGCCGTGGCTTCATTCCAAATATCCGCACGGGAGCTTGTCAAGGTAAACCCGGGCTGATGGAATTATTAATGGATTAATCTTATTTGCTCTGGAGAGCCATTCTCCAATGAAGTTGAAGAGAATGGAAAAGTAGTGTCAGCTACATAACTTCACAATTTCGCTGACTGCATGATATCCAACTAAGGCATTAGGAACGTGGCTCTCGAGAGAGCAGCTGAAGTCTTACTGAATGTTTTCTTGCCAACCATTCCCCCTTTCTGACCGCAGAGGTGTTTGTATGTACCTCTGACTCCAGGGGTGGTGTGATTCTGTTTACAGCGATGCTGTGCATTATGGCAATGCTGTGTAGAAACACAAAGCAAGGTTTGTGAACAAGGTAGTTTATGTTTTTCTTAATTTTTTTTCTTCATTTGAAACTGTTGAGTTCCTCTCTCTCATGGGTTGTGCTTAATTGACCTGAAGAAAATTGTTTCTCTCGACATTTTGCATGCTACATTATGCATTTTTTTACAAGTCCGAAATAAATTAGGATTTGTTTCACAGTTTTAAATATCCCCAGATGTCGCCTGCTAGCTGCTTCTCCTGCCTCCCGTAGAAGCCCTTACTCTGTTTTTGGCTTTTACTCCTGTTCTTCCAGCTGTACAAATTCTTTTATTGTCTGGATGTCTGGCAGGAAACAGGAGGAAGTGAACAGAGGCAGCTCCACACTAAACTGATGGGATTGAAAACTCTCAGCCTGTATCTGTTTCCTTTAGACAGCCTCAGGACTTTTTATAGCAAGTTGCAATATTTTCAGAAACTTCAGGATATGCTTTTCTGAGGCAAATAGATAATACTTTGGCTTTGTTTTGTATGTTAATTCTAAGGGTAATGTGCAATAAAACAGAACTTGAGCTTAGTCACACAGTTTTGTGGGTCTCCATTACATTCCACTTCAATAAATTCCACTTCTGATATTGTCATTCCTGGCCTTCAGCTCCCATGTACAACATACAGCTCCTTTGGATGCCCTTAAATGTATCCCTCTGAATGTCAGGAGAAGTCACCTTGAAACTCTAAAATTATCAAGGGATGGATTGTAGTATTTTATAAAAGTTTAGTTGTTTTTTGGTGCCTTCTTATTTTCCCCATTTTTAGAAAATCCCAGTGAGTTTTGAAGAATTTGTTCGTCTTGGGATTACAAAGTTAGCTAATACCCATGAACTCGTTGACAGTGACCAGAGAGCTATACTTTTAACTGCCTCAGCTGCCCATCAATGACCCATTGTCAGAGGTTAGGGTGCTAATGGAATTGGGGGGGTGGGGATAATGAACTGCCTTCTCTTTAGCTTTGCTATTCGTTTCATAAATCTGGATCTTTCCAGCATTTGCTTCCTGTTTCTTTCTAACTCTGCTATTCAACATCCAAGAAAACCAAAACCCATTGAATCACAATGGCAGTTATATTGCCATTTTGAGAGTGAAATTCTTCATGTTTGGTTGTTGTTGTTGTTGTTGTTGTTTTTTCTAAGAGATTCTGCCACCAGGTTGTGGCTCTCGCTCCTTGCTGGTGTTTCCAGTCCTTGGGTCAGATGTGAGGGGCTGTGGGCAAATGGGTTCATAAAGGAGCTTATTCTGTCTTCAGACCTGGAGTATACAGCCAGTGGAGAATTGCCTTGTCTATATTTTCTGTTGGCCAGAAATCATGATCAACAAGACAGCTAGTTCTGCCTATATGTAAAAATCTTGATTTTCAAAAACATTTTAAAAAATACATTCAACACATCAAGAGAATGGAAAATTCTGGTCTAAGACAAAACTGAAATTGGCTAGAAAACATAATTTAATGATTTTCCACATATAATCATGTATCTGTGGGTTAAGATATTTCATTTAAAACAGTTAAGTGATACTTTTATAATAAACTAAGTTGTTGTTTCTTTAATATCCCTTTTACTGCATGCTGACTTTTCTCAAGAACACAGGTTGAGATCTTATAAACAGCAATCACTTTTTTCTTTACTCAATGAAGAGTGAAACTAAAGAGCACATTAAGCTTCCAGGTTTCAAAAAGAATACATTAGACTGTTTGCTTGGGGATTCTTTATTAAATCAGACTTTTCTGTTATGAACAAAGAGATGGAGAGAATGTACATGTACTTTTATAATCTTTATAACAGAAGTAGTGAGCCTGAAATGATTAATTTTGCTCCTGGAAGGTTAATATTTGGGCTTACACATAAGAACCCAAGTTAGTCCTTAGGTGCTGGTTATACAACAGTGAAGAAAATGGACAAAGTCCCTGCTTTCTGGAAGCTTATATTGAAGACATTCAATTTATTAAATAAAACAAACAGGCATGTATTAGGTCAGTGGGTGGTTAGTCCTGTGGAAAAAAATAAACAGGGAAGTAAGGATGATTAGAGCCAGCAGCCAGGTGTTGCTGTTGGACTGTCAAGGGAAGGGCTCATGGCTAAAGTGGCATTGGAGCACAGACCTGGAGGATGAGACATCGTGGGCCGTGCAGCTCTCTGGAGGAAGACTATTCCGGGCAGAGGGGCAGCCTTACAGAGCTCTGTGGCAGGTGCATCCTTGGCATATTTGAGGAATCCAGTGTGGTGGGAGAGATAGGAGGGTGGAAAATGGGTGAAAGAGCAGAGAAGTCATGTAGAACTCCCCAGGACGTATAGTACACACTGACACGTTGAGCTGGGGAAAGACATGATCTCACTGACATTTACAAAGGTGCCTTCTGGCGGCCACTGTGCCAGCAAGGTAAGTCTGTAGCTGAAACTACACACTCACTCACCTAACAATCTCTCTCACTTCTTGGCCTAATTTTCTGAGTTGTTTAATTTTTACTGTGCAAGGCACTTCTCCAGAATGTGAAGTGAACATTTCCACTTCATTTGCGCAAAAACATTAGCTGTCTCGTGTAGTCTGAGTGACCTTCAATAAATTCCGTTTTAACTAAATCACTCAGTACAACTCTTAAAGGTTGTTTCATTGTAGAAATGTATTGCATTTTGATTTGCAAGATTTTTTGAATAACTCTGATTATTACTACCAATCTGGAGATAAAAATGAGGCCGTGAATAATGGCCTTTTAAACGTATCTTTATACTTTGCTGCATATGTGCTGAAACCCACAAAAGTTAACACACTCTCCTCTACATTAGGAAACATGGAAGATGGGAAAACAAAAAATACTTGTGACTTCTTATGGAACATTATTAATCAAACGATGTATTTTACATAATGCAATTGTGAGAAACAGTTTCTCTAATCATATTCCAAATATTGTGATGGACAAATAACTCACCGATATAAATATGGTAACATAATTGTGGACAAATTATCACATTTTATTCTGCAATGAATTTCATATGAGTTTTTTTTTTCTCTCTGTCTTCTGTAATCTGACAGATGTGGATGAATGCCAGGCCATCCCCGGGCTCTGTCAGGGAGGAAATTGCATTAATACTGTTGGGTCTTTTGAGTGCAAATGCCCTGCTGGACACAAACTTAATGAAGTGTCACAAAAATGTGAAGGTAAGAAATCTTATGCTTTGCAGTTGGGGGGTGTAGTGGGGGCAGGCAAAACTCAACATTAGAAACAAGCTTGTTTGCAAATTATTCCTAAATCCTTCTGTCTTTGTCATCCCTGTGAATGTGTAAATATAATATTTTTAACAGTAATAATATGCCTTTGTGCTATTGGACCAGAAAAACCCTGTAGCTTTTTCCACTTTTATAGACCCAAAACAAGAGGTCCATCTGAATCAAATTAAATATTAAAAACATGAAATATTTTTGAACCAACGTTTGGTTTAAAATGTTCAACACACATGTTTTTGCATAGTTCTAGAGACATGAATTTAAATTTGGTCATTAGATATCATTCAGAATAATATATCTTCCGAAGTTTTTCTAGTTAAAAGGTATGTTTGATTTTGTGTGTGGGGAGGCAGATTGATCTATTAACCCTTATATTTATGCTCCTAGTACATGCTCATGATTTTCTTTTCTGGGGGATGGTAATTGCCTATCAAATGAAAAGCTTTTAATGTTAGTCAAACAGAAAAGTAATTTGAGATAATTTTTATATTTACATTTAGTGTATAGATTGAACTTCTACAAATATATATACAGAGGATGTGTTTATAGTCACCACTACTGCTACTGCTCTTTCCCGAAATGAGGCCTGACTTCCAATTACACTCATAATTTCTTCGTGAGAGGGGAGCATCTAGAAAATATGTAGGCAGCATTGGACTCTCTTTTCTTTGATGAGTGCATGTAACTTATATATAGTAATGTCCAACAATAGTGTAACAGCATTCTCAGGGCTACATCTCTCATCAAGATCAGAAGAGAAAACTTTTTCCTTCATCCTCAACTCACCCCACCTTGAGGTTTCATTTAGATGGATGCATTTTTATTGAAAACAGATGCTGTTATATTTATGCCCCTAGACTCTAACAGTGAGTACGTTCTAAGATATTTGTCTGGGCTGGATAATTAACCTTGTCAGTTGCCACTGTATATCAGATGAGCAAAAGACAGCTTTAAATTTAAGGTGCAATTCATAAATTACATGTAAGACATTTAATATCTACTTGCCCTGAAACTGAATAATCTAACTCTGATAGAACTATCTTTATGAGTTGGAGTTGTTTTTAGGTTATAAATCATCATTGAATTTATAATTGATACTGCATTCTTGAACATGTTATACATAGTTATTCGGGGTAGTTGTGAAAAAATAGTTCTTTCTAAAGGCTTCTTAAAAAAACATTTTTAGTTTCAAAGAACAATAAAGTTGACTCTCGATAGGCCAATGTATTTTAGAAGTTGTACTGTAGATCTAAATTTGAAGCAGAGAATGTTAGCACTGAAAGGGGCAAAGAACTCAGCTATGTCCACACTCTACATTATATATTAAGGAATGGTGTCTTGGGTGTATTAAGTACCCTGTCTGAGGCCATTCAGACAAGACTGCTCAAATTTACCTCTTTAACTCACACTCTGGTGCTTGCTGAGCCATATTACATTGTCCTCTTTCCTAGATGAAAGTTATTATTCTGGAATAGATTTTCGGGCCATACACACACACACACACACACACACACACACACACACACACATATATATACACACACACATATATATACACACACATATCTATATATACACACACATATACCTATATACACACACACATATATATATGACATTAACTTAACAAGCCATTAAAGTTTATCACATGCAAAACCTACATCAATGATAGATTGTGTTTTATCTTTTAGGCTTTCTCAGTTTAATATATTCAGCTTCAGAATATATAATCAGCTTCAAGATTGAGGGGAGTATAGTCCTTATGACTTGTCCAGTCTGTGTTTTGTTTTCTGAAATTATGATGGCTTCTAGCCTGAACTAGAATTGATTTTGTCTCTTGCTTTTCATTCAGACAAGTCGATTAACAGGAATGGTCTATGGATGTGGACTAGACAGAAGATTCTAATTTAAGGCTCAGACTGAAAGAAAAATCATTCGAATCTTTTTATTGATGCTAAGAAACCTATTATGGTGGTGTATCCAGTGGACCAAAAACTCAGTCTGAGTATTACTTAATCCTTTTCCACACACACAAAAATTTTCCAGCTACATGTGAAAGTCAGCAGCAAGATAAAAACAGACTATTTTGGCTAGATTTTTTTTTCCTTTGCCATCTACTATTACATTAATTTAGATAATGGTTTTTTCCTTCTTTTCCTTCTAGTATCAATGCAAAATTGATACTAGAGGAGAATGTCCTGTTAGTGCTATACATTCTCTGGCCTGGAGACTGGTGTGAGCAGGGTTGACCTGTCTTACTCTGGTAAGAAGGTAATCAGGAAGTACCCTGAGAGCTCTTGGCAAGCCGGGTTCACTTCTTCGACGTCCTTGCTCTTTTCCGGTTACAGTATCTCACTGTGGAAATGGCATAACTCTGGGCATCGGCTGGTGTCTAGATGGCCAATAGAGGGAACGCAGGAAGTCTGGCCCATAATCATTGAATATGTGCCCTAGAAAGATGATGAGTATAACCATGGGGTTTTGTGCCCTTGTGAAAATGTCCTGGTACCTTTGCCATTGCTTTGAGTGGCTTTTTAAAGGTAGCTTCCTTTAGACTTGGAGGGGAAGGAATTGAGTACTTTTCATAGAATTTTTTCAAGAAAAACCAATTCCATCAAATTGGCTTTAGCAAATTCACAAGATGCTAACCCTCACGCTCTCAGATCTGAGAATGCCATTATTCGAGTTGCTTTCCATGAGATCTTCCTCTTGCAGAATTCTCACTTCCTTCCTAAAATGTCCCTCTTTCCAAAAACTAAAAAAAAAAAGAAATGTTACGGAAAAGTGTTTTATAAATACATATAATTGGAGGACATTTTGAAATGTAAATTAACAAGTTGAAGGGATTTAAATAACAATTATTAAATTTTCATACATTTAAGAAGGAAAAGATTGAGATTTATAGCTGTGATTTGAGAAAAAAGGAAACAGAGTTCATGCCCACCTTCTTTATTGATCTTTCCAATGACTGTAGAGTATGCATGCTGAAAGAACACATGAACATTTTTCTTTGGAAACCAAGTCCATATTTGCATAGGTTACTATGGGAGGAAATTAAGAAATAAAAAGCGTAATTAAGGGATTAAGTTTTATTTCTGGAAGAAGTCCGTTGGATTCCTAATTAACCACTAATATTTTGGGATTTAGATTATCGCCAGCCCAGCCTTTAGCAATTATAATAGCACTGCATGATGCACAGGACCTTTTTAAAAGTGTAGCTTTTAAATCCATGCACTCCATAATATGTGAGCCAAAAACCTCAGGACTTCCCCTTTCCAAAATAATGGCATATTTATCTCATGGCTACTTACTGTTAGGGGCTTTTATCCTCTCAGGAGCTAAGGAGAATTCCTGGGGCGGCTTAACCCACTACCACAGATGGGGCTCCATCCTCTTTCAGCTGTTTGCAGGCCCTAGACTTTCACTGTTCAAGGTAACTGGCTCTCTCTATACAATTAGTTGAAAAAAAAAATCTCTGTGGTGAAGGTCAAAGAGCCCTGGAAATAAGGCAGGCCTGGCTCCCGTCCTTGATGCCCCGTGGTCAAGTCCCTAATGCTTTGTGTGATCTTAGATAAGTCAATTACCATCTCTGAGTTACTTCAACTTTCAAATGAAGGGGTTGAACAAGATGCTATGTGGGGGTTCTTTCCAGTTCCAGAATTCAGACTCCATTTTCAAGTTGTGATCAGACAGCGGATGCAGCATGAATAAAAGCTGGCGTACGTGGTGTGACTATAAAATAGTATGGCTGATGTTTTTGTCAACATGACTTGAAGAGTCAGCTTGTTTAGTTTTTAGTGATACATTTTACACTGGGTTGAGTTTGTACAATCAAACAAAGTTAAGCTCACAGGCTCAGTGGCATTCATGATCATTAGTGTGTCACATGTTACTTTTAAATAGCTGCCACAGTTTTTAGTTTTTTTCTCTCATTGTATTAGTATCTAGTCAGTCAGGATCAGGTTAACTGTCAGGATCAGGTTTCTCTTGTCAAGTCCACAATCTTGGATGGAGCTTCTAGATAGCCAAGTAATAGATGGTGATGCCTGTCCCAGAACAGACATCAAGCTCCATCCATCTGCCCTCCACACTCTTTCCTCCCATTCTGCCAGAGGAGCCCTAGGATAAAGGGGCTTAGGCATGGGAAGAATGCTCTGGGAGAACAGATGAGACTGAAGGATGGGAAGGAGCAGAAACAAAGGACAGGTGGCGAATAAGGAAGGAAGAGATCTGCCATTTGTGACTCTTCTTAAGGTCACAGCAAGAAGCCAGTGAGGTCATGGACAGCTACCATGGGACAGCTACTCCCCAGCAGCTCTGCCTCCTTTCCTGCCTCAGGGAAGCAGGGAGAAATGTCCAGAGCACGGAAATAGCTCTTCCCAGCCAAGCACCACTCCCCAACAAGCGTCCCCACCTGGTTTACTTTCATGGCTGGCATTTGACACAGCCTGATTTATAGAAACTGAGAAAGTGACCATTCTCAAATTCCCTCTTAACTTGGGATGCCTCAAATTCAATTAAAAGGAGATGAACACAGAGTGGGAAGAACTTGGAGAAATAATAAATTCCTATGAACGAGTTTCAGAGTGTGAGTCAATCCTATTCAAACACCTTATTCTGGCCTTTGCTGTCGGGAACTTTGCACCACAGCCTGGTAATAGATAGAACTCTTGCTTTTATTTGTTACGAAGCCATGCCACTGAGAAACAAGGTGGTTTAGGAAAGGGGAAAGGCACTAGACACCTGAAGGCAAAAGGGTGTGTCACTGAGAAGGGGACATATTAAGGGAAATTTGAAGTCATTTAAGCTCTTTCAAATGTAACAATTTGGCCTAGTCCCATTTTATCTTAATCTATGTGAACTCAGGGAGGTGTGCACTATGACATATTTCCTGACCTGCTGGCTTTCAAAGGCATGTACCTAGATGGAAACTCCCCACACCCACCCTAAAAACCCCTGCCAGTTGGAGACTTGGGTTTAGCTTCACTTTATAAATGATGGGCCTCTTTGCTCTTATTTCAGGTTTGATTCATGTCAGTTTTCTGAAGGCCTCAGTGTAATGCAAGAGGTGTACGTGGGCACCAGAGGTATAGAATCAGGCCCACAATCCTACCTGCATTATAAGGATTAGATGATTGGGTACACATAAAGCATTTTGACTATGCCCAGCACTCAGCACATGCAAACTCTCATCATTATTGTCCTTGTTATTGTTATCTTCAATAAAGGGCCCAAATCTCACTCAGCCAGCATGGAAAAGATGTTTCCCCCATTCTGCCAATGTTAATTCTATTGTTTAAGCAAATTTTTCTGACATGGGCTGTCATTTAAACTTTTTGGATATTGATGTTCGCTAAGTGGCCTTAATAAGAATGGTAGCTGTCATTTATATTAATGGGTTGAGAAAAAATATTTAATGCCACATTGTCTCCTCATGCGATCTTTGGCAGGTGTTGTAGGACTCAGATACTAACTTTTAGGGACACGTTGAAAAAGGTACATTCTTCTTAATTACAATTATAGCTTCCTCTATCCTTAAATGAAGCTTTGAATCCTGTAGGCTCTTTGACATACTTGCTTTTTGTTTGTGTTAAGTAGAAGTGTGGCTGCCTTGAGATATTACGTGGGTAACCCTAGGCTCTGTCTGCCCTTGGCAGTTTCTCTACCTGACCCTTTCACAGACTCTAGTGAAATTTATATCTGTCAGAATAGAATATGCACCTTTACCGTTACATAATTTTGCAATGACAGTGCTGTTTATGTTAGCATTGACTCTAATATAAGCAGTGAAATATTGTTTGGTTTAGCCTCTAGCCTAGCATGGAAGAATGGTGATTTTGGTTTTAAAAAGGTTAAACTGCATGTAAACACTGTCATTGCTGCCTTTTTTACTAACAAGGTGAACTTGAGTCAGAAGATACTTGAATCTGGTTCACTTAGAACTCTATTTTGTCTTATAAATGAAGAGAGTACTTAGCCTGTAGAATAAATGTTCTTATTGGGGGTTGTAAGCCTTTCCCAGTTTTAACGGTGTCAGCCTGGCCATTGTAATATTCCCAGGAGGCCTGGGTCAAATGTCACCTCTCCCAAGGTCAGTGCAGAAAGCTCTGCTGGTCTCAGAGAGGAGGCCATGCAGATTCCCTGTGCCCTGAGTTTACTTCTAGCCTAAGAAGGAAGCTGTCATTTTTTTCTCTTCTTCTGCTGGTGCCATATCTGTTGACATTTGTCAGTGTGTGGGTCAGGCTATTGAAAATCTCTCCTTGAAGGAAATGGCCATATTTGTCCTAAGGGAATTTTACTGCTTCCTTGATGGGAACCAGTGGTGTCAAGCCCTGAGGGCTAACCCCAGCTTTGGCCTCCATAGCATTCAGGATGTTTATTAGAGGATGTCCTTGGGATCAACACCTGCAGAAGAGAAGAGGAAGAGGCAAGAGCGTGCAGAGAAGGCAAGCTGGGGTGCAGCCCATCAACAGCCTCCACTGGTCCCAGAAGGAATTGGGGAATTGGAGGGGCCTTCAGTGTTGTCTCCCATTGGGGCAGGATGTACCAGACTTTGATCCTCCTCCACAATTGCTTATTGGGTGTCGGGTGCCTGGGAAGGGTGTGACCTCGGGTGAGGTGGCTCTCTGCGACTCAGGCAATCTTAGAAGAGGCTAAGAGCCAAAGAACCTGTGTTGACAGTATTCCCAGCCTCCTGGGCAGCAAGTCCCTCTTTGAAGGGGACATTGGTTAGGGCACCCAGTGTCTATCACAGTTCATTCACCAACCACAGAAGACCATCATAATGGTAGTTTGGGTGCCACTGAGAGCACCAAGTTGGCCAAGTTGGGATCAGCACTCAGACCACAAGATCTCTTCTGTAGGATTCCAGTATCTGCGTTGTGGAAAATAGATTGAAAAGCAATGCAAGAAGTGATACAGAATATAAAATAATTAGTAGGAGAGTTTAACTTAATGCAAAACATGGAAACAAAAGGAAAACAAAATTTTAAAATAAATGACATTTGTAACATTAACATGCTATAGTTACTTGGTGAAACAACAGTACACAGGTTTAGATTTTAAAGGGGGGTGATTTCATTTTGCCCTAATCTGTTGAATTTGGTAAATCTTTTGGGTAAGTCTGTGTTGAAAGAAGCAGCATCTACCTTTGAATTGACTGTTCTCCATGCAGTTTTTACTTTTTAATGATGGCTGTTTCCAGGGACATGATTTGACTAGTGTTAACATCTGAATCCTTCTACTGACGAATGGTTTTATATTGTGTTCTACAAATGCTGAGATTCTTTTTTTTATATTCCAGATATTGATGAATGCAGCACCATTCCTGGAATCTGTGATGGGGGCGAATGTACAAACACAGTCAGCAGTTACTTTTGCAAATGTCCCCCTGGTTTTTACACCTCTCCAGATGGTACCAGATGCATAGGTAGGTTTAATTACAAACAGCATGCATGGTTTGTGTAAGTCAGTTCCATAACAAACAACTTTCTAAACAAGCTTGTTAAGGAGCACATATAATTTATCAACTGAGGTAAAATGTACATTTTTGGAAAAGTGTTAAACAGTTGACTGCCCTCTTAAAGAACAGAGGCACCTTGTGGTCATTTTGGAGACGTTTTGCCTCCCATAAAAGAGGGATGATCCAGGAGACCTTACAGATATCTTCAGTCTATTAATTAATGTTGCAGTCGTGCAGCGTTAAACCTTGAAGCCATCCCAGGTGTCTCTCTCTTTTTACCCCCACCTTCAGTCATTCCCCGGAACCTATGTTAATTTGGCCTGAATTTTTTCAATAATGTCTTAATTGGTCTCCCTGCTTCTTGGCTTCTCTACAATCCATCTTGTCAGATTTATCTTCCTAAAATAGTGCTTGGATTAAATAACACTCTTGCTCAAACCCTCAGTAGTTTTCCATTAGGACTTAGAAATTAGTGGTTTTCAGTCTGTGTCCAATGGATCCTTCAAGTGTTTCAAAGCCCTCCAGGGCTGCAGGGATTGCGGAGGGCACAGAGAAAAGGGAGAGAGCTGAGTGGAAAGGGCTCTTGTCCCCCCACACTCCCACACACATTCTAGGCATAGCAATTTCACTTTATCTGCTGTGAGTGTTAGACTTCCATGTCAGGTATCAATTAAATCAGGGGTTCTATTGTTTAAAAAATAGATTTGGCTGGGCGCAGTAGCTCACGCATGTAATCCCAGCACTTTGGGAGGCCGAGGTGGGCAGATTGCCTCAGTCAGGTCAGGAGTTCAAGACCAGCCTGGCCAACATGGTGAAACCCTGTCTCTACTAAAAATACAAAAATTTGCCAGGCGTCGTGGCAGGCGCCTGTAATCCCAGCTACTCAGGAGGCTGAAGCAGGAGAATCACTGGAAGCCAGGAGGTGGAGGTTGCAGTGAGCTGAGATCACGCCACTGCACTCCAGCCTGGGCGATAGAACGAGACTTCATCTGAAAAAAAAAAAAATAGATTTGACAGCTGCTGGATTTAATAATTGTTAAGACTTCTTTAAAAGTGCAGTGTTCTAGATTAAATTCAAGTTCCAAAGTGCACAGTCTGATATTTAAGGATTTTAAGAGAGCTTCAAACTACATGAGGATTAAGACATATTTACATATCAGATGGTTCACATTTTAAAAGTTATTTTCTTTTTATCAAATATATCCATACTAACTTTTTACAAAGGAGGAATGGAAGGGAACTAAGATTCATGGATCACAGGGTATGAGGTGTTTTATGTAAATTATCTGACTTGATGTTCATTTCACAGCAGTATTGTAGGTGGGAAGCAGCTGAGATTGAGAGAGGTTAGATAAATGATGGCCCAATAGTTTAAGTGGGTAGTGAGAGAAGGATCTGGGATTCCACCGTGACCTGAGTGCACAGCCCAGACTTCCCTCATTTTGCCTTCTACCCCTCAACTCTGGATGCAGTTCACTCTTTCTTGCCAGATCCCTAGGCAAGCCCCGTTTCTTCTTTGCAACTCTGTTGTGCCCATAATTAGAAACTTGTCATACAAAATGATCCAAGTGACCTTTCTGCCTTCTGGTGCTCCTATTTCCCTCCATGGTAAGCAACAGAGACCCCCAAAATTATCCGTAGTGATGAGAAAATACAAATAGCCCCTGACAGTATAAACAAATCCAAGGCTTGTTTGTAAGACAGTTGTTTGGAATGAGAAGGTCTCACCAATAGAAAACCTCCTATGTAGATAGTGGTATGCAGTATCTTCCGTGCACATTTCTTCTAACTGTAAAATTCCAACTGTCACCTTCTGCCACCACGTTCTGAGACTCTCAGACCTCCCAGCCCCGAGCTCCCTTTGTGTTCTAAGCTCTTTTAGTATTATTTTATTTGTTGTTCTGTGATCTTCCTGTGGCATTTGTAATACTGCCTGTAGGGTTGTCTTTTTATATTGTTGTGTTCTCTCTCTTCGACTCCTAGGAGTCATAAAGATGTCCTTTCCCTAGTTTGAACCTCACAACTCCTAACTCCTGGTTGTACACGACCATGTTAGTGACAGGTTAGGAGAGGCCTGTTGACAGGCTAGACGACCTGCAAACACCTATTTAATCCATAATATATTTGCTTTGATATAATGTGGTTTCTGGATCCTGAGAATAAGGGCCAAGTGATTCAAAAGGGGTGAAAAGAGTGAGATTTCCTCCTCCTTTTCGCCAGATGTCTTGGCCAGGGCAGATTTAAAATGGAAGGTGTTTGTGGTTCCTTCTGTGTCCCTTTATGTCCCCTTACGTTGACTCCTGAAGGTCTTCAAGTTATTCTACAGCCACCCCTTACCCTCTGTACAAAGTGACATACCACCACAACGGTTCCCCCGCCACCCTTGGTGTGGCACTGCTGCCTAACGAAGTGAAAAACTTCAGGCTGTTGTGTTCTGGAGGTCATTTACTCCAAATGGTTTCCGATTTTCAGTTTTTTCCTTCCTTATTAGCCTGTAGGTTTTCATTAAAATTATAAGTTATATAAATGTATATTTTTAACAAAGGTGCTTCTTCAGCAAAAAAATAAATTAGAAAAATTATTATTATATGTGCAGGTGCCATCTGTAAATCAGGGACTGCCAGTAACCCAAACTTGATTTGTAATTTTTTTTACCCCCAACATTCACCATTTTGATCAAGAGTTTGTGATCCATTGATTTAACATATAAGTCAGCCAGATGGGCAATAACATGGTATCATAGTTGATTTGCAAAATAATAGACATTAGCCCATTAAGCTTTTGTCATTGGCAACTGTAGGCCCTAGTTTTGCTCTGAAAGATAGCCCATGCTGAAAATTATATGTACAAATTCCATAATTTGGTCAAGTGTTTACACTGGGTTTTGACCACCGAATTCATTTGAAGCTGGGATATAAGCCAGTTTTGAATATCTCTTCCCATTCTCAACAGTCTTTGGTTTCCATGCCCCAAATATTTACTAATTCCCAAGTATATAAAGTATTAGTGGTTTTAAGGCATTACAAATTAGAATGTAGGAAGTTCAATTTCTCTGCCCTCTTGACGAGGGAGGTACCACCTGAGGCTTCACAGAGAGCATACTTGTCTATACTCCCTCTCCAGCCATTTATCCTGGACCAGGCTGGAATAAAACTTGTTCTGCCTCTTTGGTGAAACTATTAGTCTGACCAGAGGTACAGGAACTGGAACCACAAAAAAATTCTGGAAAGCACATTTACACTGGCTAGTGGTTTTAAGTACTTTTCGGAAATAATCTTGTATCCTTTAAAACTGACCCATAATATTCTTTTATGGTTTGTCTAGGTTGGTTTTAGCCTTCTTCACTTGATGTTAATAATTTAAATGTTTCTAAATTAGCCTCGTTTTTATTTTATTTCATTTTATTAATTTATTGAAACCTCAAGACATGAGGGCTTTGTGTTCTTAAGAATGATGTAGATTGTAACAATTACAGGTATGACCCTGTTTGAGAAAACTTGAAATTTAATATTCAGACTTACAGGAAACCCAGGGATGGATTTTTGGCTATGAAAGATCTTTGCTTTACAAAAGGATTTAACCCTTATATTCCTTTAAATCAGTGGTCCCCAACCTTTTTGGCACGAGGGACTAGTTTCGTGGAAGACAATTTTTCCATGGACTGGGAGAAGAGGATGGTTTCAGGATGATTCAAGCACATTACATTTATTGTGCACTTTATTATACACAATAAAGTGTATTATATTAAATTAATTAATACAATTTAATATTATATATTAAATTGTAATATATAATGAAGTAATTATACAACTCACCATAATGTAGATCAATGGGAGCCCTGAGCTTGTTTTCCTGCAATTAGATGGTCCCATCTGAGGGTGATGGGAGACATTGGCAGATCATCAGGCATTAGATTCTCATTGGGAACACACAACCTAGAACCCTCGCATGCATAGTTCACAATAGGGTTCACCATCCTATGAGAATCTAGTGCTGCCACTGATCTGACAGAGGCAGGGCTCAGGCAGTAATGCCAGCAATGGGGAGTGGCTATAAATACAGATGAAGCTTCACTCATTCACCTGCCGCTCACCCCCTGCTGGACAGCCCAGTTCCTAACACGCCACAGACCAGAACTGGGGATTGGGGCCCCTGGGGGTTAGAGACCCCTGCTTTAAATAGCAAGCATATTGACAATATTATTTGCTTTTCAAAATTTAATTTTATATGATCTCTGTAGAGATATAGTTTACTTGAAGAGAGGTACACCCTCAGCACATGTCAGGCAGTAAAAGTGTTTTGCATTTTGCTACCTGCCCTCACTGTTTCATGGTAATATCTCAAAGGCATATGGAGCAGTTAGGTTTTCCTATGCCACAAACTCTTTCGGTAACCCAGAGCTGCGCTGCAGTGTGTCGGATGTCATGACAATTAGACATGATGTAACCCAATAAAAGTGATATAGAAATGCGTCTTACCATGTTGCTTTGAGAAGACACTTTCTGCCAAAAACAACAACAAAATCCTTCTAGAGCTATTGTATCCTATAGGACTAAGAACTTGGAATCATGTGCCATTTTGAAGTTATAAATAACTAGTACCTTTTAAAATCTGTTAGGGCCCTAAGACAAAAGGAAATCTTGATTAATAAGCATTGGATCTAAATGCAAAGTGGCTCATTCTTCAAAAATAACAACAACAACAAAAACTTATGTGTGACTCTCACAGTTGCAGACTGGAAAATAAGAAAGATCTTTTAGAAATGTAGACTAAATGTTGTTTTAAAATAGATTTACATATTTTCCTAAAATGGCTCGAATTAAGCAGTTTGAAACCAGGGACAACCCAGTCTCTCTTCAGCATAGAGACATGTCTTCATAAATAATTAACTGTTACTGCTAGTGATTTTCTTAGTCTCTCTTTTCCTATGGCACACATGGTTTTAATCATTCGTTCCCACCTTGGGTATGGAATGTGGGACTTCAGCCAAGTGCACTAGCACACAGGGGCAAAAGGTGTGAGACCAGGGATTTCTGACTGAGCACTGTTCCTGTGCAGCGCTCGCAGCTTCCCTTCTGGGGGGCAGAGGTGTGAGTTAATCCTGCCGTAGCCCAAGTGTGAAGTATGGAGCTGCTCGGGCAGGGGAGTGTTGTTACAAGTATTATCTCAGTGATGTGTGTGTGTATGTGTTTCTTTGTCCTCAGATGTTCGCCCAGGATACTGTTACACAGCTCTGACAAACGGGCGCTGCTCTAACCAGCTGCCACAGTCCATAACCAAAATGCAGTGCTGCTGTGATGCCGGCCGATGCTGGTCTCCAGGGGTCACTGTCGCCCCTGAGATGTGTCCCATCAGAGCAACCGGTAAGAGCCCTTCCAGTTATCTGCAGAATATCCCATCCCAGCCCTCACAATCCCAGTGGCAATGTGCATGATGCAGATGTAGTGGAAACCTGGGTAAATGAGTAGACTCCAGGAAATATAAGAGATGATGTCCAGGGAAATTTCCCTAGAAAATGCACAGGGGAAAAAAAGGGGTCTGTACAAAGAGTACTGTTTTCAGGTACTGCTTTTTACTTAGCTGGCTTATTACTACTAAACAGAAACCTTTTGGGGAAGTACTTATTCTCATTTTAATACTTAATGGCTCTCATGTAGTACTCAAAAGCTCAGTAGAGTAAAACTCAGCTTTCAGAATTTTTCAGGTAAGTTGTTCAGGAGACACATTTCCTTTTTCCTAACATTGGACTCCTTCCTTCCTGCTAAGTCCTGCTTGTTTTTTTTTTCCTTCACAGTATCTCTTTTATCTGTCCATTTTTTTGTTTCCATTAGAAGCATATTTTCTCTAGTCTGGACTGTTCCAGTAGTCTCCTAACTAGTCTCTGAAATCCACCATTGCCATGAGTCAGTGAAGTTCAGTTTAAAAAATTGTGTCTAGGGGAGAAAAAGGAGACACCTTTTGACTAATTGAGCCTATTTCAAAACACCATGTTGTACACAATGAATGCATACAATTTTTATTCGTTAGTTTAAAAATACATAACTAAACAAATACATAAATACAGCACACTTTCGTTAGTCCAGAAAGATGTCCAAAAATATTTCCCCAGGATGAACTCGGGCAATATTTAGTGGCCAATTCACTCCATTTCTTGCAAAGAACATTTGCTACTTAGCACAGCATTTAGAGTCCCCGAATCTAATCCCAGTTCATCTTTTTAATTCTTGTTCTTTATAGTAGTTTAAATTATATGATTGAGTTTTCATTGCACCCAATCCGAGCATTTCTAAATTCAAGTTGGCTTTTTTTCTAAAACTTCTTGCCAGTTCAGTCTCTTTCTCCCTACTCCTGCCATCCTTGCCTGTTTTATATCCTCTTTTCTTGTTAAGGATCTGCTGAAACAGGACCTAATCCATGAATATCCCGAGGTACCTGCAGCTGGAAGTGCTCCCTTCTTCCTTGTGCTCCCGTGGTTCTAGCTGGTACTATCACTATGGCATGAGTGCCATATGTGTGTTCACATCTTGCTCTTTTACTGGTTGATCAATCTCATTAGGAAATCTCATTCATTATTGTAGTCTCATATTTCTCATGCTTTTTACACTTCCATAGTATTTAGCAAAATCTTGCTTATAGGAGGCATTCAAATACAGAGAGCAACTTATTAGGCAACATCTTTCCCACCAATTGAGCATATTTCAAAACATCACGTTGTGCACAATGAATATATACAATTTTTACTTGTCAATTAAAATACTAATACATAAATAAACAAATACATAGATGAAGTTTACCTTCCTGAGTCCAGTAGGGGACCATTTAGTAGATCACTGTTTAGAAGCACATGACTTCCTACTAAGACATGGCTTAGGTACCAGGAGAATGGCTTTTAAAATGCATATGTTAACTTAGGAATCAGCAGCTTTGATGTGGATTCCTTCCTGTGTTGAGGCTTTGAATAGAGAAGAGGACTAGAGCAGGTTTAGGTGCCTGCGGGAAGACCTACTTTGGGACAGTTGGAGCAGAAGACCAGGTTCCTGTGTGTGGCTTTACAGGGAGCTGTCCTCCCAGGTATACCACTGAGAGATGCACAGCCCTCAGAGGCCTTGGGCAAAACAGATTTATAGAGCAAAATAACTTGCAGGTAGGTTTTTGTTTGTCTAAATATTCCAGTACCAGTGCTACAGAGATCTGGGCTCTTACAGAGAGTGATGCAGGAAGGATTTTAGATTGGCCAGCTTTTCACTCTTTAAAAAATAAATCAGCATCATCTTGGGTTAAGTGGAGATAGGAAAGATGGACATCAGCTTAACAAAATTAGCCCCACGTTGCTGATCCTGAATGTAAAGGGGCAATGAGAAGATTACTAAATCTGTAAAAAATAGGAAGACATATCGGATTCAGTCTGATACACTTTCCTAGAGAGGTTAAGATGAATTTAATGGCATTCTTAAAGTAAAATGCCCACCTAATTAGCAGAAATGCTGATAAACTATTCAATTTCTTTTATATAAATTCAAAAAGTCTTAAAAAGAAAGGCCGAATTGGTACCTACAAATGCTTGGAAGCAAAGTGAGTTCCTTAATGTAACTGTCATTTAATTAAATTAACACGTAGTTAATGAATTCCTGTTATGTGCAATTTGCAGGGCAAGGCTGAGAGTGGGAACTAGTCATGAGTTAGAGATGATCCCTGACTTCAAAGACTACACAGTCTTAGTGGTGGGAATTTGGTGAGAGCAGGTTCCCAGGGAATGGTGGATATGGCACGTACAGATGATAAATCTATAGGAAGAATCACTGTTGGTTGACAAACAGGATTGAGACATCTTGAGTCAGGGAATCATGAACAACATAGAATTCCTTTACAAATACATTCAAGTACGTCAGTATCTCTGTAATTTGAAATTCCAGTGAAATCGTAATTAAAATGCTGTAAGAGAATTCTCTGAAAACATAAACTTGACCTGAGATGGAAATGTCAAATATGAATGAAGAAATTTTAGAAACGGACCAGAAAGTACCAACAGTACTTTCCTATTTAACCTCATGTAAATTGGCAGAATGTCCCGTGAGGTTGAAATATGAATGCATTTCAGTTAAGACCTATTACTGTCTGAAAATAAGTTAAATTTTAGTCTGTAAGGAAAAGAAAAATATTAGTCTAATTTCTATTAATGGCTGAAACTAGCATAGAAGGTATCCATGAGAAAATCACTGTACAACTGTGAAAATAAAATTACCAACATCCTAGCAAAAGAGGAAAAAAATGAAATTTAAAAGTCACATAGGTTACTTATAGAAGGGAACTATGAAAAAACATGGCTATTTGTAGGCAACATGAAAATAAATAAAATAAATACATCCTTGGAAACCTGGATACTGCTTAAAAACACCTTTTTGGAAGCCCAGAACAAATGTTTGGAAACCTAAAGATGATTTATTTGATAAAGACCTGACACTGTGAAAAATAGTAATCATCCTAAAAATGTAGAATCATAGGGAAGCAGATGATGAATTCAGGATGTCCTCATTCAGAGGGTCACTATGCAGCATTCATACCTGACCCACACCCCTTGGTGTTTCTCCTCCCTTATGGGCCACTTCTCCATTGATATTGCTTTCTTTTACGAATCAGTATTCTTCAGGGTTCTGTCTTTGCACTCCCTTCTCTTCCCCTTCCACACCACTCTTACATGAGCTCATCCATCCCCATGGCTTTGAGTATCACCTCTCTGTACTGATGACTCTCAAACTCACGTCTAGCATTGATTCGTCTAAGCTTCACACTGTCTTTTACAACTGCGAAGTGATAGCTCCACTTGGATGTCTGATATCTCAAAACTCCTATGTTCAAAATGGAACTTGGTTTCTACCCACCAAACCTGCTATTACCATGATTTTTCCCATCCAGGCAAGGGCACCAACATTCACCCAACTGCTCAACCAGAAAATTAGGAGTCATTGTTGACTTCTTGTGTCCTGAGCTCTGACACTTACTACTTCACTGAGCACTATACATTTATCTCAAAAATGTACTTCACTGAACACTATACATTTATCTCTAAAATGTGCTTCAGATTTGTCCACTTCTGTCTGATTCAGTCACTGACTCCCCCGTCCAGACATCATCATCTCCCCCTTGGTCTTCTGCAACAGCCTTGCCTCCCCGCAGTAATGTTCTTCATATGATGTAATTGTAAGCATGATCTTCTGAAAATGGTAATCTGATCATGTCCCACCCCCGTTGAAGACATCCAGTGGTTTTGCACTGCGCATAAAATAAAATCCAAATTTTTTAATGTATTCTGTAGAGCCCTGTGGGATCCACAGGTGGGACTGGATGGAGAAAGTAGTACTTTTATGTTTTCCATGAGGTGAATTTTGATACAGATAAAGACTCTGAGGTTTTGGGAGGAACATGGTTTTGGATTTGAATTATTGTTCCAGAGTGGTTGCTGCTGCAGGTATTAAAAATGGGAATCCAGTCAGTTGGTTCTTTTTCTTTTCTCCAGTTGACCTGTGAATTTTGAGGATCAATTTTATTCAAAAATATCTTTAAAAAAATAAGGATGACTTCTGTGGGCCTATGATCATCAGCTACAGCTCAGCTGTTGTGTTTTGTTTTGTTGTGTTTTTCTAGAGGATTTCAACAAGCTGTGCTCTGTTCCTATGGTAATTCCTGGGAGACCAGAATATCCTCCCCCACCCCTTGGCCCCATTCCTCCAGTTCTCCCTGTTCCTCCTGGCTTTCCTCCTGGACCTCAAATTCCGGTCCCTCGACCACCAGTGGAATATCTGTATCCATCTCGGGAGCCACCAAGTAAGAATTCAAAAATCATCTAGTTATTTTTCTTGCATTGTTCAAGTTAACATTTTTTATTATTTATTTATGCTGCTTTAGTCATTAAATAAGTTTGTAAATTGTTATATTAATTTTTGGTTTACATAATGTTATCTATATCTATATCATATGTATGTCTCAATTTTCCTATTGCATAGAGAAAAACGGGAGGCTTCCTATTCTCCAGAGATTAATGTCCTTTTGTTATTGGTGTTTTCAGGCAACTATGGGAGAGTTATGGGCGATAGTTAAATCTGATTCACAGAAAGGATTAATAGAGGAGGTATAAAATTAGACTTTAGGTTATAGAGCTTGCAAGGCAGTTTTATAAGTAGTTCAATACCAATATCTCTCTGCCTTTGTTATTTCTGCAAACTAGAGGTTTGAGAGTGAGGTGGTGAAGAGGGCAGAGAAAAGCAGGCTGCAGCTGGGTTGTGAGCTCCCCGGTGCTCACAGTGCAATGTGATCTCTGTTGGCAGGGTGGAAATATGCTCTGTTGTCACCAGACGACCTTTGCCCAAAGAGTATCCTCTTTCCTTTCTGATTCAACATCTTGTTCATTATTGTCAGATTAAGTACTGATGAAAGATACCATAGTTAAAATAATTTTAATGGGGCTTAATGTTCTTCTAGGGGTGCTGCCAGTAAACGTTACTGATTACTGCCAGTTGGTCCGCTATCTCTGTCAAAATGGACGCTGCATTCCAACTCCTGGGAGCTACCGGTGTGAGTGCAACAAAGGGTTCCAGCTGGACCTCCGTGGGGAGTGTATTGGTACGTGATCCATCCTAGGTTGGCACCAAGGGTCTGTTGTAATTCTGTTCCTTGACTCTACTGGTTTTCTATTGCTGCTGTAACAACTTACCCCAAACTTGGTGGCTTAATACAATACAAATTTAAATTATCTTTCAGCTCTGTAGGTTAGTAGTCCAACAGAAGTCTTACTGGGCTAACATCCAGGTGTTGGGAGGGCTGTCTTCCTTTTGGTGGCTCTTGGGAGGAATCCATCTCTTTGCCTTTTTCAGCTACTAGCAGCTGCCTGTGTCCTTAGCTCATGACCCCTTCCTCCATTTTCAAAGCCAGCAGTGTTGCATCTTCAAATCTCTCTCTCTCTCTCTCTGGCTCTCTCTTGCAATTCCCTCTTCCACATTTAAGGATATCTGTGACTGCATTTGGCCAGCTGTATAATCCAGGAGACTCTCCATCTCAAGATCACTGATTAGCAACCTTAATTCCATCTACAACTTTAATTCCCCTTTGCTGGCTATATAACATATCCATAGGTTCTGGGAATTAAGACATGAGCATATTTGGGAGGTTGTTATTCTGCCTATTAAAGTTACTTTTAACTTTCATTGTAAAAGATACTCAATTCATTTCTGGTAACTCCAATTTAAGACACCCTACCAAAAGCCTAACCATTAAAAGAAAGTGTTAAAAATATCCCCAAATTATGGAATTTTGCACATTATACTAGTCTAAATGTGTAGCTTACCAACTCTCTTAGACTAGTTATTGTAAATGGAAGAAAGAAAGTTTAAATTGCTGATGAGGCATTTAAGCTGGTGAAGGGAGGAAATGTAATGAAAGAATAATCAATTTGTTGGATTGGATAAGAACACGCAGCTCCTATCAACTTGTTTTAAAAATAAGTTCACCTCTTAGTTCTGTTATGAATTCTAATTTTCTAATTATAAATTTATGATTTGTCAGAAATGATGAGTTCTTACTTTCCCAAACTATTTAATTTCCTGATGATATGAACACCCCTCCTAGAGGTCATCAGAGCTGAGGAGAAGTGGGAACATCTAACTCAGGGTTGCGGAATGTGAGGTCAAATCTGTATCTGGCACTAAGAAGCATGTGGGCAAGTGGGTTATCTTTGCTAAATTTTAGCTTCCTCTTGTTTACAAGTAGGGTCATATAAACCAGTTTATCTCTAAATGTACTGATAATTCTAAGTGACTGTAAAACTAGTGTGAGCCTGTGTATTGAACACATCTGGGGATGGGGGAGAGTCTGTGGTGATTGAGAACTGCCCTTTAAACAACAGTTGCTTCATGTTTTGTTCTAACATTTTAGTGGAACTCAGCAGGGAATGCTTGGATATGGTTAGACCTTCTTTTTATTGGAAAAAAACAGAGCTTCAAGAGATACTTGGAATCCTATCCAGAAGCCACTTCTGAAATGTTAGTCTGTTTGGTTCTCTTAGATCAGACTCAAGGAAGAAAAAATGTTTATTAGATCAGATTGTTGAGTTGCTACATGTTTGGAATTTTTCTCTGCAAAATGACACATGAAAATAATACACTTTAACTGCTCAACCAGTCTTCAAATGGCTAATGACATATTGTAGTGGAAAGAAAAAAGATCCTTTCATTATGTTATTTATTTCTCAAAAGGAAAATGTTTTATATGTATAAAAGGAACCCAGAAAGTCTTAGAATTATGAAGTATTGCTATGTAATTTTGCACTAAAATACATTGTGCTTTGCAGATGTTGATGAATGTGAGAAAAACCCCTGTGCTGGTGGTGAGTGTATTAACAACCAGGGTTCGTACACCTGTCAGTGCCGTGCTGGATATCAGAGCACACTCACGCGGACAGAATGCCGAGGTATGGTCCTGGCTCCTGACGTGGAATGTGGGACATATATGCTAACTGGGGGTTGGCTTCAGAGGAGTTCCATGGAGTTTAAATAACCCATGCCGGAAGAGACTAATATAGTCCCATGGCTTTTTTGAACTTAGTTCCACCTATTGTCATTCTGAAAGACAGTGTCATAAAATCTGGCAAGCATTGAAGTTATTTTATAACATGTGTCTATGCCTGAAGGAAAATCTTATTTTCAGTATTGTTGTCTCGTCACAATTATTGCCTCTTAAGTTTTCATCTGAGAAGTAGAGAGTGGGATTGTCCTTTGTGACACAGCAACTGAGGAAAATTTCAGTTGAAATTATGTGCAATTAATTTCTTAATGGAAAGTTCTAAAAGATAAGGATGTCACTCTAAGCCCTTGCTGCTTTTTAGTGTGGTCAGCAACAGCATCTCCTAGAGCTGCTTGGAAAGGCAGAATCTCAGGTTCCACCACAGACATACTATTGCAGAATCTATATTTTAACAAGATCCCCCAGCAATCTGTATGTACATTGAAGTTTGAGAAGCACTGCTATAAATGTCCCCTCATAAAAAATTTCCCATCAGGTTTATTAACTAATTTATTAAGCCACCCAATATGCCTTTTATTAAATGACTCTTATGTACTTAGTTTCTAAAACAGAAATAAATAAGATACAATGATCACTGTCAGGGAGCCCAAACATCTATCTCCATCTCTATCTCTAAATTAAGCACAAAATGAACTGTATCATTCAGTAAAGACAGAAAAAAAAAACAGGCAAATACTCTGTTAAAGTTAAATAAAAGGGCCCATCAATGATAGACTGGATAAAGAAAATGTAGTACATGTACACCATGGAATATTATGCAGCCATAAAAAAGAATGAGATCATGTCCTTTGCAGGGACATGGATGGAGCTGGAGGTCATTATACTTAGTAAACTAACATAGGAACAGAAAACCAAATACTGCATGTTCTCACTTTTAAGTGGGAGCTAAATGGTGACACATGAACACATAGAAGGGACCAACACACACCGGGGCCTATTGGAGGGTGGAGGGTTGGAGGAGGGAGAGGATCAGGAAAAATAACCAATGGGTAGTAGGCTTAATACCTGGGTAATGAAATAATCTGTACAACAAACCCCCATGACAGAAGTTTACCTATTTAACAAACCTGCACATGTATCCCTGAACTTAAAAGTTTTTTAAAAGTTAAGTAAAAGATAGCGAGGTTTATATCACTTTAGAAAATTGGTAGCCATTGACAAGAGTTGATCTTATTTGCCTCTTTTAGCAAAAGCTCTTCATGAGTTGAAGACATATAGAAGTTTTAATTTTTATCAGTGGACTGGCTTCAAAATTTATGAATTTTGTTCTCACGTAGAGATTTCTTGCCACCAGTGTATTTTAGTGCACTACATATAAATGACCATTTTAAGCAGAAAAAAACTGGAACAAGGACTTTGAACTCACTAACATTTCTATTAATTAATTATAAATATGGATAGGTTGAACACGTAACTGAGTTGAGAACCTTCTTAATATTATGACTATTGTTTAAAATAATTAACATGTACAAATAGCATACTAGGCATTTTGCAATAACAGAAAATAAAATGAAATCAATGTCCAGAGACTGCACTGTTAAATAAGCAAAGAGAGGTGGTTATTGAGAGCACTCAGCTGGGGCAAGGACCAGCCAGTATAAACCCATGTATGTGGTTGTTATCAATCTGAGACTTAGTATTGGAGACTGAGGATGACCTGAATATTTAAAGCACTGCCTTCTTTAAGAGCTAGCGCTAAGGTTATCCTGCAAATAAGAAGTTGAGAACGTGCTCACATTATTTTGCTGATGAAAGTTGCCACAGAATGGTCCAAAAGGCTGTGCACATAGCTGGGAAGTAAGTGAGGGGCCGAGTAGAAGGGGATAGAAGGATGGGCAGAAACACAGTAGAGGAGAACTTTGAATGACAAGCTTTAAATTTGTCTTATAGGGCAGTGGGGAACCCCATGACATTCTGAAATTGAGGAAGAAAGAAAAAGATGAACTTTTTATCCTGTTTATTTTAACCTTGGGCCTCAAAAAATTATAGGATCCTTAAAAAAAGTCTGCTCAAGAATATGTGGTTTTTTACCATTTTTTTGAGTGTGGAGCAAGTCTGATTTTTAGCAAGGATTAAGAAATAAACGAGAGAGAAAAAGATCGTAGGTTGTTGGCACAAAGATCAGACAGAAGAAAAGCCCAGACTGCCTCAGCTCGTCCAATGACTTGTGTGGAAACCACTGCAGGATCTGCCCAGAAAGAAAGTGCATCTGAGGGCCAACCACAAGACACCATGCAGACACAGGGTAAACAGTCAGAGTAACTGACGTGCCATGAACGCACGTGCTCATTGTTCAGGGGATATTTAGGGCACTTATACTCAGACAAATGTGACCTCAACTCTGCATAGATAGGAATGCTCCCATCCAACTCCACATAGTTTCTTGGTCCCTGTCTTCTGGGAATAAGCCCTGGAAGTGATTGTGTGCCTGTGTAGACAAAGAGGTTTGTGTTCATCCTCTTTGATGTTTATCCAGGTTTGTAGCTTCTTGAAACTGAGAGAAACAGATAATCCAGGGCACCATGCTATCCACTTTGGGTAGATTGTTAATATTTAAGGGAGAAATCAGATACAGATTGTTTCAGTTATTGTTATTTTAACACTTCGTGTCAAGCTCTATTGTGTACCTTGGCATAATATTAACCACAATAGAAAAAAAGGAAAAATACCCTCATAGAATCAATATTTTATTTGGTTGGTAGAATACTCATAAAGTTGTTTTTTAAAAGACTAAGAATCTATCAGCAGTAACCCTGCACGTAAACCAGAATTGGTATAAGGAAGATGGACATTTTAGAGATGTGATTGATGGTTTTCAGGCAGAATTAAGGTGATTGTTTAAAAAAATAGCATATGTTGTATTGTTCTGAGATAGCTATAAAATATGTCTTTTAAAATTATGTGTTTAAAGATGCCAGCCAAATTTCAGTATAAATAATGATTTATACTGGTTAAATAGATGTGCTTGGAAAATGGTGAAGAAGAATCTATTTTGTTTACAGACTTCGGATTTAAGGAGTCTTATTAGAAATTAGAGTTACATCTAATGTAATTATACAGGTTTTTTATCATGTCTTTTCAACTGTGATAACCCTAAATATCACATTATTTGATAACCAATTAATGTTGGAGAATATTATTAAGTAATTAAAACCAAAAGCCAAGATCATGAGTTTGCAAATGGAGGGAGGGGGAAATAAAATAATTTTAACTCCCCTAAATAAAGCTATTTCTTCTTTTTAAACTTTGATTTTAGACATTGATGAGTGTTTACAGAATGGCCGGATCTGCAATAATGGACGCTGCATCAACACAGATGGCAGTTTTCATTGCGTGTGTAATGCGGGCTTTCACGTTACACGAGATGGGAAGAACTGTGAAGGTAATAATAGTATACTAATGTTAGTCGTCTCCTTCCATTGCAGTTTCAATATCAGGGGTCTTTAACAAGACCAAATAATGAGTGAAATGTCAAAGTATCAAATATGTTTTATATATTTTATCTGGGAGGGAAGCCTAATTTTCCATGATATTCATTTCTTAATTTACATTTGTGTGAATCAAATAACATTTTAATATGCTAGGAGAGCTTGCCATTTAAAGATCCCTGGTGTGATGAAACTTCTGTGGCACAATTTCATACTTTCTAATTTTTTACAATCAGAATTTGTACATTTTTTAAAAATAGGACACACCTAAGTCCGTGTATTATCTAGCCGTTTATAATCTTTTTGTTTAAAGTGTCTGCCTAGTAATAAAATGCTACTAATCAGTATCTGAAATATATATCTAAAATAGATATAATGTAAAATACATGTTATATATATTTTCTGTATATGTAATATATGTGTATATATGTATTTCTGAATATGTAATATATAGATAATCATAAAATACATATTTAAATATAAATAATATATATCTAAAATATAAATAATATATATTTAAAATACATTATATATGTCTAATATATATATTATATATATCTAAAATATGTATATATAATAAATCACTTTGGTCTTTCTAAAGCCTGTAAGTGAAAACACTGTGTCTAAAAGAGCAAGTGCCTCCCAAGACAGCTTTAATATCAAATAAAATAACATAGTGATGAATTTAAAGAACCATCCCCAATGTTTAAGGGATCTTAAAGGTTCACTGGCACAGCTATAATCCGTAGTTGAGCCATGTATTCTAAAAGTCCACTTTTTACCTGCCCCTATTTAAAATTGCTTCAAACTACAAGTTATCTTCTGGTTTTCATCTTTAAAAGAATTAGGATGTAGCCTAAATACATTTCAAATTCCACTAATCTTAGTTTTGACTTATGTTCATATTCAGAGCATTAGAAGTAATATGAATCTGTGAAATAAATATACCCACTAGGCTATTAGCACATTTTTCAGTTTGTAAACTATTATTCCTAAAAAGGACCCTGATAACTTCTATGGAGTCAAATTTTATAAATAAATATACCTATACATCTAGCCCTAGAGTTTGCATGCACATGCCAAAACTCAAGAACTTGAGATATGTATTTCATATGTCCCATCTTCTCCTTCCTTAGATGATCTTATTTGGATGAAAATTAGCCTTAGGCTGTAATAACAAAAAGAAAGAAATATGAAGAAACAGAATTATTTTCATCCGGATTGGTTTCCTTCATAAGCTTACTCTTCTGGTCATAAGAAAATGTATGTTTTGTATTTTCAGATATGGATGAATGCAGCATAAGGAACATGTGCCTTAATGGAATGTGTATCAATGAAGATGGCAGTTTTAAATGTATTTGCAAACCTGGATTCCAGCTGGCATCAGATGGACGTTATTGCAAAGGTTTGTGCTATAAAACCCTAGATCATGTTCTTCACGTGCCTTTTCTCCTCCTTATGTTGTTTAGAGGTACTACCTTTCTTTACTGATTCTCCCCACTTAAAGTACCTTGAATTTTGGTTTGGGAAACCTGACTGAAACTCCTTCTTAAATCCAGCCATCCAAAGAGCTACAGTTTATGCCCAGAAGACTATTGTTATTTCAGAAAGGGTATTTGAGGTCTTCTCAAAGGAGTCAAAAGCTATGTAGCAAATAAATAATCCAAACTGCGTATTGGTCTTCCAACAGATGTGGGCATTGTTCTCAAGAAGCTGAGTTCTACCTCTTCTTTCCAGTTAGGGAATAATGGTGGTTAGGCTTCTTGGTGGCTGTTATTTGCCACCTCTTACATCTTTACCTGGACAGAATAGTGTAGACTGTTATTTGCAATGATCTCTTCCTCATAATTTCCTCTAGGCATCTTAAGACACAGAAATTTTTTTTAAGGATAATTTATTTAGGCTTTATCAAGTTACATAAGCAAGAAGGGAAACAGGATTAAGCAGAATAAATAAACAACCAAGAACCATTTTTTAGTTTGGTAAACCATTTTGAAATAATCTCATTGCCCCAGGTATCGAAGCAAAAATGAGGATTTTTATTTTTGCTGTTGAGAATTGGGGTCCTAAGAAAAGTTACTGGAGACAAATTTGTGCTTGGTGTCTCCTGTCTTATGTAGGGATCAGTGATTATTGCACTTGGTCCAGGATCTGAGTTGGAACCAGACTTCTTAAAGAACCTCATACTCAAAACAGATCCAGAAAATCTGCTAAAATGCTGCACTTAGAGCTTCTGGGCATAGTTTCAGATGCAGAAGTGTAGAGGGTCAAGCTATTCAAGGTAGAGGAAAGCAGAATAAAGTCCTATGGTGCCTCTTCTCTGTGTGCCCCTAGTGGACAGCTTTGGTAAACGTGTTATGGAAGAAAGCCTTGTATTAAGTCCTTGGCAAGATGTGCATTTTCTCCAGGCTTAAAAGAACTTCAAGCCCTTGGTTGTTTACCTACATTCTCTATGACCTTCACATCAATGGCTCTTAATATTGTGCAAATCTGTCTTCCCAGCAAGAGAAAACAGTTGGGTGTTTCAAATTTGAAGGAGGAAGGTGGTTTCTGTACTTTTGAGCCCTGTGCTAGGAGGAACTTATATGAGAAGACAGGATTAACACATGGAAATATTCTACAATGTAAAATAGCATAAAACAAAGTGCCAAACTGTGCAAATTTAGCACTGTACAAGTAAAAAGGAAAAGGGAAGAGAATAATTGCTGGAATATTTGGAATTAGGCTTCCAAAAAATATAATAGAAAGAGATATGAAAGCCCCTTTGTGAACAGACCTAGGAGAATACATAATCTTCTTGTTGATACACAGAGCACACTAAGATTCACTTTTAGTGCCTCTAGGCTCCTGCTGACCCAGGCCACAGCGTCCCAACATTAAGTATGGCCAATAGATAATGCTGTGACCTCATAGATGAAACCAGATTTGGCAACCATTGGCAACCAGTGAAATAGTATCCTATCAATAAATTGGTTGTTCTATTAATTTGAAAGTGCTGATGATATGGATGGTTTGTTCTGACTTTAGCATTCTGGCTTAAGGATCTGAGAGAGAGAGAGAGAGAGCTCCACAGCTCTGTATTATTATCAATGTCTTATTTTTTTCTAGCTTATAGAGCGTAGAGTACACACACTGTAATAAGACTAAAGGATGAAAAAAGAAATTAATCCCATGTATACTGAATTTCTTCATTTTTATAATTTTTGTCTTTATGCCATAGGGTAAGATTTTCTCTTAGCCCTGAGCACTTAGTTCTGAGCCCACAAAGATGTGACTGTTCAAAGCTGAATCATCAATGCTAATTCAGTCTCCACAGTTAACTCATCTGATCAACAACATGGCTTCTCTGTTCACTCTCTGAAAGTTGAAGCCACTAACTTTGACCAAGGTTACCTCCCTTTGGATCTACCTTACATCTCCGTTCTTATTAAAAACCCTTTGTGTTACCTTTCAGGTTGTAGTCTCCACGTTTTACTGTGTGTCACAATTTGAATAAAAAGTTGACCAGAATAACTAACCAATTTGAGTTCCTGTATTTAAATATAACTGCTGTTTCAAATACAATCTGTACACAGAACCTTGGACCACCCGAATATATTTTGTGCCAAACAACACAAGCTAAGTAAAACACGAAGGTGTTTTACTCTCAATTTGCCTTTCTAAGGTCAGGAGAAAGTTAATAGTCACATACAGTAGTTGTATAATATAAAAGGAGTTGTTATAAAATCATTTGCTTTTCTTTTTCTTTTTTTTCTAAGACACAGCCTCACTCTGTCTCCCAGGCTGGATGGAGTGCAGTGGCACAATCTCAGCTCACTGCAACCTCTGCCTCCGGGGTTCAAGTAATTCTTGTGCCTCAGCCTCCCAAGTTGCTGGGATTATAGCCGCATGCCACCATGCCCAGCTGATTTTTGTATTTTTAGTAGAGATGGAGTTTCCCCATGTTGGCCAGGCTGATCTTGAACTCCCGGCCTCAAGTGATCTGCCCACCTCAGCCTCCCAAAGTGCTGGGATTACAAGTGTGAGCCACTGCACCTGGCCTAAAATCATTTGCTTCTAAGTGTTGTATGTTTTCCAAACCACAGTTTTGGTGCCTTTTGTACTTCCCCATATTAAGGGGGGAAAAAAACCTCTGCTATTATTAATATGTGTCCGATAAAGTCTTTTACCAGACCTCCTTAAGTATACACATAAAATACCATAAAGTATTTGTAAAGTTTAAGAAAGATTTTTCTTTGCTGGGTTCCAACTGCATACAGTGCTGTTATTGGCCAAGAATGGTCATTAGAATAATCTATATTCATTTTCTGTTCTTTTTCTATGGTGTTCCATCAAGGCTTTAGTTGTATATCCTTTAATTTTAGGCGAATTTTCCCAGAGAGCCAAGACATGGGTGATACTAGAAGGGATGCCAGTCTGGGTGATGAATACCAAAAGGAAAGTCTTCCTGTAGTTTACTATTACCCTAGATTTCTGAGAGCCCTGGAAGAGCTACCCTGGTTATGCATTTCACAAAACTCTTTGTCTTTTAGCAGCCATTGTTCTCCTTCCTCCGATTCTGTTTTTGCCTTTGTGATTATTTTGGATACAAAAATCTCTTGGGAGAATATATTAAAGTTACTTTTTATGGAAAATAAGTTCCAACAGTTGATTTCTCTTGATTTTGTTACTGTTCTTTCAAAGGAAAATGAGAATGCCATTTGAGCTTTTGTTGCTGATGCTGCATATTATTTCCTATCTTCCCCATTTTCAAGTGTTAAAACATGATTGTCAACATGTTATAATTTTAGATAAATGTCACTTCATTTTTAATAAGTGCCTTTCTCTGCCACAGACATTAACGAGTGTGAAACCCCTGGGATCTGCATGAATGGGCGTTGCGTCAACACTGATGGCTCCTACAGATGTGAATGCTTCCCTGGACTGGCTGTGGGTCTGGATGGACGTGTGTGTGTTGGTAAGAAAACATCATGGCTAACCTTATGAGAGAGGTTTGGCCTCTGTCACTCAATAAAGCCCACTGGTAACAAATGCTCTCTACTGTAGCAGATAAGATATAAAGAATATTTGCAGAGCAACAAACCAACAGGATCAGTTCTCTTTTTGTGTAAATTGAACATTAATTTGAGGATTAGGAAGATGAGCTAAGTGAAAAGCAAGGGAATCCCCACCTATCCTTCCCCCTTTTCTTCCCTAATCCCATAGCTGTCTTCAGTTTTCTCCAGGCCTCCTTTGTTGATATTGGTCATTGAAATTGATGTGCATATGCTATTATCTCATGATGCACATTTTAATAGAGAATTGATGTCCATGGACAGTATAGAATGCAAAGGAGAATATGGATAATCCAGAAACCTGTATGATAGTAGTTTTATGAGGCTTTATAAAAAGTATGAGACTTGTTGAAAAATTGATACCATTTTTATCCAGATTATTTTTAAGAAAGGTACTCAGTAAGCCATTTGAATTGGAAAAGGATAGGGCATAGCAGGAGACTGTCTTCCTGGTGGTAAAGATAACACAGCTTAGTTGACCAACATCTACATATTTATATAACAAACCTTTTACAGATTAAACTTTCTCCTTTTTGGAAAGTATACCTAATTCAGACATTCAGTAATTGCGTGTTTATTTTGGGATAGGCCGCATTTCTAATAAAGGTCTTATTTAGCAGGATGTGAGATTCAACATTCATCCATCATTAATTCAACATTTATTAAGTGCCTGCTCTGCACGGGCCCGAGAAAGACAAAATAAGTGAGATATAATTCCGGCATTGAAGGGCCTCACATTTTAGTAAACCATGATACTCCCTAGAAAACTGAAACAATCTGGCCATTGGTTTCCAATGCTTAGAAGCTGAATGTGTTTTGTTTTTCTGTTTTTGTTTATTTTTTCTTCAAATGGAGCCCTGATATCAGAGGCATTCCCTGTGAGTTACACCAGGGATGATGGATAAATAAAGCCCTCTTCAACTTTGACTTGGGGGGTTCTCATCTGTTTGAAGTGACAGTGTGATGACAGATGCTTCTTCCTGTTTAGACACACACATGCGGAGCACATGCTATGGTGGATACAAGAGAGGCCAGTGTATCAAACCTTTGTTTGGTGCTGTCACTAAATCTGAATGCTGTTGCGCCAGCACTGAGTATGCATTTGGGGAACCTTGCCAGCCATGTCCTGCACAGAATTCAGGTATGTGGTATCATGGAGATGCCCTCGTACTGCCAGCCTTCTGCCACCATTGAGGTCTTCGCATTTGTGGAATTCACAGGGAAAGATGACATTTTGCTCTCCAGGTATGCCATGTGCTTTCTTGGGGTCTTGGCAGAGGCCAGCCAGTGTCTAGTCACAGGTACTTATCTAAGCCTCATAATTATTTGGAATAGGCATTGCATTTGTGCCTCTCGTATAAACTCTCCTACCTCAATAATACTCAAGCTGTTTGCAATACATGCACCTTGCCTTGTTTTCTAAAGTTGTTTCATGATGTTTGCATTTTGCAGAAACTATTATAAAAGCAGACTTTTACACAGCATAAAAGTAAATAACTGTCATATTACTTGACTATTTCCACTAGCTTTCCAAAAGGCCATTTGTAAATTTTGTTTACATCCCACGTATTGATTTTGGTGTGGTTTTCTTTTTCTTTCTTCTCCTTCTTTTTTTTTTTTTTTTGAGATGGAGTCTCGCTCTGTTGCCCAGGCTGGAGTGCAGTGGCACGATCTCAGCTCACTGCCACCTCCGCCTCCCGGGTTCAAGCGATTCTCTGCCTCAACCTCCTGAGTAGCTGGGATTACATGTGTGCGCCACCACGCCCAGCTAATTTTTGTATTTTTAGTAGAGACGAGGTTTCACCATATTGGCCAGGCTGGTCTTGAACTCCTGACCTCGTGATCCACCTGCCTCAGCCTCCCAAAGTGCTGGGATTACAGGTGTGAGCCACCACGCCCGGACCGGTGTGGTTTTCTTTAATGATTTGATTTAATCTGAGAGAAAAAAGTATTTTTCTCCAATTGAAGTGACATGGCCTAATGAAAAGAGAACTGGATAGCGAGTCAGAATTCTCTTCCTCCATCAACAGGCAGCCAAATTACTTAATCAGGGGATTTAGTTATTTGTGTATTTTGCTTATTTCTGAATTTTCCTCACCTACTTTTCAAAAGGATTTGAGGTGGCTTATATTAATAAACATAATTATAAAATAGAATAATGCAGACAAGCTATCCTTAGACACTTCATCTACAAAATGAGTTGCCTTAGATAATCCAAAAGGTCCTGTCCAGTTGTAAATTATTTCTATTTATAAAACAAGAATAGGTTACTGAAATTAAAACAATGTTCTGCCAGTATTTAATTAAGCACAATTTTAAGGTAGCTTGGCAGTGGACCTCTAATGTCCTAAAATAAAGTTAGACCTAATATTGAAAATATGTAGCTCTGGTTGGTTGGTTTTACATATAGGATTTAGTCAGTTTATTTCTGCCCTAAAGGAAACACATTAAAGAGTAAATCGTAATTTTAAAAGATTTGTTATTTTAAAAATGATAGTATTTGAAAGTAACAGTTGGAAATTAAAATACACTATGAAAAGTTAGAGAAAGTTAAATGGAAGACTTTAAAAGAAATGGGGGGCCAGGCATGGTGCCTCACACCTGTAATCCCAGCACTATGGGAGGCCAAGGCAGGTGTATCACTTGAGGTTAGGAGTTCAAGACCAGCTTGGCTGACATGGTGAAATCTCATCTCTACTAAAAATACAAACGAACAAACAAACAAACAAAAAGTCATGCGTGGTGGTGCACGCCTATAACTCCAGCTACTCGGGAGGCTGAGGCAGGAGAATCACTTGAATCCAGGAGGTGGAGGTTTCAGTGAGCCAAGATAGCACCACTGTTCTCCAGCCTGGGTGACAGAGCGAGACTCTGTCTCAATAAAGAAAGAAAAAGGAAATGAGGGATGCCTATTTAAAGAAAGAAAACTGCTCTGGCTAATGACTTCACCCAGTGAATAATATAGAAATTATCATTTTATGTATGATCACCAATCAGTTCAATATGTGTTTATAACACTTTTATTATATACAAATATCATTCTGTTGAAGACACTTTCCTATAACTTTATAGTTGTATATTATTAATATCATCCTTTTGGGTGTTACTTTAACTTTTCAAAGTACTTTTCTTACCTACTTTGAATTTGCAATACAGACAAGTATCATGAAAGCTGGCACACAAGAGTACAGGTGACTTGTTCACATGTTGAATGATTGGAAGAGCCAAGATTTAGAATCCAGGAACCTTGGTGCATATAGTTATTTGCCTTTATATTTTCCTCTGGACCAAGTGCACTTCCAAAGAATTCTTAAAATCCACAGGGAAATCATGTGGGTTTATAAAAAGGTGACCAAAGGACCAGATTTCTTTAAGCAGTTGTCTTAGTCCAGTTTTTGTTGCAGTAACAGAAAACCACAGATTGAGTAATTTATAAAGAAAATGCATTAATTTCTCACAGTTCTGGAGCCTGGGAAGTCCAATATCAAGGTGCCAGCACCTGTGGGGGGGCCTTCTTGCCAAGTCGCTTCACAGCTGAAAGTGGAAGGGCAACAGAACATGCAGGAGTGAGAGAAAGCTAGAGAGGACTGAATGTGCTTTTATAACAAGTCACTCCTCCCATGATAATGACATTAATCCATTCATGAGGGTAGAGCCTTCACGACCTAATCACCTCTTATTAGGCCTCACCTCCCAGCATTACTATTGAATTGGGGATGAAGTTTCCAGCACATGAACTTTGGAGGACACATTCAAACCAAAGCAACAGTAAAGCTTAAAGAGAGTTAAATGTAAGGCCCGGTTCCACTAACTTCTGTCTTATATTTGAATGAATTTACCCAAAAAAGGGTCCACACATGGAAGTAGTTTCATTCATTTGGTTTCTCCACCTCTTTGGTCATGAACCATCCGAATGTAGGATATCCCTCATTTCAAGAATGGGGGGTAGGCTGTTTAAAGTACTGAAAATATTCAAAAGGAATGTCTTCAGTCAGTTGAGGGAGAGACTCCAAATATACAAAATCTGAAGTTCATCTTTGTGGTCTGCAAGTCAGGCAAGCTACATATGAAGCTGTTTCTCACTGGTTGCTGGAGCTGATTCACATTGTTCAGCAAGCCCTCTTGTGTCCTCAGCCTTCTGACAATGACATTTCACAGACATAGATCAGTTAAACCCACGGGAGTGTAATTGGTCAGTTAAACCCACAGGAGGGTAATTCTGGGGGATTTTCTCATGGGTCCCTCATGTCACTGTCTCCATGGCACTACGCGGAGTTAGCTCATCAACACCTACCCCTTACTATGTGTTTATAATACTTTTATTTACTTATTTTTTTATTCAGGGCCTGAGCTGTGCACAGTACACGTTCAATCATTAAACATGTAATGTTAATTCTGTATAGCCACCAGGTGAAATGGGAGTTGTCATTCCAAATTTATGGGAGAAGAAACTAACAGAGGAAAAGGGCGGCTTCCAAAACTCCCAGCAATTAGCATTGTCATCGGTATTAAAACCCATGCTTATTTGAACTCACTACAAAAAATGGTCTAGTACCAGATCCTGCCTAAATGGAAAACAATGGTGACAATAATTTGCTTCCATTTAGGCCAAACATCAGCAAAATTGTCATTATCTCTAAAAGTCCTTTTTATAAAACTGGCATGATTTTGGTTTTCTTGTTTCATTACTTACAGTATTTCATGCATATTTTAGCTTTTTGCTGATATAGCATAATAAAAAAGATGAATTTCTTTTTGTTCCTAGACCTGGCTTTCAAACATACCTTCCCATCTGTTGTTTTTCTGAACCCTTCTAAGATGGTTTGAAAATTAAATCATCACTGCTTTCTCAAATTCACATTTGTTAGAAGACATGATAATCTTTGGTTGTATAACTCATTTACGTCCACTGTCATCAGGATGCAATTCTCTGGCATGCAGGAGATAGGAACTATTTGCTTCAGCAGTGAGGTGCAGTCAGCCTCTACAATAAGCCCCAGCCCTGATATCCAGTTCTCCTTCCACTTAAGCACAGATGATTTACATATGACCATGAGACTGTGTTTGCCAGAAACCATTGGCAGCTTAAGGGGACACTAGTTTCCTTTCCATGGATAGTGTGATTCCAGGTAGTTCTACATTTTCATCATTCACTCTTATGTTAAGTATTGTTGGAATTGTATATAAAACATGGTATTAATTTTAAGAAATAGAAATTTGATTCTATCTCAAATTTGGGGACATATTCTTTATACTTCAGTTTCTTCAATATGATCTCACAGTTTTAACATTAAGCAATACTTTCTCTATGGATATATCATAGAGAATGAATCCAGTATCCTGATACATATTAACTTTAAAAATACACTTAAATGCAAGAGTAGGTATTCTGTTGTTGCTCTTGTGAGAGGAGGCTAGAGAATTTGCAGAGAGAAATGAGGAAATGTTAAGAACCAATTGTACTGAGAAAACAGCTAGCACTGAGAAACAAAATTATCCCCAAGATGGTGGGAGAAACTTTTATTAACAGTTAAGAAACCACATTTTAACAGGCACATTTCACCGTAAGTGTAAAGTGTTCCCTGGTGAACAAAATCAAGTTATAGGAAAAACACCTTTTCCGAAAGGGCTTTGCACAAGGAATTGCTATAACTTGCCTGTATCCTTAAAAGTTGTTTTCCTCGATGATGTGTAGCCTTTAAAATGGGAGCCTGGTGTAAAGGTGACTCCCTGGGGAGATACCTCCTTTTCCGTTACCACTTAAGTTTGGTTCTACTCACTTTGGAGGAAATGATGTGTGCAAGATCAAGGGCAGGATCTACCTGTTCTGCAAACAAAGGAATCATTTACTATCTGTTAATTTATTGCAGCGGAATATCAGGCACTCTGCAGCAGTGGGCCAGGGATGACGTCAGCAGGCAGTGGTAAGGATTCCTTTCAAAATTTACTACCTTCAGTATGTGCAGAGGCAGCATCAGGCTTTCCTGTGGGTTTCCAGTTGATCCCTTTACACTAGTCTGGCCTGACTCCCTCTCTGGCCATCACTGTGCCATGTATCTGGGATGCTCAGAAGCCTTCAGTGGCAGAGCAGCCAGGGCACTGTGGGCTCTAGGATTTCTGGGTGTGGCTGTGGGGCTTGGCCACTGAGGGGGTCAGGTGCTCTCCCAGTGTGGTTGATGGGTGCTCGCAGATGACGTGTAATGACTTTTGTTGCTCATGCTTGAGAAGGGGCAGCCTGACTCTCCTGTGGATCTTCCACTATCAAGTACCACTCAGGATGATGGGCAAGTTGAACCATTCTCCATCTGCATTCTGAAGGATTCTTAACTGTTAAGTGCTCAGTATTATAAAATGGCAGTAGAGAGCAGTGACAATAATTAACTGAGTTAGAAGAGAATGAAATATTTAGCTAGAGAAATATTGGTGCCATGCAAGGAATTAAAGTTAAAAGGGAGAATTGGAACAAGTATGAAAATAGGTGACAAGAAAGAGAAAGGGATTATTTTATTAATATAAAGCTACGTAGTTTGATTCAGGGAGATCTGAAAGAACATGGACTGGCTGAATTGATTGTCAGTTCATTCAGTATGATTAGTTTCATCATTGTGTGTGAATGAAAATGTGGAGGGGATATTTAGAGGAGGAAAGAGCTGAGAGGTAAGGAAACTTATAACGAATAAGGAGTTAATGGGGAATAAGTAAGTTGTGATAGGGACTTGGAAGAAAAAAAAAGTCAACCCTAGTTTATAGAAGAGTCAGGCACCAGGATTTGAGACTATCCATTCACTGGTTGTCATTCTGCACCTGCCTTGACTATGAGATCCCTCCTCAGTTGTGAGGGTACAGAAGAGGGAGGGCCCCACCTCAGGTGGGCAGAGCAGCGGAGGCTCTTTCAGAGCATGTGGTGTTGGAGCTGGCTTTTGACCTGTAAATAGGCCTGCTCCAAGCATTCCTGACACAGAGTGAAGAGGACATTATATGTTCATAGAAGAGTGTGAAGTCTGGGATAAGTAAACAAAGAATTTATATTTTAGTTTAATCTTGAGGATATTGTTGAACCTATGAAAGTTTGAACCAGGAGAACGATATAATACCTTGTTTTTAGGATGGTAAGAATGGTTGCAGTGTAGAGTAGTGCAGGGTAGATGGAAGAAAGAGGGGCTGGTGGTAGGGAGACCAGTTGTCGGGACTTGGGATCTGCTGTCCATCCATTTTTCCATCTTGGTGCTTGGACTAGGAGAAGTCCAGGAGGTCTCCTTCAGCTTGCTTAAGGATTGGTTATCTTGTAGTTCCAGCTGAGACGCAAAGTTCCTCTCAGGAACTTGTGGGAGAAAGATTGGACTCAGAATATCTTACAGTGAGAAAAAGAGACCGAGTGTTCTTTTTCCAGTGAAATCGATTTTTTTCCTCCTGTAGCTCCTAAGGTCATTACATTTATTGTAGTGTTATATTTTTAACAATTCATTCAGTGTTTATTTTATAATCTTAATTGATTTTGACCTTTTTTGTGGTGCAGATATAAATGAATGTGCACTAGATCCTGATATTTGCCCAAATGGAATCTGTGAAAACCTTCGTGGGACCTATAAATGTATATGCAATTCAGGATATGAAGTGGATTCAACTGGGAAAAACTGCGTTGGTGAGAAGTTTTACCCATTTTCTGAAACATTTCCTGCATAATGCATTCCTTCTTTCATTGCTGGGAGAAAACTGCCTTTGAGTACCTTAGAGGACTGGGCAAATGGACACTTTATACTTCGGATGTCAGCACAGCATATGCATATCTTTAGTAATAAAAATTTACATCACTGAATCTTCACAGTTTATGGATAACGATGTATCAGATTCACTCCTTGAAATGATTTGCTCATTAAAATAATGATGTATCAGATTTCACTCCTTCAAAGAGAAGCTCCTTAGATATAAGATGCAGAGATTCTGAGCCATTCTCATGTGACTACAAAGTCAACCTTGATTTTACTGAGAGAGAAGCAGCTCTTCTCCCAACCATTTATTAGACTTAATCAGAGAAAACACAGCTTATTTTCAGGAATACCTGCTCTCTTAAAGTTGGGTTTTGCTTCAGACAGGCATATTATTCAGCTAAAAGCAAGCAGTTTTCCTGAGGTCCCTGAATCATGAAGCTAAATTCCCCATGACAATCATAAATGCTACAGATTACTTTATACTTTATAATCATACCTGGAGACAATTTGAATTATTATAAGGAAGAAACACCCATTCTGGAACTAACACATTTCAAAGATGGACCATACTTTCTAAATATTTATTTAGTTCCTTTAATCAATAAGGTTAATCCTTTTAATTCGACAAAATGAATTAAATTATATAAATTTAATTATATAATGTAACTATATAAAGATTAATGATTTCCAGCAAATCTGTATTTTCTTCCTGCTAAAGAAATAAGTGAATTAAATAGCCTAGTGACTTTAGGCTTTGTAGATATTTAGTTTAGATACTTAGTTTAAAACCAGGTCAAGCCTCTGTTTTCCTAAAATGAGATAGTTTAGGTAAAAGCTAATGCTACAGGAGTTTTGCCTTTTTGCTTGAATTGATCATGTTGTTATGACTTTAAAGATCTAATGTAAAAGAGCAAAGTAGATACAGGCAAAGTTTGGGCCCTTTTTAAGTGTTTATTTTCATTGACTTTGCAGATATTAATGAATGTGTACTGAACAGTCTCCTTTGTGACAATGGACAATGTAGAAATACTCCTGGAAGTTTTGTCTGTACCTGCCCCAAGGGATTTATCTACAAACCTGATCTAAAAACATGTGAAGGTAAACCATATTTTTGTTCTTATACTGTGTACTTTGCTATCTTTTGGAATGCCATTAGAAAACCATAAGACTAAATCAGAGTCTCCTGTATTTTAGACAGTTATGCCAGTTTAGTTGAAATTCTGTGGTTCTACATGGCACTAGTATGTACTTTGTAAGCCACTTATGGTATTTACTTGTAATTGGCATTTTAATTGCCGTCATTTAATAGATAAAGAAAATGTTATGTGTCTGCTATTTGAGCTATTCATTCAGAAATCACATACACATTTACTCCAGATTTTCTAAATAAAAAGAAAGATTCAGCCAAGTCCCATATTCTATAGTATAGAGATGTACTAGTTTATACTATAGAGTTATTATTTTGGCATTCCATCTAGTGTAGGTAAAACTATTTAGCCCAGCTTTACTATGTGGGATTAAGGATATGTAGTAGCAATTGGGGTCAAAGTTGAAGTACTCTTTTAGGCCCAAGACTAGATTTTAGCAGTAATGTAGACCTGTTTTTGTTTCAGACATTGATGAATGCGAATCAAGTCCTTGCATTAATGGAGTCTGCAAGAACAGCCCAGGCTCTTTTATTTGTGAATGTTCTTCTGAAAGTACTTTGGATCCAACAAAAACCATCTGCATAGGTATTTATCTTTCTGAGAATGATTTTTCTATGTTTATCAATGTTGTTATACTTAATGTCAGCTTTTCCTGCAAAAGAATTTAAGTATGGATGAACAATATTAAAAACTTCATTATTCCTTGTTTCAAATGCTATTTTTGTCTATAATTCCAAGGTGTATGTTTGAATTTTTATATAGATTCTATTAAATATTATTCCCTCCTCTGCAGAAACCATCAAGGGCACTTGCTGGCAGACTGTCATTGATGGGCGATGTGAGATCAACATCAATGGAGCCACCTTAAAGTCCCAGTGCTGCTCCTCCCTCGGTGCTGCGTGGGGAAGCCCGTGCACCCTATGCCAAGTTGGTAAGAGAAACCCATGCTGTGGTTCCTATACCACTCCAATGGTCTTTGCATAAAAAGGGGAAGCCTAGTATTTCATTTATCTAGGCTTACATGAGAATTTTCAAAGATTTAATCCTGATGGCCCCGAACATATTGCTGAATGGGAAATAAGAAGCGTCAAATTTTATGTGATTTTGTTCATTTATTATTTTCTATCTTCACATTGTAATGTGGTTAGTTTGTGTTGCTTCCCTGGAGCACCAGTGCCTACCGGCTCTCTTGGGAACCTTGTGGTTAGGGGTTCTGAGCTTTTTATAGGTACAGATTATCTTTCAAAAAGCTAATTGATGTAAAGAAACCGGTATTCATGACTAAACTTCGTAAGGGTTTCTGGTGAACTTCTAAATCTGTTGGGAATTTGAGGTTTGAGAACCTTGCTCATGGTTTTGCTGATTTAATGTTTAAATATATAAATGTGTAAATTTATGTGAATGTTGGAGGCCATGAGATCTCCAAATTATAGACTTGAGTTTTCCATATTCATGTTAAAGTAATTCTATAGTGTGATTCCTATTTTCAGGTGAAGAGCAAGAGAGAAAGCTACCTTCAGTTTCCCTCTTAGCTGTCACTTTAACATGATCTATAGGGCACGTCTGTGTCTTTTGGAGTATCTTAGTGGAATTGAGCTTTATTTGAGGAGACATTTCATTACTGTTCTTCCTCACCTATGCAATCACAGAAACATTTTGTTATCTCATACTTATAGCAACGCAATCTACTTCATGTTCCAGGTCATCTTTCATGTTTCTTACACTATGTCAGAACTGCAAAGTCTGGATATTGTTATCTCAAATTTGTTTTCTGTTTTGTTTTTCGTTTTTATTACAGATCCCATATGTGGTAAAGGGTACTCAAGAATTAAAGGAACACAATGTGAAGGTATTTCTGATTACTTATAAACCATACATTTTTGTGTGCATAATGAATGTTTGTGTTAACTCGGACTGGATAAAGCTGTCATATAACTTCACAGGGAGAAATATGCAGCAGAGAAAAAAAATAATGAGAACTACAAAACGGAACAGCTGTTAATTTCACAAGCATATATACACTATTGCTAGTGTCAGAACGCTATGTCCAAAGGACAGGGTGGGTGGCTGAAAATGTTTTAGGTTGATCACAGTTTAGAGAGACTGCACTTTCAAAATGCTATCAGGAAGAGAAAAACAGGAAGTTTTTGATGAGTCTGTAAAATTTGCCTTTCTTTGGTTTGTCCTGGCATTTTTTTGTTTGTTTGTTTCACAGTCATGGGTGATTTAGAAGGACACATTCTGTTTTCTCTTTGTTGAAAGTCTGCATGGAGTTTCTTCAGTTTGCTGTGATTCTTTCTCATGGAGTTTCAGATAGACATAGGTCATGGTGACTAACACAACCTGACATGACACAGCAGCTGAAAAATTTTAAAAACAGCAATTAGTCCCATATGTGGGATGAAATGAAGTTTTTTCCCTGTTAAAACAAAGAGGCACACTACAACCCCCACCCAAGGTCTTGCTTTCCAAATGATGACTGAATCCTTTGGCCTTTCTCTGGTCCAGACCCGCTGTTAATAACTTATCTGACCTCAGCAGCATATTTTGTTGTACAAGTGGCCAAAACAAAAAAACCCAAAAAGGTAGATTCCACCCTCTCCCCATTGATCTCTCTTACAAGGAAAGATTCAGAATATTTTTTCAACATTCCTGGTGTGGAAAGTTATTTCTTCTAAATAGAGACACAGTGTATATGAGTTTCTTAGCTAATGTTCCCCCCTCTTTTTTTTTTTTTGGCATTGGCAAGTAAGTGCCTTTCTTTTGATTAACTTGGTGGTGAATACTTTTCCAAATTAAGTGCAGAGAACATGTTGCTCTCCATTAGGCAAACTGGGAAGGACTGGTACATTTGAGAGAGATTGGTTGAATGACGAATGAATGAACATGAGTATCTTTTAATTCTCCTCAACCCAAGCTGAGACCAAAGCATGGACAGAACAGCCTGAGACCATGGCTGAGTTAGAAATGATTGTACATTTTCTGGTGATTTATCAGAACTTCTTAAAAGAGACCCTTCACTGGCCCACATATTCCTTGGTGGGATATTTTTCTATGCTGACCTTCAAGCTGTTTCTTCTTTGCTAGTTTGAAAAACCAGGTTTTTGCTTCTCTACTCATTTCCAGACATGTGGTCTCATAAAGCAAATTATATTGCTGGGAACCTTACCTGAAATGTCCACAGCTACCAGAGCTGACTCCAAGAACTCACACCAGCTGCCTGTCTCTACAACTCAAAAGTTATTCCCTGAAACCAATGGAGAAATTCTTACATATTTAGTAATAGGTGGGCTCGTTCTGGTTGCTATTCAGGCACCCTAGAAATTCTACACGAACTACTTGTAGGCAAACTAGTTTTATGAACTTACCAGGTTCAACATGGGGAATAATTATGACTCTATGAGTAGAATAAGGTAGAATGATATTATAAAGATATATTAACTTTATGCTTTTTTTTTCTTTTTAGATATAGATGAATGTGAAGTGTTCCCAGGAGTGTGTAAAAATGGCCTGTGTGTTAACACTATGGGGTCATTCAAGTGTCAGTGTCCCAGTGGAATGACTTTGGATGCCACAGGAAGGATCTGTCTTGGTAAATACTGAGCTCATTATTTTTCTAATAATAATTTATTAACGATTATTAAAAATGAAGTTAACAAGATATAGCTGAGCACTTAGCTTCAGGTACAGACACACACTCCAAAATTCAGCATGTCCGATAGGGTCCATGGCCACTCCTTTGACAGTCTTTTGAATAGTAAGCAGCAACTGTAGTTTCTGTTGATATGCAACTATTCCTTAAATCACTAGCATCACAGTTATTTTTCCAGAGCTCTTAAATTGGCCCCATATGCCGTGAACTATAAAATACAAGCTGAGTGGTGGAGAAAAGAACAATATTTGCACATATTTGGAAACTGTAGCCCATGTCTTCTAAGCATACCCTGACATTGGCCAGAAGGACAGGTCCTTGCAAAAACACCTGTGGAGATCAGGAGTGAAGATGCCACTCCCCTGAAAAGTGAACCTGAGAAAGCTCAGCCCAGGGTAGGTATCACTGCTAGTCATAGTGGGATACTCTGTGCCAACTGCTAGAGCCCAAATGGGATCCTCTAGCCAAATTGTCTCACCCCAACCCTAAGTCCTTAGAACTCTAAGTCCTAAGTCCCTATGGGCTCGTGATAGCGGCAAGTTTGAGATCCCACATCTCATGCATCTAAGGTCTGGCAGACTTATTCTGGTGTTACTACTATGGCTTCTGCCAGCCTAGAGTATATCCCTTGGATCACTGGTTTCTGAGTTCATGACTCTGGAAATGATGCTTACCTGTATTTTGCATCTGAAACCACATTACTTTGAAGTGTACGCTCAGTGAAGACTATTGTAGGTAGTTAAAAAAGTGGGCCAGGTGTGGTGGCTCACGCCTGTAATCCCAGCACTTTGGGAGGCCGAGGCGGGCGGATCACGAGGTCAGGAGATCGAGACCATCTTTGCTAACACAGTGAAACCCCGTTTCTACTGAAAATACAAAAAAGTAGCCGGGCACGGTGGCGGGCACCTGTAATCCCAGCTACTCGGGAGGCTGAGGCAGGAGAATGGCATGAACTCAGGAGGCGGAGCTTGCAGTGAGCCGAGATAGTGCCACTGCAGTCCGGCCTAGGCAAAAGAGTGAGACTCCGTCTCTAAAAAAAAAAAAGAAAAAAAAGAAAAAGAAGGTGGTATACAGTGAAGGATTTTGATCACTTACAAATTAGAATTAACAAACCTTTAAATATTGAACTTTATAGTTTATAGTGTAAATAAATAATATGGAATGGAAGCGGGAATTCAAAGCCAAAAGTATTTTTGTAATTAAGGATGTCAGTTAATGCTATTCTGAGTCTTAGTTTATTTGTTTAGGAGGAATCAGTATTTAATGAGAATCTTCTTCTAGGTTCTTCAGTTGAAAGATGCTTCAGTGTTTAATTTAGGATTCATTTAAAAATAATTTATCTTAATACGGGCAGTCTGAATATAAAGCTGAATATAAAGACTTCAAAAACTTTCTAACGTTAGAGGAAACCCAGGGAGTTAGATAAATTGTTAATGACCCCATTGTGAAGGAGAAAGAGAAGGAAGATACATCTTACATTTCACTTACACTTCATTATTTTCAGATGCATAATCTTATTTGAGCTTCACAGAACCTTCTGAGAGATGAGTGCAACATCCTATAACAGATGTGGAAATTCAGGTTTAGGATAATTTATTGAAGGCAATCCACTGAGTTACAGAAGAGGACCAAAATCCAGCTCTTCTGACCTCTGCTCTGCTAGGCTTTCTGCTCTTCTTTATAATCCCATGAATTTGGGTTTGGGGCTAGAGGTATGCCACATGTACCTTGAAGAATGTGCCCTTAAGCACGTGTTTAGGTGAAAGAAATATTTGAGAATAAAAGTGAATGGCTTTTCTTTGCATTTTTCTCTTTAATCTCAAGTAAGGCAGTCCTCTTTCCAGAGTTCATCATTCCACCTTTCCAAAAATGAAGTGGGTCGGAGGAAAAGGTGATTGCACTAGGGCAGACACGCTCCAACAATAAAGAGTACAGTTGGCTTCTAGCTGTGGAGGACATGCCAAGACATCATGGCATGCACGCATCGGTGATAGGTATTTCTGTACAGGAGAAAAACATCTCCCGAAAGAGCGCTGTGGGATCTCTCAGAATACCATTCCTTATGTAGAATTATCAGACGTTGAAAGGGAACTTTTCAGAAATAGGAGGTGCAAACATGGGCTGACAAAGAGAGTCTTTATTAGGCAAGGATACTTACCCCAGAGCCTGGGGTTTTTTTTGAGGAATAAAACTAATTCCAGTCAATAAGTATACAGCAAATTATTACGTGTGCAGTATTTTACCTAACAGAGTGTTGGCAGTTTGGGGCAGTGGAAGCCATGTGGCTCTATTTAACCTCCCTTGATTCCCTCTGACAGATATCCGCCTGGAAACCTGCTTCCTGAGGTATGAGGACGAGGAGTGCACCCTGCCTATTGCTGGCCGCCACCGCATGGACGCCTGCTGCTGCTCTGTCGGGGCAGCCTGGGGTACTGAGGAATGCGAGGAGTGTCCCATGAGAAATACTCCTGAGTACGAGGAGCTGTGTCCGAGAGGACCCGGATTTGCGACAAAAGAAATTACAAATGGAAAGCCTTTCTTCAAAGGTACAATGTTACGTTTTCCATGGCCAATTGCCTTCCTTTTCAGACCAATAAGATGCATTTTCATGATCTCAGCACTCTACTTGATCATCCCAGCATGGACTTTTTGCTTTCTGAATTATATAATTATCTTTGTTTAGAAAAGTATGAACTTTTTTTTTTTTAACTGTTTGGTCCAAGAAGTCCTGGGGGTTAAAATTGTTCTGTATGGGGAGATAGTTTCAGATAGTTTCTAGGTGGCCCTCTTAAATGTCAATTACGTAAACTCAAAGGAACTTTAATTTTGCTTCCAAAAGCTATGGTAATTCATTGCTGAAGAAGGACTTGGTGTTCTGGAGATTTAATCTCCCAGTTCTGTCTCACACGTAGAAATTACTTGCGTATTTCTTGAGTGTTTGGTCTTGTTTTGGAAAAAGGCCCCGTAGTGGGAAACTCAGGTCACATGTTACATGTATGCAGTTTTCTAGTGTACAAGAAACTCTTTAAATTATATTAATGAGATCTTGAGCTGGACACGGTGGCTCATGCCTATAATCCCAGCACTTTGAGAGGCCAAGGTGGGCAGATTACTTGAGTCCAGGAGTTCAAGACCAGTCTGGGCAACATGGTGAAACCCTGTGTCTACAAAAAAAAAAAAAAAAAAAAAAATAGCTAGGCATGGTGGTGCACACCTGTAATCCCAGCTACTCAGATGGCTGAGGCACAAGAATTGCTTGAATCTGGGAGGCAGAGGTTGCAGTGAGCCAAGCACACCACTGTACTCCAGCCTTGATGACAGAGCAGATCCTGTCTCAAAAAAAGAAAGAAAGACATCTTAAGGTATATACATTAAGAAAATATTTTTAAATTGTACAAATTATTTGCAAATAATTTAAATTATAAATTATATCTTTGAAATTTTTATATTTTGGCATATCCAAAAAAGCACCAAACAGTATTAAGTGAATATCTCATTCTGCTACACAGTCAATTGATAGCTGTAGGATAATATATTCTAATAATGTTCTATGTGCTTTAAATATAGATACTAGTGGTTTAGAATATATTATCTACTCATTCAGCAAGTAGTGGTTAAATATTCACTATGTGTCAGGCAGTGTGCTGGGCCCTAGAAGTCTGAATAGACACATTATTTGCTTCTTTAACAATGCTTTATAAAATGTAGAAATTTGAAAGGCTAGAAATGTTTACAAAGTCATATATCTCATGGATCATCACACATTCTTGGAAATGTGTACTGCCAAGACCTTAAATCAAGAACTTCCAACCTTCATGATTTAAAATGGTGGGCACTGAGACCTCCTGACTGCTTACTCATAAACTTATTTTGCCCCACATTTTCTTATTCTTGAAGATATCAATGAGTGCAAGATGATCCCCAGCCTCTGCACCCACGGCAAGTGCAGAAACACCATCGGCAGCTTTAAGTGCAGGTGTGACAGCGGCTTTGCTCTTGATTCTGAAGAAAGGAACTGCACAGGTCAGTTAATGAGCCTTAAGGGCCAGGAGAGGGGACGTCCTTTAAAACTCTTTATCTTTAACATATTGTCGCAAGAATTAAGGCTGTCCTGAGACTCATTTGCTGCCACTTGCTGTTTTTGTGCAGACATTGACGAATGCCGCATATCTCCTGACCTCTGTGGCAGAGGCCAGTGTGTGAACACCCCTGGGGACTTTGAATGCAAGTGTGACGAAGGCTATGAAAGTGGATTCATGATGATGAAGAACTGCATGGGTAAGTTTGGGATCATTTGATCAATACAGAAAGAGAAGGATTCCATGAAGCTTTGATGGCTCATAGCCTATGTTCCAGGTTCTTCCTGCTGCCCCAGTGCAACCAGTGAAGTTAGGAATCAGTCTCCAACAGAGGGAGACTGAGGTAGAAAGAACGAGGGAATTCATGCCGTGGGCTTGTGGGTGATGGCAGAGACCAGTTGTGGGTCCTTGAGAAGTGAGTTTAACACCTGAAATGGATACCCAGGCGGAAGAGAGGACAATTGAGACAGAAGCTGTAGTAGAGGTCCCTTTACAAGATGTCTGTCCAACACTTCTAGAAAAGGTGATTGATAAACTGGTTGCTTTAGGTCTGGTTTCCTAGAAACAAAGTTTGAAATGGAGATTCTTGCAAAAGTGGTATTTCTTACTGTGAGCAAATTCTCTCAGAAGGTACTTGTCAGGAAGTAAGGAGAGCAGGGTAGTGCAGGAGAAGAAAATAAACGAAGAGTTTGGCTGCATTTTGGTTTTAGTCCGATCCTGCAGGGAGCTCTGGTGTATGAATAGCACCAGAGAGTTGTCCCACCTTGAGACAAGGAGGTCAAGATGGACACGCAACAATGGGTGGGGGAGGAGTGCTTGGTCTGGTGGAGGAGATGAGGCCCCCACCTTTAACATGGTCATTTCCATTTTGCAGATATTGATGAGTGTCAGAGAGATCCTCTCCTATGCCGAGGTGGTGTTTGCCATAACACAGAGGGAAGTTACCGCTGTGAATGCCCGCCTGGCCATCAGCTGTCCCCCAACATCTCCGCGTGTATCGGTAAGGAGAAAGACTTTCATACCATTTACTTGTGGTCAGTTGTTTGAATGACATCACTGCCAAAGTTGGAAGCTTATGTTTGGGTGTTTGTTCTTCTTATTTTCCCAACAGACATCAATGAATGTGAGCTGAGTGCACACCTGTGCCCCAATGGCCGCTGTGTGAACCTCATAGGGAAGTATCAGTGTGCCTGCAACCCTGGCTACCATTCAACTCCCGATAGGCTATTTTGTGTTGGTAAGTTCTTTTTTATTTTATTTTATTTTATTTTATTTTATTTTATTTTATTTTATTTTATTTTATTTTATTTCGTCTCTCCCTAAAACACTCCATGTACTCTGAGTTTTGTTTTCATTGCTACTTTTACTTATCTTTCCTGTTTCCCTGCAATATTCTTTTTATAGTGGCTCACGATCTTTGGATCTCATCTCCATTATCTGTTTAAAGAGCCAGTTAAGTGAAGGACATAGGATGTTTTAGCTCTAATAAGCATAATTTGACCCATGCTGTTTGGATAGGGAACAGTAGCAGCATGTGCTTTGTCTACACACATGCATACCAATGCACATTAACAAATGGTAACTAACCACCTGAAATAAACTAAACATGGTGAGTGCTGTGGAAAAGAGCAGAAAGCTGAGGTGAAATCACTGCCCTTATGTGATTTAGATCAGCTAAAAGATTTCAAAAAATAACTATTGGAAAGAAGACCATGGAATGTTCATATCTTACACTGCAATTGAGGGTATGCCTGGCTCTCCTTAAAGATGGGTTTTTGTGGGACAAGAATTTTGCTTTGTGGTCAGCCCTCTGTAGGTTTAGTCGTGCTGTGAAGAGTGGCACAGACAGTCCTGTGGCTTTATTGTGCCCCAAGTCAAAGTGAAACTTTGTAGAAACTGCCAGTTTTTGCCTGGTTTGGGGTGTACACCATGTGGAACTGCCAAGTCTCACATGGTTTCCACCCAAAACCATAAATCAGCCCAAAGTTTTCTGAAACATGGCCCAGGACAACTCAGAACTTCATCTCAGGTTATTGAAAAAGATTGGAACCTCAGCCAATCAAACTGAATTTCAAGTTTATAAGTGAATCTGTGGCCAAGAGAATTTCATCCACGTGCCTATTATCATAACTGAGATGTGTTCTCCTAGCACCCAATACTTCTCCTGCATTGCAAATGGCACATCATGCATGGTGCAATTAATTGTTCATCTGTCTCCTGGCCACAGTGTAATCATTTTGAAGTCATAGATTGTGTCTGTCCCATTCGCTATTAGATTCTCATCTGTAGCATATAGTAGGTATGTCATTAACGTTTGTTGAAGGAATCAGTGACTGCCTGTTGCCCTAGAATGCTTTTTCCCCTTTTTTTGACCTGTGCCTGGAAATGTTAAAAATGTGCCATGCTCATAAACACAGAGGGAGGTGTGTTAGCCCATTTTTGTGATACTGTAATAGAATACCTGAAACTGGGTGATTTATAATGAATAGAAATTATTAGTTCACAGTTCTGGAAGGTGGGAAATCCAATATCAAGAAGCCAGGATTTTGCATGGTCCTTTTTCCTACGTTATCCCATTGAAGAAAGCACGAGGGTGAAAGAGAGCAAGAGGGGGCTGAACTTGATCTTTTATAACAGCACTGATCCCACCATGAGGGTAGAGCCCTCATAGGATGATTACCTCTTTTAAAGGTCCTGCCTCTTAAATAGTGTTACAATGGCAGTTAAATTTCAACATGAGTATTGGAGGGGACAGACATCCAAACCATATCAGAAGGTGATATTATTTTCATTTCTTTTAGACATTGATGAATGCAGCATAATGAATGGTGGTTGTGAAACCTTCTGCACAAACTCTGAAGGCAGCTATGAATGTAGCTGTCAGCCGGGATTTGCACTAATGCCTGACCAGAGATCATGCACCGGTGAGTAGGTTCTAGCCTCATGTTGAATCTCTCAGTAGGTTCCTAAATAAAGTAGTTTAGGGCCCAGGCTTTGGAGTCAAGCAGGCTTGAGTCCAAACCCTTGTTTGTCATATATTTTAACTGTATCCTTAATCAAGATACCTATTATTAGAATCCTCATCTATAAAATGAAGTTCAAATTGCCTGCATAAAAAAGTATTTACAGAGCTTACCATAGTACCTGGCATATAATAAATGGAATATAAAATACATTTTCCTTCATTGACCAGACTTTTGAAGAGTTTGATGTTTTGGCCTAATTCAGTGCAACTCCAGGTTTATTCCTTGAACCATCGGCAACCGCATCACCTGAGAACTTGTTAAAAAATGTAAAATCTCAGGCCCCATTCCAGATCTACCGTATCAGAAACTACTGAGGTAGATCCCAGGAATTTGTTTTCACAAGCTCTCCAAATGATTTGGATGCATGCTAAAGTTTGAGAACCAGTGGTCTAATTTACACTTCCTTTTGTATCACCCTGGCTGTGAGAGCTGTGAGCCAGGTAGAGGTGAGAAACAAAGTGGGTAATAACATAGGCTTTGATTTTGGCTTGGCTTAAGAAGAGAATTTGGATTTAGGATCCAAAATTATTTTACTGACCTAGAAAAATGTCCCTTAAAAAATCTAGATATAAATTTGGCTACAAAAATTGTTGAAAATAAGGCCAGGCACGGTGGCTTACACCTGTAATCCCAGCACTGTGGGAGGCTGAGGCAGGCAGATCACCTGAGGTCAGGAGTTCAAGACCAGCCTGACCAACATGGTGAAACTCCGTTTCTACTAAAAATACAAAATTAGTTGGGCGTGGTGGCACATGCTTGTAATCCCAGCTACTTGGGAGGCTGAGGCAGGAGAATCGCTTGAACCTGGGAGGTGGTGGTTGCAGTGAGCCAAGATCGCGCCATTGCACTCCAGCGTGGTGACAGAGTGAGACTCTGTCTCAAAAAAAAAAAAATTGTTGAAAGTAAATATTATTACTAAGAGCATCTAAGTAGGTATGGTTATTTCAAGTAATTCTTACCTTAAAATATTGCTAAAACAGTTGATATAATTCAGGCATTTATAATTTGACAATAGGGAAAATAAGATTTATAATAATTTTTGAATGATAAATTAAATGAAAGAAATATTTTAAATAAATAATAGACTTTTAAGCAGGTGTGGACTTTGCCCTTGAGCAGTATATTATAAATATTGAAAAATATTTTTTCCTTTTTTACCAAGGATAACCCAATGGGCTAGTTTATGCAAAGCTTCATTTGGATTTGAGAGTTAATAGTCTTATGCTAGTAGGCTAAGTTTATTTGACTATGGTCAGTTAATGTTTTCTCACTGAACAGTGGAACCAATATCAACAACCTGTGGTTGTTGGTTTTATTCTTTGCAGACATTGATGAGTGTGAAGATAATCCCAATATCTGTGATGGTGGTCAGTGCACAAATATCCCTGGAGAGTACAGGTGCTTGTGTTATGATGGATTCATGGCATCTGAAGACATGAAGACTTGTGTAGGTAAGCAAAGAAGACAGAATTTTTCATCTTGTCTTGTTAGTCATAAGCACTGTTAAATTACATAAAGTTAGTTTGGGTCAGTGATAGAAAGATTCCATAGGAAAAGTAAGGATATTTAGAGGCACAATACTCATATTTTAACCAGCATTCCAAAGAGAGCTTTCTTGTGGCTATTAAATGGTACTCTTGTCAGATATGTTATGAGGACTGACTGGCCATTCGTCAGCTGCAGATGGACATTTCTTTTATGCCTATCCATTACTTTTGTCCACTTAACCCTCCTTCTGCTTTGACTATCATGTAGGCTTTTTAAATCCTTGACTAAAGGCAAACAAAATTTACTTCTGACAAGAATGCAGTAAACTTTAGAACTGATCTATTTGTTTTGTATAGTTTCTATTGTTATGCCTTCAAATTTGATAAACTTTTCTTCTACGATCTCTAATCTGCCTTTCCTCACATACAGTGTATTTTTCATATCAGATGTTGTAGTTTTCACCTCTAAAAGTTCGACTTGGGTATTTTTTCATATATTCTGTGTCTCTGCATAAGTTCAATCATTCCTCTAGCTGTTTGAACACATGGAATACAGTTATAACAACTTTTAGTGTCTTTGTCTCCTAATTCTGTCATCTGCATTAGTTCTAGGTCATTTGAATAAATTGACTTTCTTCCTTATTTTAGGTCATATTTTCCTGCTTCATTGAGTGACTGGTAATTTTTGATTGGATGCCAGATATTGTAAATTTTGCCTTACTGAGTGCTAGATATTTTTGTATTCCTAGAAACATTTTTGAACTTTGTTCTGAAGTGTAAATTACTTGGAAACACATAGATCCCTTTCAAAGTCTTGCTTTTAAGCTTTTAAGCTACACTTATTCTAGGGGTAATTTTGCTCTGTTAGTGAGGTAAGACCCTTCTGGATATTTTACCCAATTCCCTGTGAATTATGAGGCTTTCCAGTCTGGCTGGTGGGAACAGGCACAATCCCAGACCCCCTGTGAACTTTGAGGATTGTTCCCTCTCATTTTCTTGGGTAGTGCTTTCCCCAGCCTTGAGTAGTTTGTTTCCTTATATGAATGTGCTGGTCACCGCTCATCTGAATACTTGCAGAAGACTCTTAGCAAATCTCTGGCATTGCTTTCTTCTGTGTAGCTCTCTCCTGTCCTTTACTCTGCCCTATGGACCCTAACTACCTCAGCCTTCCAGGATGCCCAGATTCATCTCCTCGACTCAAGGACAGTGCCTGGCTCCATCTGGTACCTCCTCCTTATGCCATGGAGTTAAAACTCTCCTATTCAGTAAACTCGGGCAATTGTAGGATTCACCTAGTTTTTCTTTCTCTCAGGGATCACTGTCTTTTGTTGCCTAATGTCCAATGTCTAGAAAACCATTTTTTAAGGTATCTATATTGTCTATTTTTTTGGTTGTTTCATCTGAGAGTATAATTTTAATTCCTGTTATTCTATCTTGGCCAGAAGCAAGAGTCTGGTATTGATTATACTTACATTTTTATCACATTTATCTTCTGAAAGCCTTTACTGAAAATTTTTGAAGTCCTAGAATTAAAATGAATGTCATAAAAAATGAATAATTTTTAATTTGGAAAAGAAGTGAAGTCTTAAACTACTTACACTAAGACAACCAGTTCATCTATCCTTTCTTTCAAAATATGAAAACTAAATTGTTATCATCATGCAGACTGAATTAAACTTTTCATCCTGCAACAGAGTATGCTGTTCTAAAAAGTTTTCTAGACTGTCACATAAACGAGCTCTAAACTCAGCATGGAGCCCATCTGTTTATTTGATTACCTGGCCTGCTGCTTATGGGCCAGATGAAAGCCAGTCTGAATAATGAGCTTGCAATGTAAAGAATGAAGAGCAAATGTAAATTGGCCTCTAAAATTTAACATTGTTTTTCTGAGTGAAAGCATTTTACCTTTTCTAATTTATTTGTCATAGTTATTATGTCTTGGGGGGAAAGTATTCAATGATATCAAATAGCTACATATATTAATAGTATCTATGTTTTACAGATGTCAATGAGTGTGACCTGAATCCAAATATCTGCCTAAGTGGGACCTGTGAAAACACGAAAGGCTCATTTATCTGCCACTGTGATATGGGCTACTCCGGCAAAAAAGGAAAAACTGGCTGTACAGGTGTGTTTGTTCAAGTAGAACAATAAAATATTAAGTAGTTAGGAGACTGGTATCATAATTATAGATTGATACGTGTTTTAAAACTCATACATTTTAACTATATTATAAAACATTTTGCATAACATTTTTCATTAATTTAGCTTCCACTTCTTTGAAATTTGTCATCGTTTATATTGGATCCAAGTTGAAGGTTTTTTTCTTGACCTGTGGGGGAAAAAAGGTGTATTGAATAAATTAACACTGTAAATAGCACATTTTTATGAGGTTAAAAATCACATTTTCATATCAAATTAGTGAACATGCTAATTACCAAATATTCATGGCCCTTTACTGAAGCAAGCCTTTTCCAATAACCTCCTTTGCCAACACTTCATTTAAGGTTTATAACTGGAATTGCTCTTTAAAGGAAAACATCCTACAATTCATATATTTCATCAATTCTCACTAGTCTTCCAGTGCCTTAAATAGGAGCACTTTTGATGTATTAAGTCGTATTAGTCCAAATAAGTCTTTATGCATGGGACTTAGCAAATCTTATGAAGTGATAATGAAACCATTTGCAATGTTGTTTGTCTATTACCAATAGCACATGAGAAAATGTTTTCACAATATTTGTAGGAGACTATCCTATTAAATGCCAAATGGAAGAAGTTACTCTGTGGTAATGACATTGTGTTTAGTTTATAAGTGTTTAGTTGGTATTTTCAAATATGAGGCAATGACATTAAGCCCATGGAATGATATAATAAAGTTTTACTCTAGTTACTTATATTAATTTGACAGATTATGGCATATAACATAATTTAAAACATAATGGAAACCATGGTGAGCTTGAATTAGGTAACTGAATAATTTCTTAATAAATAACAGTCTTTAATTCCAAAAACCAGTTTGGCAAGCTCTTATGACTTAAAACAAACATTAAAATATTTGCAGATTGGCAGTGTGGCAAATGTGCAGATCCTTCTCTTAATTATATCAACATATTTCAAGAAAACAGCAAAATATATTTATTATTGTTTCAAACTGGCCAATAATGCTATTTCAAATTTATTGATATGTAGGATAAGGGCAATAATATTAGTGTTGGTTCAAAAATAACAGATGCTAGCCAAATTATGAGAAGAAGCATGAAGCTGGAATGTTTTCATTTTCACTATGCTACTCCTTACATGAAGCCTGTCTAGGAGTCCATTCTGATAAATGGCACAGTGTTTAAACTCTCAACTCCCTATACGGCCTCTCGGTACAAATGGTGCCTAGCTTTGTATGTCTATGGTTCAAGCTTTATTTTTAGCTTCCAGTATAAATATAGGACTTGGTAAGGGATGATGGTCTGGCAGTAGTGAAAAGAAAGGTAAGATAGTTCTGTATTATGTTTTAACTAATAGAGGATAATACTACTGTTTTGCTAAGCTGAGCACATTGAAATTCAACCCAGAGGCAGTGATGCTTATGAAAGAAGTCAATCTCATGGAACAGCCTTCATTCCCCATAAGAAAGAGGTCTCTAGAATTCAATGCTCCAAATTCTAGCTAACTGGGTCATGCGCAGTGGCCGATTATTTTAGGCCTTACCCTGAAGAAAGCTTAAATTTTCATGTTATTTAATATAGTTTTAGGTAAATGACATATAATGTATACAATGCTGTTGGCGCAGTGCTGGTCAATAAATAAAAGCTATTGTCAAATGAAACATAGACACAGTGTCTAGAGGCCATTTTAGTGAAAGCCATTGCTTCTAGTCTATATCTATTGTCCACTGTTTTGTTGTTTCATTTGAGAATTTAACAGTCTAGCAAAAATTTTATGCTGCTGTTTACTGATTCATGCTTGAACTCAGTTTAAAGAAGGAAAATCTTACTCTTTATATTGAAAGGCTTGTTTTTCGTAGTTGAATTTGCACAGATACTAAGACCATGGTGACAGAGCTGTGCACTACAGTTGCATGAAGTGACACCAGCTTTACGTTAAGAACAGCAGCCTTTGAGTCAATCGCATGAACATAGATTTGAAGTCAAAGTAACACTTGATCCTCTTCAAATCTTTTTCATAGATTTGAAGTCAAAGGAACACTTGAGCTCTTCCTCCAGTTTTAAAAATTACAGCCTAAAATGATTTTCCAATTTGCTAAAATCCAGCTAGCACTGTAGGAAGACTTGAGTTTTATGCCCCTTTGATACCAGAGTAACATGGCATGTGATATTCTCATCTGAAGGAGTAGTACTCTGAATTGTGTTTTTAGTAAATCCACTCATTCATGATCTTGAACAAATCACCAGGGTGTTCTGCAGTTACTCAAATGTTCTCCTTGGGTAAGTAACAGCCCTGACCTGTGGAAGGGCATCACATTTGATTGGAAATGGCTTAACCAAACAGTAAGTTTGGTATACTTGAAAACGTGTTTTTAAAAATCTGGGGCAAAATGTTTTTTGAATCCCATGTCACTAAGGCTCTTTTAGCTGCTTTTAGTTTAAAATTTGTGTCATTCACAACTTAGAACACCGTCAGGTTACCTTGGTGATGGCTTTGCTAATAATGTTCCAGGCAACTAATGTAAGTAGAGATAGGTATCTTGCCTAACTGGATAAGCAAGCAGACAAAAGGAATATGTCTACTTATTTATCTATTTATTTATTTAGATAGATTATTGTTTAATGAAAAGAATTATGAAAATATGTATGCTATTTTATAAGGAGAAATTTTGTTTTATGAGAACTAAGAAAAAGACCTCTGGGCTCCATTACAGTTTTGTCTAAATATTTCAGCTCCCTGTCATTACTGAGTATTTCCATTTTAACAAATAAACATGTTTTTTCCCCCAATCACTTTAGCAATGTTCAGAATCCACCCACTGACTTACATTCCCAGCCCACACAGATGCTAAGGGTTTCTTTTTACTCCGTAAGCTTTGTTCAGACCATCGGTATTGCCAAGGGGGAATGTTCCATTTAATGGAGAGAGAATACATTTGCTTGACACGCAGAACACAGCTCTTCTATCCTTGGCTTAAGTGGGCTGGATTACAATTTTTCTATGACCCAATGTAAGGCTTCTGCTGCTTGTTCTACATAGTTAAGGCCCTGCTAGGTGTCATCTTTGATGGGTGGTCCTGGCTTTCACAAGCTAATTTTAAGACCCTACCTCCCATCATGTGCTTACTTAGTTAATGAATAAAGCAAGCATACCATTAAGTGGAATTAAATCAGACTTGTTTTCAGTTAAAATGGTGGGATTTCTGGGTAATTCCATATTGGAAACTAGCTGGTTTCTTTCACAAGAGAAATGTCTCTGGTGGATCTTGGTTCATAGGAGAGAATCATGTATTTCAACCACCAACAGTCAGTGAGAATTTGTGTTCATTTCCTTCCAGTTTCTTATCACTGCTAATTTTCCTTCACTGGCTGTCGGCCTGTGAAAACTCCATGGGTGTTCAGTTAATAGTGTTGGCTCAAATTTGGATCCAAATTAAGAAATCCAGGTAGCCTTCACGTTTGGCCTCTCCATTCATGGTAACGCCCTCTTCCTCAATGCCTAATCAAGGAGTTTCTGCAGTGCACAGCTCTGCCAGGTTATGATCCAGGAGTCAGATGCCCAGATGGCAGGGAAGGCAGGTGTTTGTGTGGGTGATACAGCCTCTCGCTGCGTGACTGTAAGAGGAGGCCACAGCAGCCCCGGGCACAAGCCCATACTTGGATGACACACTTGCATGGGACATACCCAGAGCCTGTGAGCAGGGTCTGCTCACACCACACCCTTGCCCTTCAAGAGAGCCATGCAAGAGGACCTTTGAGTCTTTGTGACAAAGGTTAGGTGGGATTAAGAAGGTTGCGGTGTCACTTTAAGTTTGAATTTCTTTGCTTTTCTTGGCTTATGCTATTCTTAATCTTAAAAAGGAATTTTCTGTTTGCAGCGAACTTGTGCAGCAAAGAGAACGTTTTTACAGAAAGAGATATTCTTGGCAAACATGTACTATGTTTCCTTCATGTTATTGAAGAGTGTTTCAATACAGCATTTTTGTTTGCTTGTTTTCCTTATGGCTCACTTTCCCCTTCTGTTTGCTTTTATGATGAATTACAGTCCAAGTCTGCCACAGAAACAATTAATGAATGATAGTTGGTGCATGCATGCACACACACCCACATGCAAAAACCTTTTATTTGGAGATGCTTTTATACTTTATGACCACTTGAAGTCTCTCCAATGTTACATACTGAGAGTGTAAAGCATTGAGATAATAACTTATACAAATACTTACAAAATGGAGGATTGAATATTGGCTCCTGAGTTACTCTCTCCTATTACCCAAAAGCCCATGATACACAGCCTGTTGTAAATATAGTTTCTTTTCACCTTGAAAATATTGCCGTAAAACTGAAAACACTTTCTTAAATTGTAAATTTCTATTAGCATATTACTGATGATTTTTAAAGGAGACTCTCCGTTAAAAAGAAATGATAATTTTCTTAATTGCAAGATTAAACATGGAAGGTAAAAGCCATATGAAAATGATAATACTCATAAAATAAGAGTACCTTTGGTCATTAGAAAACTGGAAAGAAAATGATTACAGAATTACTAGATTAATAGGTTGTGGTCATCTCTGAAAATTATGCTTAGTAGAAGATATTAGTGAGTATTTCTATAAGTCAGTTAATGTTCACCAATATTTTGGTAACTCCATAAAGCAAGGCTTAGAATAAAATCCTGATATGACTAAAGAAATGCGCTCAGCTGGGCGCAGTGGTTCACGCCTTAATCCCAACACTTTGGGAGGCCAAGGCGGGTGGATCACCTGAGGTTAGGAGTTCAAGACCAGCCTCACCAACATGGTGATACCCCATCCCTACTAAAAATACAAAAAAAAAAAAAAAAAAAAAAAGCCGGGCATGGTGGCAGGCACCTGTAATCCCAGCTACTAGGGAGGCTGAGGCAGGAGAATTGCTTGAACCCAGGTGGCGGAGGTTGCAGTGAACCGAGATCGCACCATTGTACTCCAGCCTGGGCGATAAGAGCAAAACTCCATCAAAAAAAAAAAGAAAAGAAAAGAAAAGAAAGAAAGAAGCTCAGCTAGGCAGCTGTGGCCCAAGGGAAGGAGTGCCAATCACCAGATGGGGAAACTGAGTTTCAGGAGGTCCTGGCTCTGCCCCTCACTGACTTGTAGGGCCCAACTTCTTTGTCTTCTTCTGAGAAACTGAGATTGGGAGAATGGAATTACGAGTTCTTTCCACTTAGAAAATTCCTTGATTCTATAACATCTGGAGGCTTTGATACTTATGCAATTGAAGCTTTTTGTGTCCACATAAGATTATTTGTCAGAGATCATGACAAATATAGGAGAGAAATTTAGGCAGAACTCCACAAAAATGGTGATTTGTTGCATTACCTCTGAGGGGAGCAATTACCTGAGGCAGAAAGAAGTTTTGACAGCCCTGCTTGGGAGTATTTGTGCTAGTTCTGTGGGATCTGTTAGGTCAGATATGGAAAGACATACATTCTTGAATTCCTGTGCCTACTTAGCACTGTTATCCCTGAATTGGCCTTCCTCCTCATTTCCTTGGAATGTGCCATGCTCAATTATTTAGCTGGTTAAAGCTCCCAGTCACAGTCTAAAGCTATGTGTCTCTCTTGACCTGCAATAATAACTTGATAGGTCCACGTGGCTGCCAAGGTTACACTAAAATCCACCTATACAATGTGTCATGACTGAAAGGACATTCTTCCAGGCATGCTGCTTCATTTTTATGATCATTAGTGATATTATAAAGTTCTTTTGTAGGAGCAATCTGTTCTTATTTCATTTTGTGTTTGCTCTAGAAGTTATGAAGAAGCCAAAGATCCCAGGACCATTTCAGAGCTTCAGATGGAACACTTGGCAGATAGCATGTTTGCAAACACTTTCAAGTCATTTAATTGGGCTTCATAAGTAAACAAAAAGGCAAACATGAATTACTTGCCCAGTTTCTTTTTCATGCCACTATTGAAGTGTTCACTGGAAATTCTTGCAGTGTTTTGTATGGCAAAATTGTTCTTCTTGACCTAAGATTGGTGTTAGATGTTGGTTTCCATATAGAGTACCATATTTATGAGTTCTTGTTCTTGGTTAATGACAAAGTTGATTATGAGGGTAACCCATTATAGAATGGGCTCGTTTTGGAAAATTTTCACTTAGTACTTTATGTTCTTTTCTGTAACATATTTATGTTAGAGAGTCTATCTTGGCTAAAGTTGACAATAGAATTTTGGAGAATAGAGCAGTTTGGAAAATTTGGAGTCTTTTAGTAATGTGACCCTAATCTGATATTCCTTATATTCTGACAAAATCCCCATTGGATTAACTTGAGTTTTACATGAAATATACAAGAAGGCTTGGCTCTCCAATGTGCTAGGACTCTAAGAAGCTAGGGAAAAGATGGCTTATATACTGTCTTAAGGAACATTTTCTGCAAATGCTTAAATTAGCAATACCTAAAGTAAAGCTTTTGTAGAAATGAAGCATAATTAAATAACAGTGTTTTAAGTTGAAGAATAAAATATATTTTATATATAGAATATAATGCAAAAATTTTCTAATTTGCCAGCAAGTTTGTATTTTTTGTCTATACAAGATATGAAAATAATGTGCATCATTACTCCATAGTTGACTTACTAAAAATACTAGCAAAAGAAAATATATGACAAGGAGTATTAAAACCATAGAAAATTAAGCAACTCATTTTTTATGGTCTTCAGCTGTAAAAAGTCACTTTGCAGTGACTGGAAACTTACATTAAAATATGGAAAATAATTAGAGTTAACAATAGCTAGTACAATCATATTGTTATATCTTTATAATTTGAAATTTAAAGCTGTTTGATATATGTAGAGTTTATATATGGATGCAAAACCAGTCTATACTATACCATGGGAAGTTTGAAGGCAAGTCAACTTTTGAATATTACTTATTTTAAAAACCAAAAGACATTTGTGCTGAGCCTTTTTCTAAATCACTGCTCATTTTTCCAGACATCAATGAATGTGAAATTGGAGCACACAACTGTGGCAAACATGCTGTATGTACAAATACAGCAGGAAGCTTCAAATGTAGCTGCAGTCCCGGGTGGATTGGAGATGGCATTAAGTGCACTGGTGAGTAGGAAAGTAACAGAGGTTGCTTATCAAGGACTGCATAGATTACACATATGAAAATATTAATTATGAGAAGTTATTTTAATTTGTGTATTATTGGTTTTAAATACCACCCTTTCTGTTAATAATGATATAACCTTTTTCTATAAGATCTGGACGAATGTTCCAATGGAACCCATATGTGCAGCCAGCATGCAGACTGCAAGAATACCATGGGATCTTACCGCTGTCTGTGCAAGGAAGGATACACAGGTGATGGCTTCACTTGTACAGGTATGTTCACGCTGGAAACAACCGTGTCAACACTAGTCAGAGAAGCCAGGCATTCCACATTTCTCAGGCTAGCAATTCTTTTTTGAAGACTGGGTCAGTTAATAGAAAAGATTCATCATTTGGCACTAGAGCTCTGTGGGAAAAAAAAAATTGGAACCAGGTCAATTAGGGAGATCTCAAAAGCTTCTCGATAGATAGATAGGTAGGTAGATAGATAGATAGATAGATAATTTAAGTGCCATTATCACATCATTTACAGTGATCTGTGCTCTAACATAAAATGATACCAAAAAAGTCATACCATTCTCCACCTCAAGTCAGCTAGGCCTTATAATAGTTACAATTGGCATATATATCATTATATAACTGTATATAATGATGTCATTAGTTTAAACAAATCATACTTCCTTTTATATGCCTAGCCTTTATTTATTTATTTTTTTTTTGCTTATTTCTCACCAATGACTTCCTTTCTGTACCAACACAAGGATAAGCTTGCTGTAGCGAACTATGTAAGGAAAAGGGATTAGATGTTCTAGATTAGAAGAACAGTATATATTTTTCTCCAACAGGCCATCATCATCATCATTATCGTCATCATCATCAACATTCCATATTGGTATAAGTAAAAATTTCAAACTTGCTATGGAACTCATTCACTTCCAGTTTTGCAATAATATATTAATGAAATTTTCTTTTTGGCTCTAATTAATAGCCATAGAATTAACATAAACTTCTATACACATGTAAACATACATGATTAGACTTGTCATTACGTAAATTATACATATACTTACATGTGCATGTATTTACAGACAGCACTTTTTATATCAGAGCTCTGGAGTTAAATAAAATAGTAAGATCCGTTAGCCATTAGGTCGCATAGCTACTCCTATAACTTAAAACATTAATTTATCCTGAGCACTTTGTTCATAAAAAGTCATTTAAGCACAATAGAGGCTAAGGCTCATTAAGTGATTTACCTGGAATTTTTTTTTATTCACTGAAAGTTTTATCTCAGATGAAATCATTTTTGCCTAACTTACTGATTTTTTGTCATCAAAAACCTCCCATCATTTTGAGAACATATTCAAATTCCATGTATTAGGCATGTGTGGTTTATGTGTTTGATATTTAAATGCCTGTGATTATTAAGAAAACTAGGTAGAGATTAAGCAGATGGAATTTTTCTTCTCCCTGTGGTTGCCATTCTTTTGCACTTTTGGTGCCCATCTAAGCTAAGCCTGAAACTTGAGAAATAGACACAAACATGATGTGTCATTTCCTGTCATGGGTGTGCCCTCCATGCGGATGACCCTTCTTGAACAGGCCTTAGTTTGCATGATTCCTTCGGCTTATTCATTTTATATCATTCAGGGTAAATTATCATTCAGGATTCTGAATCAGCCCCATGTAAATTGCATATTCAGTGTTAGCCTACCAAAGAGAAAAATAATGACTTTAAATGTGTCAAATTGAAGTTATGCCAAAACATTGCTGCACTGGAAAGTTGTTAGACCTGAGGAATTAGAAAGCCCCTAACCGAGGAAGAGTAACTTGTGTTTCTTTCTGGCTGTAGACCTTGATGAGTGCTCTGAGAACCTGAATCTCTGTGGCAATGGCCAGTGCCTCAATGCACCAGGAGGATACCGCTGTGAATGCGACATGGGCTTCGTGCCCAGTGCTGACGGGAAAGCCTGTGAAGGTAACTGATGGGGAAGCCGCTGGGAGCCTTGCCGGGCTTGATGAGATTAGGTTATTTAAACATTCCTGATGCTTTTTTTTTTTTTTTAAACTGAGGTGTGTTTTAGCTTCATTTCTAAGCTGGTCAGTTCAGTTTGTAGAGGGATTAGGTTTCCAGCTGACCATTTCTCTTGCTGCACAGAAAACCTCAGCTGACTGGCCACAAGCTGTACATCCAGCCTTGGCCGCGTGGTCTGCAAGGGTGTATCCACTGGTCAATGAGGGTAGCCAGGTGTGGTTAAATCAGTGCAACCCATTTATCCCTACAGAGGGGGATGCAACCCGTTAATCCCTACCGAGGGAGAAAAGAGCTCAAAGTGCAAGTTCCCTGATAATGTCCTGTTGTGGGATTATCACTAAATGTGGAAACACAGGTTTTAATCTCCACTGTATTTGGTTTCTAGAAATAAAAGCAGAGCAAATAGTCTTGTCCATACGTAGAATGGTATGTCTCACATTTGCTCTAAATATCTAACATATATGAACATGGGACAGTTTTGCAAATCTGTTCAGTAGGGGACCCTTGGGATACTGCCATATGGCATGGTATCGCTCAGCTTTAGGCTCTGTCATTCTGATAAGTGTTGGTCAGACGGGAAGAGTCCTGGGAACCTGTTAGCTGAGGCTGGATCCCATTAGGGAACACAAGATTCTTCCCTTTACCCACATTTGTCAAATTTAAGCACATTCTCCTTCATTGAAAAGAAGATTTCAGTAGAAATAAACAAATGATAACGATTGTCAGTAGAAGTTTAAACAAGACCCTGATTAATGTATTAGTTAATAGTTGTTCCTTGTTAACAAGACATGAACTCAAAATCAGTCATTAGCTATGACATGTATACTAATTCCCTCATGTATTTTTATGTAAATACTTTTCTTTGTTATGGAACCGTTGGGTGTTCTTTATACAGTTTATATTAAATATGCAGAGTTTGATATAAAACTCCTTGGAGTCAAGAAACCAGATTATGCTCTTGATCATGTGCCTAATACCTTTTTTACTTTTGTTACTCCAAACATCCAAGGAAAACAGGTACTGTGCCACCTCTGGTAACACAAATAGTCACAGTGAAAGTTTTGCTTCTCTTATTGCTATAAGGGAGGGTTTTGTTTGTTTGTTTGTTCTTAATATAAATCATGGCTGGCGGAGTGGTCATGGCTATTTAAAGCTAGTCTCAAGCCTGAAAATGTGACTGTGTGTCAACTGCACACGAAGAATGTTAACAGGAGGCAGAGACAGAGGCCTGGAAGAAGCGTGTGCGGTTTTTCAATCTTCGTCAACAAAGGCAAACACATGCCACAGGACTAGGGACACTGGAGATTATGCAACTAATTACGACAGTTCCCTGAAAGACATTGTGGCTTGTGAAATTTTAATTCACAACAAAAACAGTGACTACATAGATAGATTAAAAAAAAAACGAATTTAGCGTAAGGTGGCTTGCTTGCCTCTTACTTTACGAAAGTGATGTGGACCTACGAGGAACACTACAAATGAGATATGTATCTATAAAATGCTCAGCCTGCTGCTTGGCATGTAATAGGGACTGAGGAAAAGTAAGCTCTCACCTACGAGACTTCACTGTGCATGGCAAATCATCTAAAAGTCTATAGGAGAAGTGCCCAGATTGGTGTTAGGTACTCTGCATTTTCTTAGTATTTACATTAGTTGCCTAATTATATTTGGCAGGTTTTTTTAAGAAAAATATAAATTAAGTTTTTTGCTTTTTTCTCCCTCCCCCAAGATATTGATGAGTGCTCCCTTCCGAACATCTGTGTCTTTGGAACTTGCCACAACCTCCCTGGCCTGTTCCGCTGTGAGTGTGAGATAGGCTACGAACTGGACAGAAGTGGCGGGAACTGCACAGGTAAGACCTCCACTGGCATGAAAATCGGCTCCCTGGTGTCCCGGGGGACCCAGCTATTGGAGCCTCCCTGGGACTATACAAGGGCCGTCACAGAGGACAAGAAAAGCAAGGGGGAAGTATTAAGAATCACAGATACCTTTTCTCAGACATGGAACTGATTGGAGGTGAGGATCCAGAGGAAAGAGTCTAAGACAATTGAAGGAGCACAGTTTGTAGCCTTGAAATTGAGTTTGTGGCTACAAAGGAATGTTCTAGGGGTGCTCTAGCAGTGTAGCTTCCCAGCCATTTCCTTTTCTACTTGGGTACATTTTCGGAGAGTTTCCTTTTGGAGGCCATGCCCCGGGATCATGGGTTTTCTCCTTGTACTTCGTTGTTGGCAATACCCACCCCACTCCTTCCTACCCCTGCCCTGCCCGTGGTCACCAGAGTACTGGGTACACAGAGCTCAGCCACCTATCTCTAGTGTATAAATCATTTTCTTGTTGAGCCAAGGACTCTCAGGGAACATTAGAAAAAGCTTAGAAAAACTACAGGCACCCAGCAGACTGACACTCGGTTCTCTTTGGCACTAAGACTTTGAAAGCCATTTGCATTTCCCCTTCCTAATTCACCCCTCTGTTCAAGGATACTGAAGAAACAACTTATGTTCTGTATGAGTTCAAATTTCAGGAAAAAATCTGGTCTTTTCAACCACCTAAACAAACCGTGACTCAGGGGCTCTCCAGATCATGACCACCACCACCACCCTGCAAATGCTCTGGATGGAGTATTCCTCTCCAGCCACACATTCTTCCCTTGGTTTTCCTTAAAGTTATTACGAGACCAGGCTGGGTCTCTTGCATACCTCAGGAAGTCCCCCTCTCCATGGCCTGTACCCTCTCCTGTGTGCCCCAGATCACTATCAACATCATTCTGTCTAAACTCGTTTCTGTTACTCTGGCCCTGTCCGTCCAAATTCACATGCAATTTGAACAAAAAAATCATCTGCAGCGCAACCCGCAGGAGGGTTGCCAGATCCAAGGGGAGGACCAAGGCAAAGGTGTTGCCCCTCTTCTCCAGTCCCTCCTCACAGAAGCCGTTTGTCTATTCTTGAGTATTTCATGAGTGTTCAAAACAGACAAAAGGAATTGTACAGAGTGGAATTTGCCAAAACCCATGTCCTAAATATCTGGAATTCTGTACATATTTTTGGAATAGAAACTGAAAGGGAAATATTCAACTCAGCATGGATGATGGGAGAGACACTCCTTGCCGACCTCAGGGAACACGCTAAGCCTCACACGTGTGTGTCAGGGGAAGCAGCAAGAGTTGCCCTTCTGAGGGTTTCCTGGGACATCTTGCTCTAATTTGATGAAATAACAAGCCACATATACTCAATATATTTTCTTAAAACCTGTGTCTGAATTTTTGGTTGACCGAGGTCACAACAGTGTTTTGCCTTCAGTTACCTTGACTGGAATATTTTTCCTAGTGCCAAAGTTATATATATATATATAAAATATATAATATATATTATATTATATATATTTATATTATATTATATGTATTATATATATTTTATATATATGTGTGTGTATATATATATATATATATATATATTTTTTTTTTTTTTTGAGACGGAGTCTCACTCTGTTACCCAGACTGGAGTACAGTGGTACCATCTCGGCTCACTGCAAGCTCCACCTCCCAGGTTCATGCCATTCTCCTGCCTCAGCCTCCCGAGTAGCTGGGACTACAGGCACCCACCACCAAGCCTGGCTAATTTTTTGTATTTTTAGTAGAGATGAGGTTTCACTGTGTTAGCCAGGATGGTCTCGATCTCCTGACCTTGTGATCTGCCTGCCTCGGCCTCCCAAAGTGCTGGGATTACAGGCGTGAGCCACCATGCCTGGCCCAAAGTTATATTTTATCCTGATGACAAATTTGAATGGTAAATGTGTTCTGGGGAAAGACCACCAAAGACTGTATCATATTTCCTTCCTGAGGTGTTTTATCTCTGAAGTGGAAGACTGCATTTCTAGATATAGTTATAACTAGTAGCTTTAAAATTCTTGTTTGGAGCTCTAGATTGGGCCCTGTTCCTTTATGGTGATGTCTGCCTACACCGGCTCAGATGATAACTCCACTGCTTACTGTTCGGTTTTAGATGTGAATGAATGCCTGGATCCAACCACGTGCATCAGTGGGAACTGTGTCAACACTCCAGGCAGCTATACCTGTGACTGCCCACCTGATTTTGAACTGAACCCAACTCGAGTTGGCTGTGTTGGTAAGACCTTAAAAACTTTTCAGAGAAGCAAGCATACTGTATATTATTTTGAAAACAGCACCAAACATTCCATTCTCAAAGTTTGCAAAATGAATGATACAGAAATTTAAACATTTCCTAACTCTACTTTAGATTCAGATTATCTTTTCCATAGGGAAAATTCTCGGTAGTGTATAATGTTCATGGGCACTTTTTAGTTTCTCAGTAAAAGTAAATTATGGTTTTTGAACAGTTCCTGAAATGGGTTTGAATTTTCAACCCCAGTAGAAAGATTCTGCCTGATGCTTTTGTGTTTGTATATGGTAAATAGATACCCGCTCTGGAAATTGCTATTTGGATATTCGACCTCGAGGAGACAATGGAGATACAGCCTGCAGCAATGAAATTGGAGTTGGTGTTTCCAAAGCTTCCTGCTGCTGTTCTCTGGGTAAAGCCTGGGGTACTCCTTGTGAGATGTGCCCTGCTGTGAACACATGTAAGTGGACATCCTCCTATTTATTATTATTTCAACTCCAGCCAGTTCTCCTTTCTAGATCAGAAGATAAACCTTTTCTACTCTTAGATCAGAGAAGAAAGATCAGTCCTCTCAGCCCTGTAGAGGGGACCTTATTCCCAATTCGAGAGTCAGAAAATATTCCTGGTTGGCTCACACTAAAAGATCAGGTAGGGCAGGTAACATCTCACTTCTGTGTAAGTGAAAAGCAGATAGCATTACTTTAAAGATTTTCCAGACTAGGTTACTTTCACCATGTTGCTTACCTTCCAGGGACACATTGATTATCTCTCCTCTTCTCATCTATTGACTAGTTTGGAAGGCTCTACGCCAGACTCAGTGTCCCTGGGTTTGAAGAGAAGCAATTAGTTAAGCAACTATAAAATGGAAGAGTATTCCATTGTTATGGTGTGGCTTGAAAGAAGGCTTTAGCATATGATTGTAAGGACATACAAACTATGTCTCCTAAAAATATAAAAGGGTTTTCGTTTTTCCAAGTGAGTCCTGTATTATGATTCAGAATTAGATGTAGCTTCTTTGGCAAAAGTCAGTGGCTACTGCTTATAGCGTATGTTGGGATAGGTATGGATTCTTTTTTTGCTGAAGGGTCATTTATTCAATTCTTCTAAAAATATTTGTTGAGTACCTAGAGTGTGTACTCTGGATGTGCAAAGATGAATTAGACTAGATCCTGCCCTTCAGGAAAATACAGCATAGTAGGCAAATTATGACCTAAACATAAGCGTTATAATTCAAAATAGGCCTCAGAAAGAGAAGAAAGGGCAGGCACAGTGCTGTGTTGGTACAAAGAGCACACCTGGTACAAATTAGGACTCCACTAGTTGTCACCCATGTAACCTTGGGCAAGTTCCATAGCATTCGTAAAATACCTCATAGGATTAAATGAAATCACTCATGCAGAGCACCCAGCACAGGGGTGAGTGCTCAGCCGGCTCCTCCTCTCTTCTCTTCAGAAAGGGAGGTCAGTTCTGCTTGGGAGAGGGTGGGGACTTAGTGTGTTTTTTAATTGAGCCTTCAAGAAGGTTGTGACATGAAAGAAGAAATTCAAAAAGTATGGATGATTGCAGAAAGAGAACAAGTAAAAGAGGAGGACTTTTCATTTCATTGGTGCCAAAGGGGGCAAACTAAGACACTTAATTTGGGGAGTCAGCTTTGTAGATTAATAACAGTAGCAAAACAATAGATATCCACACCACACCATATCTGGACCAGAGTTAGAACTGGAATATATACATATAGTCATGTGTACATATAATTTCAGGGAGCCAGGACAGGGATTAGCAGATCTGGACAGACCATGACATTATGAAAGAACTGATCTTATAGCTCCTCACTGGGATGATGCAGCAGGTTACAGACATTCTTATTCACATGTCCTGTACATATCACCGTCCTGGTGCATACCACTGAAATAAATGTTTCTGGGTAAAATACTTGGATGAAAGAATTAATGGGGGAAACCCAAGGACACTATAGAAAGTTGTTTTTGGAAACCACGAGAATCAATATTGCCACCCATAGAAACAGAGGTGCAAGAAATGTCTCTAGTCATTAAGGAGAGAATTGGGATGGGAATCAACAGAGAACAGCTTTTCCTAAGGCTCTGTTTGGAAAGGGTTTTGGAAAGAAGCCAATTAAGATTATTAAGGGAGGCTGTAGTTCCCAGAAAGTGGGCTGAACAGAACATAAAAATGAAGATGAAGTTTTTCAGAAAATAAAGAGGGAAAGAAAATCTGTAAAAAGAAATAAGGGATGAAGGTAAGGTATAAAACAGTCCACACGCATGTAAGACCAGGGAGTGGTTAGAGTTCAAGGACTAAGGACAGTGGCCTTGCACTGGGGACACATAATAAAAACCACTGGAAAATGGGAAGTATACACAAAGGTGTTAACTTACTTCAGACGGGCAGAGTAACAACTAAAGATTCCTGAAAATGAACATTTTCAGTTGGATATGTGAGTATTTCTCTTGAGGATACTATTTCTAAAAACTTTAGATTCAAAACAACTCAATTTGAATTTTTGTTTCAATAGCCGAGTACAAAATTCTTTGTCCTGGAGGGGAAGGTTTCCGACCAAATCCTATCACCGTTATATTGGAAGGTAATTGTGTTTCCTTTGTCTTAAAGCACACACAACTTGAATTTCCTTGGGTTTATTTACAATGCTAAAGGAATGCCTTTGTTTTGATTTTGATAGATATTGATGAGTGCCAGGAGCTACCAGGGCTGTGCCAAGGAGGAAAGTGTATCAACACCTTTGGGAGTTTCCAGTGCCGCTGTCCAACCGGCTACTACCTGAATGAAGATACACGAGTGTGTGATGGTAAATGGTCCTTGTAGGATGATAAGGTCTTGCAGATATCAAGAACTGACCTGCAAAACCAGAATATGGTTACCAGGAAAATAGAATTTAGCAGTGTGGCACAATGGTCTAAACACGAACATAGCCAGGTAAATATGTCACACATGTGGCAATTTGGACTAATGTTACTCAAATGATGTCATTTCTGGTAAGTCCTAAATCTCCCTCTTTTCCTGAGAAAAACAGAATCGTATACTGCTGGACCATAGCCTCATTTATGCTTACAAAAGAGTTTTCCATGCTCTTCAGAAAAGCCATTTTTTACGTGAGTGGCACAGGTCCCATTTCAGTGTTACTTCTCTATTTGGAGGAGTTCTGGGCCCTCTTCTTTTAATCCTTCACCACTTACCATTGGTGCTCATGTATTCAAATAAGCTTCTCCTAGAAGGCGGCCCTTTGGCTTTATGCTATGAGTGGTGGCCCTTGTTCATCCTGTGTTACTGGAAAGGTGGAGAATATTAACCACTTACAGGTTTCAGAGCACTTCAGCCATGAGCCATGGTTTTCATCTACATGGAGGAATCACACAACTGTTTAGGAAAGAGACCTCCTTGTGCTCTGCATAAGAAATATTCCCCTGGCTCTTTAATGGCTTATTAGGTCACCCAGACAATGGCAACCTTATTGAGTATTAGTTGAACATCACAGTGTATATGGCACAGCTCTAAGACCCATGGAGTTAACAAAGATTAGAATCAACTCCTTCATTTGGAAGTGGGGAGAGGATGTGAAATATGCTCCATGCTGCCTTACCAATGCAGATTCATGAAGCCAGCTGTTAATGGCTTCGGGATACTGTATACCTTATCATAGATTTTGTGAACATAGGAAGCGTACTTGTCTTCCTAAGGGATATTTGATATTTTAATTTCTCCACATTTCTATGTCTGCCTACCTTTGAGGATATTATAGGTTCATTTATTAGGAGACTCATTATTACATTTGATAATGCCTCATGTCAGAAGGCAAGAGTTCCTTTTCTTTTTTTTGTTTTTGTTTTTTGTTTGTTTGTTTCGAGACAGAGTCTTGCTCTGTTGCCCAGGCTGGAGTGCAATGGCATGATCTTGGCTCACTGCAACCTCTGCATGTAGAGTTCAAGCAATTCTCCTGCCTCAGCCTCCAGAGTAGAGTAGCTGGGACTACAGGTGTGCACCACCACGCCTGGCTAATTTTTGTATTTTTAGTAGAGATGGGGTTTCACCATGTTGGCCAGGCTAGTCTGGAACTCCTGACCTCAAGTGATCCACCCACCTTGGCCTCCCAAAATGCTGGGATTACAGGCATGAGCCGCCATGCCCAGCCAAGAGTTCCTTTTCTAAAACCCTCTTTCCTCAAAAGGCACACATTTGCACAGAGAGAGGACACGGATGAATGAAATACCTATTTTCGTTATCTTATTTGAAAATACCCTATAGATTTTCTCCTCTAATGTCAACATTCATTAAGTATCAGGCCATTCCAAAATGTGAAGTTTTCATATTCACATACCACTTTCTCTTTGGATTATAGATGTGAATGAATGTGAGACTCCTGGAATCTGTGGTCCAGGGACATGTTACAATACCGTTGGCAACTACACCTGTATCTGTCCTCCAGACTACATGCAAGTGAATGGGGGAAATAATTGCATGGGTAAGTCCAAGCTTTTCTCAGTAATGCATGTTTGGTTCTCATCTACAAAGAGGAAGAGAGCTCACAAGTTCATCACCTTAGGGTGATGTTACTCATCAGACTGAGTGCTGGCATCCCTTCACTGTCTTCTTAGGAGCCTCTTCCCCTGTAAATCATAACTTGGCATTTTTTCACCACCACGGGTGGGTGTTTGGGAGTTTTCTCTAAAATGTAGTGTTGGAAAATCCCAAACAACAGTTAATAGTACTGCTTTTGTTTGACTTTTGGGTGTATCTTTGTACAATTATATTTACAGTGCTGACCTACAGTATTAAAACATCATGAGTCGGAAATGAGAAACTTACTGCCAAATGGCAGTAGGAAATTGTTACTAGGAGACTGGGCAGAGAGTCATTTAAAGTTTATTAATGCTACAGGTATATAATGACTTAGTTCTGTGGCATGAAATATCAGGGAATGTATTTCTCAAAGTCCTTTATCTTGTAGCAGCATAGGTAGCTAGAAAGTTGTGTAAGAGCAAGTTTTTTGTGTCCTTATCAAAGTCAAGCTACAATACAATTCAAATGAAACTTGCTTGTTGAGTATCCACTTAGAAATTTGTTGTGATTTCCCACATGGCATCACCAACCCTCCAATCCTTTTTTTTACCTCCCTTCTAGATATGAGAAGAAGTTTGTGCTACAGAAACTACTATGCTGACAACCAGACCTGTGATGGAGAACTGTTATTCAACATGACCAAGAAGATGTGCTGCTGTTCCTACAACATTGGCCGGGCATGGAACAAGCCCTGTGAACAGTGTCCCATCCCAAGTACAGGTGAGTTTTAGTTTCTCCATTATCAAAAATATAGGTTGAAAAATTACCCATGAATTGTTGGGGAAATCAGTCTTAGTGAAGGAAGCAAAGTGTGCATTGTTTATCTTTACAGGGAAAAAAATGGCTCATGATTTAAATTCACAGTTGGTGCTGGTCATTCCAGCCGAACATTGAGTCACAGAATATGTTTTCTAATGTATACCCTAATACATAACCAGACTTGTAAACTCAGCGTATCACAAAAATATAAACTATAAACAATGTTCTCATTGTTACTGAATTCTTCATGTATCTAAAAGACTGTAAACATTAGACAAATCAATGTGACAGTAAGGGAAACATAATTCCTTGTCTTTTTACTTATTTAAAGCTAAACTCGTTCCAAAAATAGTTAAAGGCAGCCTACAAAGATGTAAATGTTAAACAAGAAATAAGCATAAGGCAAATGGCAAACAAGAATAAGAAAGAGCCAGGAGCAGGACTAATACACAAAATTCAAGCCGGGAATTCCTACACGCTTGCCTGAAATAAGCAATAATTTTAGCCCCAAACTTTCTAGCAGCTCCTATGAAAAGGGAGATGTGATCAAGTACAAAATTCTCAATGAGCATAAAGAAAACTCAAAATGAAAGGAAAGTGCAACTTTTCTTGATATTGAGATCCGAGATAAATTTCTTCTTATATTCTCATAGACAAAGAAACTAAATAATGTTATTTGTCTTAAAAAAAAAAAAGGCTAAATTGCATCCTTTGAATAAATAAAGACATTAGTGTACTGTTCTTATATCATATGGTATATGCTGTGCATTATGTATATGATGATGACATCATTTGCCAAGATTATGATCTGGATTAATTGAAATTACCATGCAAGGAATTGATTAGGGTATTCTATAAAGGGAATCCTACACCATTTTCCACAGTGATATATAAAATATTAAATCTGTTGTTTGGTACTACCTGACATTGCATGCAACAGAAAATTCTTTTTTAGTAAAATGTATTATTCCATCCATTGTTTACTCCAGAAATAATATAATAACCACCACTTAGAATTCTGATTTACCTCCACCCTGCAAAATGTTTCTAGACCAGGGCTTGGCAAAATACACCCCATGGGCCAAATCTGTCCCACCATCTACTTTTGAATGGCCTGCAAGCTAAGAAGGATTTCTACATTTTAAATGGTTGGAAAAAATCAGGAGAATAGTATTTCATAATATGAAAGTTACATGAACTTCAGATTTTGTTTCCCATAAATAAAACTTTTTTAGAGCACACTAATTTATTTCCATATTGTCTACTACTGCTTTCATGGCAGCATTAAATAGTTTTGACTGACTGTACAGCCTGCAAAGCCTAAGATATTTACTCTCTGTCCCTTTATTAAAAAGTTTGCTGACCCTTGATCTTGAATAATGGTCTTTACAACTTTAGGTGGTACTTACCTGTTGGTAAAAAATCTGAAGCTTATGCACACCTGGTGTGCATTTATATGTAAAAGTCTATGTGTATATATCTATGTATGCGTATATGTATTTGTTTTCAATTATATTGAAAAATACATTTATTATTTTTCTGAGCTGTTCTAATATAAAGTGTACACAAAATTAATTTTTTTAAAGATTAGATTTTTCCAAAGATAGATAGAAGTCCTCGCATTTTCTTTTTTATCCTAATGGATTATTGCATATTCCTCTGGAGACCACTTTGGAAACCCTTAATGTAGACTAACATTTACTTTTAGAAATGATTGCCTGAGTTTTGAATATCTACATACTCTTGTGTAAAATGCAAGATTTCTTCTTGATGTTGGATATTCACCAAATTCAGTCATGGCTTTTCATTTGCTGTGAAATCTGCACATATTTTAAGAGTCCCTGTAATTTCTTTGGGTGACCAATGTCAGCTGGCGTTTACAGTGTTGGAAGTGAACACTCATAGATTAAGGAAACAAAACACAAGGAGAATAACATGCTATATTTTGATTAAAATATTTCCAGAAATCTTTTACTGATTTTCACTGAGCGTGACCAATAAGGCAATGGCCATCTGAAGCTTAGATTGATACCATACCTTACCAGTTACAGTCATGATCTGGAATCACAAAATCTCACAGTTAGAAGGGACTGCTGATAGAATTTAGTTCATCCTTTATTATCTGTTAAATTTGACTAATTCAAGTGAGAGAAAGACAGAGAGAGACAGAAAAGGAGAGAGGGAGAGGGAGAGAATATGACAGAGCTGTACCAAATGAAATCCAGCTCCAAAAACTGAAAAACTGGTGAAGGTTGGTTGATTGACCCAAATTAGTCATTAATAGATCTGATGTCAAGAATGTGGCTAGATTTGCTATGGTCTCCTATAATCTACCGAGAAAATGGCTTTTGTACGTGTCCCTCAAACCCTAGATCTCTAAATGCAGAGTAGAGAGAGGCACTCTTACCAGTCCCTGAGTTCAGAGCTGAATAACATCCATATTGAAATCCAAACTCCTACAGGTAAACTCATGTGAATGAGTGGCATGTGATCTGGGGATCTCTACTTCTCCTTCATTATCACGTCAACGTTAGGTCGTTTTTTTCTTCAATATTTGTCTTACAGGCAAGATTATATCTGTAGGAATTTTCAGGTTTACTTTTTATTTTAAATTCTTCAAACTACAGACAAATACCTTTCAAGAATGCTTACAAAATAATTTTTTTCAGTCCAATTATTGTTCTTTGCTGACCCCTATCCTCCCATCCCACCTTTGTTTAATCATTGCAGATGAGTTTGCTACACTCTGTGGAAGTCAAAGGCCAGGCTTTGTCATCGACATTTATACCGGTTTACCCGTTGGTGAGTCATGACGGCATTGTCAGAACTTTCTGGTTTTTTGCCTTTGTGTTAGCAAGAGGAGTACACCATTATTTTTTCAGTTCCCATTTTTCTCTTAAAGGAAAAAAAATATTAAACAATGCCTTTCACTTTATTGAAACACTGATTCTTAGTTGGAAACAAACTGTGCAAACACCCTGTGCAGCTCCACCTAATTGGCAACAACATTTGTTGTTCATGATTAAGGGGATTGGAAAGCTTTTCTCAAAATTACAATCAAGCATAGTTAAACCAACCTTAGGCATCAACATGGGGAGAGATTCTGGGAGTAGGGCCAGTTGACATTTGATTTGACTGTAATTCTCAATCCTTCCTTCTGACTAAGACCAGGTTAAGTGACTTTTCACACCAATCCTTACATGTAGATTGTTTACATAAAGTCCTTTCGTGGATCAATTTTATCTTACATGGAATCTCCTCAGGTCATCTGTTTTGGGAATTTCAGATGTGAAATAAAAATCTTTTCGGTCTGAGGCCCTGCCTGGTAAATGAAGCAGAGAACACAACATTGGGAGAGATGCTTGTGCAGGAATCAGAAGTATTACACAGC